>NC_090446.1:175381427-175703719 GCF_031143425.1 Pleurodeles waltl
TATTGAAAGTTTCAAGAGAGTTGGGAACCGTATCTGGGAATGCCAGAATGGAGCTATGAGAACTAATGTGGCCTGCTGTCGTCTTGCTTGAGCTAATACCCTGTTGATCATGAGAAAGGGGCGAAAAGCATAATTGCGGGACTTGGACCAATCCTGAAGAAGTGCATCGAAAGCCAAGGCTAACGGATCTGGACGCCAGCTATAAAATTGAGGAAGCTGAGAATTGAGGCGAGACGTGAACAAGTCGATCGTCAAAGGCCCCCATTTGTTCTGAACTGATTGGAAAATCGATGGATGAAGTTTCCAGTCGCTTTAATCGTGGAGATGACGAGAATGCCAATCAGCAATGGAGTTGAGAGCTCCTGGAAGATATTCTGCATGAACCGAAATTTAGTTTGAAAGGCGCAATTCCCAAAAGCCCTTTGTGAGTTCTGCCAAAGGTTTAGATTTTGTACCTCCAAGATGATTTATGTAACGGACCACCAAAATATTGTCCATTCTGAGAAGGATAGAGCAACAAACCTTGTTCTTTGCAAGGCTGCCGATTGCAAAGGAGCCAGCAAGCATCTCTAAACAATTGATATGCAATCTGGACTCCTCTAAACACCATGTACCTCCGGTCGATATTGGTCCACATCGGGCCCCCCAGCCTGTTTGGCTTGCATCTGACTCTAATGCAAGATCTGGGGCTGATGCAGAGATAGTTCTTCCGTTCCAGGCATCTAAATGGTCTATCCACCATTGGGCTTCTGTTCGAGAATCGAGGTCGAGAGGAATAGTGTCTGCGTTCGAAAGACCTTTTCTTAGATGTTGAATCTTTAACTTCTGGAGAGTACAATAGTGTAGAGGACCTGGAAATGTCGCCTGTATGGAAGAGGACAGAAGACCGACTGCGCGGGCAAGAGATCTTAGAGAAATCGAAGAGCAGCGTAATATTTGGAGGATCTCTGACTTTATTGATTTTATCTTCGCCGAGGGAAGAAGGAGAATAGCAGAGACTGAATTTATTTGGAAACCTAAGAATTCTATAATTTGCGTAGGAAGAAGAAAAGATTTTTCTTTGTTGATGATGAAACCTAGATCTGAAAGCAGAGAACAAGTTAGATTCAGGTGAGCTATGAGAGAGTGTGGTGATTGGCTCATAATGAGAATATCGTCCAGATAAATAAGAAGTCTTACACCATGAGCTCTGAGGAACGCTACCACCGGTTTTATGAGCTTGGTGAAACACTGTGGAGCTGATGAGAGACCGAAAGGTAGAGATGTAAAGCGGAAGTGTTTGTCGAGCCATTGAAATTGGAGAAACTTCCTGTGTTCCGGATGAATTGGAACAACAAGGTATGCATCCTGTAAATCCAACCAAACCATCCGGTCGTGCTGGAGGAGAGAATCTCTGAGGTGGACAATCGTTTCCATCTTAAAATGACAGTAAACTACAAACTGATTGAAAAACTTGAGGTTGATAACCGGTCGCATCCTATTGCTCTTCTTTTGAACCAAGAATATGGAACTGGAGTAACCTGATGGAACTGGATGGGTAAATGCTATAGCCTGTTTTTGGAGGAGAGAATGGATTTCTGAAGAGATAAGATTGGACATCTCTGTTGAAAAACGTAGAGGAGGAGGAAATACCACTTGAGGAGTTGAGTAAAACTCGATCATGCAACCTTGAATAGTGTTTAATACCCAAGGGTTGGAGGTGATGGATAACCATTTTGGGAAAAAATGACAAAGACTGCCGCCTACGGGAATATGACCAAAGGGTAGGCCTACCTGATTGATTGGAAGGCCTGGAATTCCTGTAGCCTCTGGAACGGAAGCCTCTGGCTCTTTGTCGGTAAAATTTGGGCTGAATTCTTGATAGGATGAATTGTAGGTGCCACGGGACCTTGGCTGTAGTAACCGTGGCCGGCAAAGTGGTACCTGCCTCTGCCGGCCCTGGCAAAACACGTTGGTTAAACATTTTCTTTAAGGACTGTTGAGCCTTGTCTAAGAAGGTAAATGTGGCTACATATTTGCCTACTTCTTTTATAAAAGTTTCGCTGAAAAGTAAACCTTCTGTTCTGATCTGGGGTTGAATCATCGCCAGATTGATTAATTTTGGGTCCAGTTTGAGAAGAAGACATTTCCTTCTTTCATGTGAAAGAGCTGAATTAACATTACCATGGAGGAAGACAGTCCTTTGAACCCATAACGAAAGTTCTTCTGGGTCAATGAAAGAGCCATCTATTCTGGCCGCCTCGGCCATATCAAAAATGCGAGTAAGAGGACCGATGACATCTAAAAGTTTGTCCTGACAAGAGGACCATGCTTTGTCCACACCCATCCGAGGATCTTTACCAAATTTTGTGAAAAATGTTAAAATGGGTTGGTCAATAGAAGGAGTAATGGTGGTTTTGTGAGAAAGAGAAGGGCGTGGACATTCAGATTTTTAGCTTGGCCCTGCTCTGTTTGTCCAAAGGGCAACTAAGTTTGGCAGGGACATTATCACCGACATGAGACGCAGGAATCCACTCATTTGAATCAGGGTGAAGTATTAAGGATGGATCGAACATTGGTATACTCTCGCCATCCAAGATGGGTTTGGGATTGGAAGACTCAAATGAAGATAAATTAGGTTTCTTAGGGATAGGAGAAGAGGTTATGTCACCCCGGTCAGAAAAATAAACATCAGAATCCATATCAGGCATGTCATCATCAGTATCAGTAATTGAAGTAATGACAATAGGGGACATAAGATGTTTGGACTTAGATTTATTTTTTAGAGACAATTTTAAATTATCTTGATTTTCAGTCTCCTTAGATGGAGCCTTGTGAGGAACCGCGTCTTCTGCCATAAGTGAGGGAGCCTCACAAACCTTGAGCGCCAATTTTTGAAAATTTTTTATTGAGACATGGGAGAGAGGCGCTGTCTGCATTCCCCCGCAGACTAGGCCAAAATCGTCTTGTTAATCATCTTTAAAACTGAGGATTCCAGATTTTCAGACAAGTTTTGGATAGAACTGTTGACTGCCTGCTGAACAGAATTCTGTATGAAGACATTAATGTCTTGTTTTATTGCAGATACTTCATCAGGGTCCACCTGAATTGAAGGGAAGCTGCCAGACTCCACGTTAGGATCAATACAAACAAGCAAATCCAGCACAGTCTAACAAAAAACTAGCAATCACAGGGTTAAATTGAAGGCAAGCCAAAGCTCCGCCTGTGGGGCGGGGTCGAAACCAGAAGCCAAAAATGAAAGTGGAACAATATGGGCCAGAGAAATGCAGCAACCGAAGTTAATCTGGTGCGAGTGTAAATAACTGAAAAAGGAGCGTAACTGAACGAAGTCAGTGCTCCTGAAGTGCGGGGAAATATGGCGCCCGCAGCTTGAGGAACGGTTGAAACCGTTCTGAAAACAATGCACGTGTGAAATAATGTACACCCGAAGAGGGCAACATTAAAGGAGCGTGCGGCAACTTGCCGGCTGGAAAATAAACATGGGAATACTGACGGTAAGCAAATAACGCTGTAACAGTTATAAATATATTGAAATACGATCAGTAAAACACGCAATACAGATAAAAATTAATAATGGTATGAGGAAAGAAATAAAGATACTTACCTTGGCTGCGAGCAGCAAGAAAAGAGGGATGTTCACAGTCAAGTGACGTAATAATAGCATACATATGTGATGATTGGTTGTTGTGTTTGAAGTACCTTTTGCTTCCCATTGGCTCGTTTCTTCTTCGCTTTTGGGATTTGTAGTTTCTTTGTTTACTTGCTGCTGTTTAATAAAGCAAGGAAAGAAACGCATAATAATAGGAGCCTCCAGTCTTGTCATAAAATTTATGGTAGGGGGTATTTGATTCCTTATAACATATGGTCACACTATCACCTGCATCGCAAACTGCTTAAATCATTTTTGTCGTGCTCTGTCATATGAAAGGGATAGTGCGATTGCAGTTATACACAATAGAAGCAAAGTGTGTAGTGGATATTTAAGCACCCAAAAGGGAGTTAGCAATTAGTTATAAACATATTTTAGTATCTGTGAAAATGTAAATCCGATTAACAACCTAGAGAACCTAGAGAGATTCTGTATTTACTGCAATGCCACATTTTGTGAAAAAATAAACAAGCTATTATAAAAATATCCTTCCTGATGTTTTCTGTTTATTTTAGAAAAATAAAAGGAGAAGCTGGTTCATGTTTTAGATGTTCAAACTGCAGCTACCTTGGCTGCTGGCTCGGTAACTAGGCATTGTAACATTACAACTCTGCTGTAATAAACTCTTACGGTTGAGCAGCTGTGTCATTTTGTTATTACAAGTGACTAGGGATGTGAAAACTCAACTTTAAATGGAAATTAGAGATAGGGTTTTATAAGGGGATTGTAGGCTGACGTACATTACTCCTGGCTCACATATTATAAACATCTATTTGAAATCGAATTTTCTCAAAATCATGCAGTTTAGTAGCATCAGATTATACCAGTGCTGATTGTCAATATCTATTACAAGACCCTATTGCATTAAATATTAACAAATTAGAATTCACGTTTCAACCCAAGAAACGAGTTACCTGTGTACAAGATTTAAAAAACATAGATTTGAAACATTCCGGTCTCAAAACACTTTCGAAACTAGGCTTTCAAAACATAATGTATTTTTGTCTTTGTGTAAAATGCATAATTCGCACCAGAATTCTGTGTTATGCATAATAGTAAAAATGCCTAAAAGTTGGAACTTTCACAATGCCTTTTGTGAAGGAACTGCCACGCATAGAAACAGGAGGCTCATGCAATGAAACCTTCTTTACCTACTGTGAAAAATTGAAAAAGCACCGCTCCTAAACCCTTGTTGCTAGCAGCAAGGACACCTTCCTGCACAAAATCAATTGCCAGAGGTTTTTTCCTCTATGTGTGCAGCAGAATGCAACACACATAAAAAATGGAAAAACAAGGAGAACTAAAGGCACTTCTCCTCATTGTGCCTCCCTCACGCCTTCCTTGGGGAGGAAAAGGCTTTTGACATTCCCAGGTTCTACGAAATCTTGTAAATCTGGGAATGTGCCAAATGTCATGGGTGTTACGTGGGAACACCCACCGGAAAGCCCATGGCATGCCTCCCAATTGCAGGGTGAGGCAATGCAGCGACTTGCTCTGTGTTGCCTCAGCCCATAACTACACGGCCATGAAAATCCATGCAAGGTGGCTTTATGTGGCCTTGTAGATATGGCCCTGCAGTGTGCGCTGCCAGACCGTCACTAAAAGTGATGTTCCAGAGCGCGTAGGGGCTTCTAAATAAGCCCCTATGATTCCATATAATATTTATATCGCTCTTCTAAACACTGGAGAATTTCACAAGTTCTGTCATCAAAATTTGTTACAAATATTGCGTAGAATTCTGCAATACTAACAAATGATCCTAACTTATCCTTATTGGTAAGGGCCGGTGAATTAGTAATAGCTTCCACTAACTCAGGCTTTGGCCAGTATACTCTTGTCACATACAAGATGTCCCAAGTATGTTAATGACTTCCATGCAAATTTGCTTTTAGAAAACTCCACAGTCAACCCCTTCTCCTCAAGGAGTCTCAACACATTTCTAAGTCTTCAGTCATGTTCACTACTTTTTTTTCCCCAATGCTAGTATATCATCCTGAAGAAAAACTATCCTTGCCAAGCCTTCGAATATGTTGCGCTTGAGGCATTGGAACACTATTGCAGCGGAGGCCAGGCCAAATGGCATGTGACGAAACTGATAACACCCAAAAGGTATTATGAATTTTGTTAAATACATGCTTTCAGGATGAAGCAATACCTGATTGTATGGCGATGTTAGAGCTAAAGAAGTGAACCATTTAACATATTTTATCATAGCTTAAGGTTCACCAGTTCTAGGTAATGGAAATGTATCAATTAAAATATTATGGATCAAGTCTTATAAATCGCTGCAGAGCCTGATCATATCATTCCAACGTCTACCTACTACAGAATGTACCATCCACTAAGAAACATCCAGAGATTCGACCACTTTAGCTTCTAGTTTATTTAACCTAGCTCCAACCTCTTTTTTTAACTGGAATGGGAATGCACCTCACTTTTTGTGAAACTGGTACAGGATCATTTTTTATCACAAGTATAATCTTGTGAGAGGAACCTGTTAGTTCATCAACTTTACCTCATAATACTTTGGGAAACTCACTTTTCAAACTTTTTACAAAAAAGCATCCGTACCAACAACTAGAACTATTAGTATTGAGCGTAAAACCAAGAGCTCATTGATCTATCCATGCTAATACAGATTGGCTTTTTTTCGATACATACACTTGCCAAGACGTTTCTTGCCTTCAAATTCAAATGTTAATAGTCTTTAACAGTAAAACTCTCAGGATGAATGTCAGTGGGAAGTAATTCTGCCCCTAATATGTTAATGAGATTCTCTTCCAATAATGATATATTCCCAATGCTGTACAGTGAGCCTAGATCCGCATCAATGTTAATAATTACTCCACCAAAATTAATTTCCAATACTGGTTTGTTCCTGGAATGTGGACTAACAGCTGAAATATTAGACTCAATACTTATAATACTTATAACACAGACCCTCATTATGACTTCGGCATTCTATTCACAAGACAGCGGAAGCCGTGGGTGCCAGAAGACCGAAGACTGCCACATTAAGAGTCAAGTCGGATTTCTGTCCATTTACGGGCAGAAATCCGACACCGTCAGCCTGGCCAACCACAGAAGAGAGGTGTTTCCACCGCCAGCACTGCCAAGCCAACAGGGCTCCGTCTGCTGTATTATGATACCTAATACGGCGCAGCAGTTTCCTGAATGGCTGTGCGGTGCTGGCGGTGGAAAATGCAGACACCCTCCCCTCCTGGATGACTGCCTTGCAGAGACAGGTAAGTAGACCGTCCGAATTTGGTGGGGTGTTGTGTGCATGTGTGTGGTGTGTGCGTGTATGTGTAGCGGTATGGGTGTGCGTGAGTGCGTGTGTGTATGTATATGTGCGTGGAGGGTGTGTGTGTCCGAATGGAAGTCGAGGGGAGGGGGGTGTCGGGGTGAGAGTGCGTGTGTGTTTGTATGCAGAGGGGTGCCTGCCGCCAGCCCTGAGTAGCTCGCCACAGCGGTCCTACTTGACCGGTGGGACTGGAGCCATTGTGCTGGTTTGGGTTGGGTCAAGCTGCACAAGCAGCGGTCTTTACTGCTGGGTCCGCAGCAGTTAGACCACCACTGCGAGTTTGGCGGTCTCATGACCGCCAAACTCTTAATGAGGGCCACAGTCTCAAGAATTCTTGTTGTCTTTGACAGAAGAACCAGATTCAGAATCTCTAGCACATTTTGTAGAAGATTTTTATTTTCCTGCACACTTTGCTGTAATGACTGATAATGGATTAATCTGAACACCTTTGTTTAATTGCAGGGCACTTTTTTATCATAGGTAAGATGTTCCTTACTGCCACAATGATAACATTCCCTGTTTTTGAAACAAGACTTGACATCTGTAGGAGTCTGGCCTGGTTTGTAGTGGGCACCCTAGGTATGTGCACCTTATACCAGGTCCAGTTATCCCTTTTTAGTGAAATGTAGTCAGTGTTCTAGCAGCTTAGACTGTCTAGAGGTAGCTGTGGCAAAGCTCCTGCAATACCACTATAGTTACACAGTACTTATACACAATAAAAGACAATACTCAGTATTACCAAAAATAAAGGTTCTTTATTTTAGTGACAAAAGACCAAAAATATCTTAGAGGCAATACGCCTTCTGGAGGTAAGTATTATACACAATATATACACTAGAGACCAAAATCAGGTAAATAAATAGTCATAGGATAGTGCAAACAGTAGAAAATATCCTATAATGCAATAGTCCCAGGGGCAACACAAACCATGTACTAAGAAAGTGGAATGTGAATCACATATTCCCCCCCTAGGCAAGTGTAGTGTGTAGAGAGGCACTGTGAGTATAAGAAAACACCAAAGGTAAGTAAAATACCCCACCCCAGAGACCAGGAAAGTAGGAGTAAAGCACCGCAAGTTTCCTCAGGACACACTACAAGTTGTGATTAGAGTTATTGCAAGAACCAAGCAAGACTGCAAGCAACAAACAATGGATTCCTGGACCTGAAGACCTGTGAAGAGAGAAGACCAAGTCCAGAAGTCACAGAAGATTCCAAGAAGGACAGGAGCCCCTGCCAACCTAGAAGATGGTGCAAAAGAGGATTCTCCGGTTAGAAAAAGTCTGCAGAAGAGCACCAAAGAAGATGGCTGCAGATTCCTGCATGGTGCAGGAGATGTCCCACGTCAAGAGGTTGGATGCAGGCTGTTTGCGTCGCTGGGTTCATCCAACAAGCCTTGGTTCAAGAAAGGTTGCGGTTTGGGTCAAAATGGCGCTGCCTGGACCCAGGAGGGACCTGGGGGCCTCAACTCGGACTGAGGAGGCAGAGGGGGCACCCAACACAGGAGGAAGCCCACAGATGACCAGACAGCATCCATGGGAGTCCCAGGACATGGGGGCAAAGAAGGTGCAAAATGCGGTTGGTGCAGCACAACAAAAGAAGGTCCCATGCCACCGAAGAACAACTCAGCGAGTTGTGCGTCGCAGGATAGAGTGCTGGGGACCTGGGCTACACTGTGCACAAAGGATTCTTGGAAGAAGTGCACAGAAGCCCAAGGAGCTAGAGATGATGCAGTGCACAGGGGTACTGTCGCAAACCGGGAAGGCAAGCTCTTACCTCTGCCAAATTTGGACAACTGAACCTTAGGACAGTCGGGGTCGGATGGGTCCACCACCTGTGTTCCAAGGAGCACGCTCATCATCAGGAAAGGAGTCCGAGAGAACCGGTCGTCGTCTTGGAAGGTGCCTGCAGGAACAGGGAAGTGGCTCCGTCACTCCACAGGAGATTCCTTTGGGTCTTCTGGTGCAGTCTGAAGGCAGGGAGTCCTCAGAGCGTGCACACCTTGAAAACTGTTGCAGTTGCTGGCTAGAGCTAAAGTTGCAGGGTCACAGTAGCCTTTCTGGATACTTTGTTGCAGTTACAGCGGTTCCTGGAGCAGTCTGCGGTTGATCCTACAGTCAGAAGCTGAAGCAGAGGAAGCAGAGGATTCCTGGAGGAAACTTGCAAGCTGAATCTGAAGAGGAACCCACAGGAGAAACCCTAAATAATCCTGAGAGGGGGATTGGCTACCTACCCAGGTATGCCCCTATCAGGAGGAGTCTCTGACATCACCTGCTGGCACTGGCCACTCAGAGAACTCCAGAGTGTCCCCACACCTTGGAAAACAAGATGGATAACACCAGGGACACACTGGAGGAGCTCTGGGCACCACCCCTGGGGTGGTGATGACCAGGGGAGTGGTCACTCCCCTTTCCTTTGTCCAGTTTCGTGCCAGAGCAGGGACTCGGGTCCCTGGACTGGTGTTGGCTGGCTTATGCAAGGAAGGCACCATCTGTGCCCTTCAAAGCATTTCCAGAGGTTCTGGGAGGCTACCCCTCTGTAGCCTGTACCACCTATCCCCAAAGGGAGAGGGTGTAACACCCTCCTCCTAAAGGAAATGCTTTGTTTTGCCTTCCTGGGGCTGAGCTGCTCAGACCCCAGGAGGGCATAAGCCTGTCTGTGAGGTGGCAGCAGCTGTAGATGCAATGCAAGTCTCAGAGAGACGGTTTGGCAGTACGGGGGGTCCATGGTGAAGCCCCCAGGATGCATGGGATTGGCCCCCCAATACCAGATTTGGAATGGGGGACAATTCCATGATCTTAGACACCTTACTTGGCCATATTCGGAGTTACAATTGTGAAGCTATATATAGGTATTGACCTATATGTAGTGCACGCGTGTAACGGTATCCCCACACTCATGAAGTCCGGGGAATTGGCCCTGAACAATGTGGGGGCACCTTTGCTAGTGCAAGGGTGCCCTCACACTTAGTAACTTTGCACCTAGGCTTCAGGAAATGAAGGTTAGACATTTAGGTGGCTTATAAGTTACTTACGTGCAGTGAAAATGGCTGTGAAATAGTGTGTACACTATTTCACTAAGGCTGCAGTGGCAGTCCTGAAGAAAGGTTTGTCTGAGCTCCTTATGGGTGGCAAAAGAAATGCTGCAGCCCTTAAGGATCTCCTGGAACCCCAATGCCCTGGGTACCTAGGTGGCATATACTGGGGACTTATAAGGAAGGTCCAGTGTGCCAACTGGAATTGGAATATAAAGTCACTAAACCATATTGACTAATTTGGAAGCAGAGATAGCATAAACACTGGAGTTCTGGTTAGCGGAACTTCAGTGACACAGTTAAGCACTACTGACAACACACACACACAGGCCACAAACTATGAGCATTGGGGTCCTGGCTAGCAGGATCTCAGTGAGACAGGCAAAACACACTGACAAATAAGGTTACAAACTATGAGCACTGGGGTCCTGGCTAGCAGGATCCCAGTGAGACAGTACAGACACACTAACAAACACCCACAAACAGGCCAAAAATGGGTGTAATCATGCTAGAAATAGGCTACTTCCTCACATACCCCCAAACGAAGGACAATAAGGCTAACTTTGGCCAGTTGAGACTTTATTGTCTAAGTGGTGATAAGTGGAGAGTAGATCTGCAATAGAGTGGTTACTCCTTTTATCATCCACCGTATGGTTACTTTCTTGTGGGGCTGTAAACCACCCAGTTTGGAGATTTTTACCTAAAAAACAGTGCGAGTGTAAATTCTCAGAGTTTCTATTTGTAAGCTTTAAGGTTGTGCAGTGGGAGTGGTCCTCTGGGCCTATGTCAAATGAAGAAAATGCTAGCCAGGGCTGCTGTTTCAGTAAAGCCTTAGCTGGGCAAAATGTTTTTCCATATGGCTGTAAGAGAGAACAGGGTTGCTGTTTCTCTTGGGTTGGAGAAGCACAGGGCTGCTGTTCTAAGTGTTCAGAGGTAGTGCAGTTTATTGCTGCGCTAAAGTTTCTCTGGGAGGGCTGGAGGGTTGCTTCAAATTTACTAAAACTGTGCAATTTTGCACATCTGCTTCAGTAGTTCCACACCTCTGGGAGTCCAGCTGTGATAGCTGAGGGCTCCCTTGTCACAGGTTCCACCCAAGGAGAGGTTTCTCCCACCAGAGGAATGGTATCGTTAGCGGTAGGGTGGGAAAGGGATATTTTGATACCCTTTTTACCTGTTGGTGAAGAGGAATCCTGAGATTTCAGGCCTTTTTCTCTCCTTTGCTTTTTCATTTCACCTGAAATGAGAGGAAGTAATTTCTCAGGGATACCTAGCATGGATGCATGGGTCCTAAACTCTACCTCAGCCTAATCTGAGGCCTCTAGGTCATTCCCTAAGAGACAATATACAGTAAAGCTAGGTGATACCACTACCTGCTTTGGGCCAGTAACTCCACTCCAACTAAGTTGAACTACAGCTAAGGGGAGAGACTGAGTGGAGGTATTGACATCAGTAACTTGGTACTTCTGTCCAAGGAGGTGTTGTACAGGTGACACCAAGTTTTCAGTCACCAAAGTGATACTGGCACCTGTGTCCCTGTAGGCCTTGGCCTCAACACGATTTATTAAAATTGACTGCCTGTACTTATCCATGTTAAGGGGACAAGCAGCCAAGGTGGCAAGGCCAATGCCACCAGGTGTGGCAGAAACTGTCTTGGGACTGTCTACCCCAGTTTCTATGATGGACCCAAAAGTGAACCCAACTACACCCTTAGTTTGATTATTGCCAGTGGTCCCACCACTATTACCACTAATGCTAGGGGCACTAGAGTTTGATGTATTAGTGGTGGTAGGCCCAGGGGCTTTACCTGGGCAGGACTTATCCTCTGGTCAATGGCCTTTACCTTTGCATACATAGCACCAGGGCTTTTTAGTGTGTGTAGAGTCAGAAGAAGATGATTTGTCCCCACCCCAGAGAAGTGTTTTGGACCTGAAGAAGGATCTTTGTGCTTACTTTTATCCTCATGCTTGTCCTGAGATTTTTCACCATCTTTCTTCTTGCTGTCCTTGTTGCCCCCTGTATGAGCTTTTCTGCTCACCCTGGTTTTGACCCATTTGTTTGCCTTCTTTCTCAATTTTTGGGGAGAGGTCAGATCTGAGTCCACAAGATACTGGTGCAACAAATCAGACACACAATTGTTCAATATATGCTCTCTCAGAATTAAGTTATACAGGCTTTCATGGTCAGTCACCTTACTGCCATTTAACCAACCTTCTAGGGCCTTTACCCAACAATCTCCAAAGTATATCCAATCCTATGAAGACTTCTTTCTGGTCTCTCTGAACTTGATTCTATATTGCTCAGTGGTTAAGCCTAGACCATCCAAGAGTGCACTTTTGAGAATGTGGTAGTTGTCTGAGTCATCCTCCCTGACAAAAAGGAGTCTGTCCCTCCCCTTGCCAGTGAAAGACAACCACAGAATGGCAGCCCACTATGCTTGAGGGACCCTCTGAACTTTACATGCCCTCTCAAGTGCCGCAAACCACTTATAAATGTAATCCCCATCCTTGGATGGGGGAACAACCTTGTGCAGATTTCTGGAATCAAATGTATGTTCCCTAACACTGGAGTTCTGGAAATTACTGCTGCTGCTACCATGGGGAACAAACCCCAACCCCTGCCTTTCCCTTTCTACAGCCAGGGATTCCCTGTCTAAGGCCAACTGTTGCTGCTGTAGGCTCAGTCTGGCCTCCTCTAAACTCAGCTTTTTAAGTTCCCTATCTAGGGTCTGGTCCTCAGGGTTAGATGTGTGTGACACATCTGAGACAGAAGTGACATGGGCATTGGCAGAGGCAGATCTTTCCCTAACTTGAGTCACCCTAGTTACCTGGCCTCTAGGTGTGAAGGGAGCCCTACTTGTGTGTGACCCTTCCCACTCCCAGCTACACCAGGGGATTTGTTGATGGAATGATTTGTGGAATGCCCCTCCCCAGGATCTTCAGAATGCTCTCCTGAGACTGCCTGGTTGGAATCTCCCTCTATCTCCCCCTCTGACTGTACCTGACTAGGGGTATGTTCCTGGTCATCCTGCAGGAGATTGAAGAGAAATTCCTTGTTGGGGTTCTTCCCAATCCCTAAGCTTCTTTAATGCAGAGACCCCTCAAACATTTGAAGTTTAAACTTTCATAAGTTGTCTTTACAGCTCTGGTGGTAGCCTCTACAACAGACATAATGACAGAAAGAGGTTAGGGAAAAGATCAAAAATTAGTACACTAATCTGCCTAACTTTTTCGAGAAAAGAAAAACTTTTCAGAAACTTTTTGAAAGATTTAAAGAACTTTTTAGAAAGTTAAGAATGACTTCTAGGTACAATTATGTATAGCTCTAAGTATTGGAGCACACTTTTCTTGTGAAAAGCACCAGTAACAAAGTGGTAAAGCAATTGCAAGTACTTATCCCACCGATGCACCACCAATGTAGGAGGCTGGCCTGGTTTGTAGTGGGTACCCTTGGCACTTGCACTTTATACCAGGTCCAGTTATCCCTTGTTAGCGAAATGTAGTCAGTGTTCTAGCAGCTTATGCTGTCTAGAGGTAGCTGTAGCAGAGCAGCTTAGGCTGAACTAGGAGACATGCAAAGCTCCTGCTATATCACTATAGTTACACAGTACTGTAAACAATAAAAGACAATAATCAGTGTTACCAAAAATAAAGGTACTTTATTTTAGTGACACACTGGCAAAAATATCTTAGAGGCAATACTCCTTCTGGAGGTAAGTATTATACACAATATATACACTAGAGACCAAAATCAGGTAAGTAAATAGTCATAGAATAATGCAAGCAGTAGAAAATACAATAGAATGCAATAGGCCTCGGGGCAACACAAACCATGTACTAAGAAAGTGGAATGCGAATCACAAATGTCCCCCAGGCAAGTGTAGTGTGTAGAGGGGCACTGGGAGTGTAAGAAAACACCAAAGGTAAGTAAAATACCTCACCCCAGAGCCCAGGAAAGTAGGAGTTAAGTACCGCAAGTTTCCTCAGGACACACTACAAGTCGTGATTAGAGTTATTGCAAGAACCAAGCAAGACTGCAAGTAACAAACAGTGGATTCCTGGACCTGAAGACCTGTGAAGAGAGGAGACCAAGTCCAGAAGTCGCAGAAGATTCCAGGAAGGACAGGAGCCCCTGCCAACCTAGAAGATGGTGCAAAAGAGGATTTTCCGGTTAGAAGAAGTCTTGCAGAAGAGCACCAAAGAAGATGGCTGCAGGCTCCTGCATGGTGCAGGAGATGTCCCACGTCAAGAGGTTGGATGCAGGCTGTTTGCATCTCTGGATTCATCGAACAAGCCTTGGTTCAAGCAAGGCCACTGCATCAAAATGGTGCTGTCTGGACCCAGGAGGGACCTGGGGGCCTCAACTCGGACTTAAGAGGCAGAGGGTGTGCCCAACACTGGAAGGAGACCACAGATGACCAGGCAGCACCCACGGTAGTCCCAGGACATGGGGACAAAGAAGGTGCAAAATGCAGTTGGTGTAGCACAACAAAAGAAGGTCTCACGCCGCAGGAGAACAACTCAGCGAGTTGTACGTCACAGGATGGAGTGCTGGGACCTGGGCTACACTGTGCACGAAGGATTCTTGGAGGAAGTGCACAAACGCCCAAGGATCTAGAGATGATGCAGTGCATAGGGATATTGTCTCAAACCGAGAAGGCAAGCTCTTACCTCTGCAAAATTTGGACAGCTGGACCTTAGGACAGTCTGAGTCGGATGGGTCCACCACCTGTGTTCCAGGGAGCATGCTCGTTGTCAGGAGAGGAGTTCCAGGGAACCGGTCGTTCTCTTGGAACGTGCCTGCAGGAACAGGGAAGTGACTCCATTACCGCACGGTAGATTCCTTCGGGGTCTTCTGGTACAGGGTGAAGGCAGAGAGTCCTCAGAGTGTGCACACCTTGGAGTCTGTTGTAGTTGCTGGCTAGAGCTGCAGTTGCAGATTCACAGTCGCCTTTCTGGATACTTTGTTGCAGTTACAGTGGTTCCTGGAACAGTCTGCAGTTGATCCGACAGTCAGAAGCTGAAGCAGAGGATGCAGAGGATTCCTGGAGGAAACTTGCAAGCTGAATCTGAAGAGGAACCCACAGGAGAGACCCTAAATAGCCCTGAGAGGGGGATTGGCTACCTACCCAGGTATGCACCTATCAGGAGGGGTCTCTGACGTCACCTGCTGGCACTGGCCACTCAGAGGTCTCCAGAGTGTCCCCACACCTTGGAAATCAAGATGGCTAACGCCAGGGATACACTGGAGGAGCTCTGGGAACCACACCTGGGGTTGCAATGGACAGGGGAGTGGTCACTCCCCTTTCCTTTGTCCAGTTTCACTACAGAGGAGGGGCTGGGGGACCCTGAACCGGTGTAGACTGGCTTATGCAAGGAGAGCACCATATGTGCCCTTCGAAGCATTTCCAGAGGTTCTGGGAGGCTACCCCTCCAAAGCCTGTAACACCTATTTCCAAAGGAAATGCTGTGTTCTGCCTTCCTGGGACTGAGCTGCTCAGACCCCAGGAGGGACAGAACCCTGTCCGTGAGGTGGCAGCAGCTGTACCTGCGGGCAAGCTTCAGAAAGCTGGTTTGGCAGTCCTGGGGGTCAATGGTGGAGCCCCTAGGATGCATGGGATTGGCCCCCAGTACCAGATTTGGAATGGGGGGACAATTCCATGATCTTCGACACCTTCCATGGCCATATTCAGAGGTACCATTTTGAAGCTACATATAGGTATTGACCTATATGTAGTGCACATGTGTAATAGTATCCCCGCCCTCACGAAGTCCGGGGAATTGGCCCTCAACAATGTGGGGGCACCTTTAGTAGTCCAAGGGTGCCCTCACACTTAGTAACTTTGCACCTAGCCTTCAGTAAATTAAGGTTAGACATATAGGTGACTTATAAGTTACTTAAGTGCAGTGAAAATGGCTGTGAAATAGTGTGTGGACTATTTCACTCAGGCTGCAGTGGCAGTCCTGAAAAAGGTTTGTCTGAGATCCTTATGGGTGGCAAAAAAAATGGGCAGCCCATAAGGATTTCCTGGAACCCAATGCCCTGGGAAGGTAGGTATCATATACTAGGGACTTATAACGGGGGTCCAGTGTGCCAATTGGAATTCGAGTATGAAGTCACTAAACTTTAGTCACTAATTTGGAAGCAGAGAGAGCATAAGCACTGGAGTTCTGGTTAGCAGAACTTCAGTGACACAGTTAAGCACTACTGACAACACACACATGGGCCACAAACTATGAGTATTGGTTCCTGACTAGCAGGATCCCAGTGAGGCAGGCAAAACACACTGACAAATAGAGTTACAAACTTTGAGCACTGGGGTCCTTGCTAGCAGGATCCCAGTGAGACAGTACAGACATACTGAGAAACACTCACCAACAGGCCAAAAATGGGGGCAACCATGCTAGAAAGGGGCTACTTTCTCACAACATTGCTATTTATTTCTTTGTTGTACGTGTTTAATTCAGCATTGACATTCACATAGTTGTTCTAGATCCTTATTGTAACTATTGGCTGCTCTTTGAAAGTCATGCTTTCTTGACAAATTTCATAAAATCTTTCAGCGGAGAATCAGTGGAGAATCCCTATATAATCATAATCCTTCCTTATGAAGAGGATTATTTGTGATTATAATAGTCTGACCACTTATAAATTTGTCATGAACGATTACAGATTTTCATGGAATTGACAATTTCCTGACTAATGATACTTAGGCCCTCATTATGACATTGGCAGTAAGTCCCGCTTACTGCCATGCCGATTGCCGCCAACATACCGCGACAGCGGCGGTATACCGCTACCCATATTATGACCCACACATAGCAATCCGTCACTATACAGACACACATACAAGCCCGCCAGCCCAAAGGTCAGTGATAAACTGGTGGTACCAAAACCCACACCGTTACGCCAACAGAACTACGCCCACAGCATTATGACCCACGAATCACAGTGTCCGAAATTCAACCATGGTATACCATTGGTGGTACATACCGCCGTGCTCAAAATACACACACACATACAAAACAACACCACATTGGACAATTTGAATAACACACACCTGACACTCATACACACACCACATACCCACACCACTATAGAACACACACACACATTACCCACATCTCCTTACGACTAACAAAAATTGCCACTAGAGAGAGATACAGCAAGAGCACCCATACAACCAGAGCCACAGAACACCATCACCCATACACCATCCACGCACCTCACAGCACACACCACAATACATCACCCCACACACCCTCACACACACCACGAACACTACACCCATGGCACCACAAAGACAACCCCAGGTTCTAAGAGGAGGAGCTAAGGGTCATGGTGGAGGAAATCATCCAGGTAGAGCCACAGCAATTTGGATCAGCAGCAGACATCCATCGCTAGGAAGATGGAGCTATGGCGGAGAATCGTGGACAGGGTCAACGCTGTGGGACAGCATCTGAGAACAAGGGATGACATCAGGAAGAGGTGGAACGACTTATGGGGGTAGGTGCATTCCGTGGTTGCAAGACACCAGATAGCTGTTCAGAGGACTGGCGGTGGACCCCCACCTCCTCCCCCACAATTAACAACATGGGAGGAGCAAGTCTTGGCAATCATGCATCCAGAGGGTCTGGCAGGAGTAGCAGGAGGACTGGACTCTAGTAAGTTAAATCTCTATTACTATCACCCCCCTACCTGCATGCCATCACATACCCCCACCCCTACTCTCACCCCATCACCCCACCACCTCACATACACCCCACCCATCCCAATAACAAGCCCTGCATGCACCACCAATGCATGGACATCAATCACAGCCCTGCATGGACACCCATCACCAAATCATGCACACTAGAGAGAGTCACCTAGCCCACAAAATCACTACTCACACAAGGTGAAGCTGACAGGGCAATCACAACCATACAGGGCAACACACTCATGCACAAGATGTCACACGCAGAAACAATAACACTGCATTTACATCCCCACAGGTCCCACACCCAACGTCACCAGAGAGGAGGTGCCAGCAACATCCAGTCCCCCCACAGAAGAGGCCCACAGTGATGACAGCAACTCTGCTCGCCTGGATCAGGATGACTAACCTGGCCCATCAGGGACCTCCAGACAGTTGGTTACCCAGGCACAGTCTCACACAACCACAGAGCCTCCCCCCTCAGGAAACACCAGCACAGCACCCACCCAGCGGGCCCATACCTCTGTCCCCAGGACATGTTAACCAGCAGTATGTCCAGCACTACAGGGACCCCAGACCACCCCAAAAATACAGGACGATCAGGGACCTGGGGTCAGTGGCAGTGGGCACACGGTTCAGGGGACAGAGGCACAGGACAATAGGGAAGCTGGGAGGACTGCTGTGTGACGGGGGAGGACAGGTCCAGGGAACCGACTCTCCACGAGGCACTCATCAACATCCTGGGACCATACCACCATTCCCAGGAGACCATGGGCCAGATACGGGCCAAGTTGCAGGAGACCGAGTGGCTGCAGGAGGGACAATACCTGGGGATCAGGGAGGACCTGAGGGACATCCACACCACCCTGGCCACCTTTGCAGGGGTGCTGGCAGACATTGCCAACACCATGAGGGAGTCAGTGGCACACCAACGGGCCCCTGCCCTAGCCACACCGATGAATAGCCCTCCACCTCCGCTGACGCCAGTGGACAGGAGGCCCAGCCACAGGAACAACAGGCCATCAGCACCCCACCCCCTGCAGAAGGAGAACCGCCCCGCAAACAGTCCCTGCGATCCAGGCAGAAGCCAGAGAACATTGCCAAGACCCCCGCCAGGAAATAAGACTCTCCTGATTGTCACCCTTGTGTCCCATTCTGTCACCCTGTCCACCTTCAATTGCCATTGCTCCACTTCCTATGCCCCCTTGGACAATGCACCTGTTATACAAATAGACTGGACTCTATCCTGGACTCTCCTCCACCACCCCCAAACCTATAGCAATACCCCATCCACTTATAAGCACATAAATAAACATCCTTGTAAAAAATACAAGTATTGAGTCTGTCAAGTGATTGAACTATGTATTCGTTTCACAATCTCTAGACATTGCAATTCAACTGTACAGTCATGTATACTTAGGTATGACCTGTAGTTTGCTGCAGTCAATACACCAGGAGTCAGAGTGGGGCACAGTTATCTGTGAATAGACATGTCAAAGGGTACAGTAAGTGGCCATAGTAGTGGGAACATCAACCTGCCAGTTAAAATTTACAACACAAAACTGCAATGGTAGGTGAAGTTACAGTATCTTACCTGTGTGTCACTGGAAGTACTGTCGAATTATTGCAGTTCCGTTGTCCACATCCTCATCCTCTGCCTCATCTTCGTCACTGTCCACAGGCTCCACCGCTGCCACACGCCCATCTCCAGCCTCATCCTCCTGCAGAAAAGGCACCTTGCGACATAAGGCAAGGTTGTGCAACATGCAACATGCCACAATGATCTGGAACACCTTCTTGGGTGAGTAGCAACAGTGGCACCTGTTAGATGGAAACACCGAAATCTGGCCTTCAGGAGGCCAAAGGTTTGCTCTATAATTCTTCTTGTTCGCCCATGTGTCTCATTGTAACGTTCCTCTGCCCTTGTCCTGGGATTCCTCACTGGGCTCAGTAGCCAGGAGAGGTTGGGGTAACCAGAGTCACCTGCAAATATTGAGGGATACCAGTTAGCCAGACACTAACCTTAGGGCCAACCCCACATCCTTATACCAACATCAACTGGGTGGGGACCATGGGCTCACCTATTAGCCACACCCGGTGCCTCTGGAGTTGAGCCATCACATATGGGATGCTGCTATTCCTTAGGATAAAGGCATCATGCACAGACCCAGGATACTTTGCATTCACATGAGAGATGTACTGGTCCACCAGGCACACTATCTGCACATTCAGAGAGTGAAAGCTCTTTCGATTTCTGAACACCTGTTCATTTCTCCGGGTGGGGGGGGGACAAAGGCAATATGTGTACCATCTATTGCCCCAATGATGTTGGGGATATATCCCATTGCATAGAAATTAGCTTTCACTGTGGCCAAATCCTCCACCTGGGGGAAAACATTGTAGCTGCACATGTGTTTTATCAGGGCAGCCAACACTCTGGTCCGCACTATTGAGAACATTGGCTGTGACATTCCTGCTGCCAAGCCCACTGTCACTTGGAAGGAGCCAGTTGCCAAGAAATGGAGCACAGATAGGACTTGCACAAGAGGGGGGATCCCAGTGGGGTGACGGATAGCTGAGATCAGGTCTGGCTCCAATTGGGCACACAAGTCTGTAGGTGAGGATAATGTGCCTGTCCTCCATTGTTGCCAAGTCCACCAGGGGCCTGTACACGGGGGGATGCCTCCATCTCTCAAAACGATGAGTATCTGGTCAGTATTCAACATTTCCTAAATGTACAGGGCATTGCATGTGGTGACAGCAACAGAATGTTGATGTTTATCCCCAAAATGTGCCTATGTGTGCTGTGATGCAACTAGGTGTCATGGCCTGCCCCCCTTGAAATGGCGGCCGCCTGCCCTGTGTGGATGGACAGGCGGAAATGAGGTAAAGCCGCTGGCGTTGTGCACTGTTGCGGGACGCAGTCGAGTACCGCCATGCAACTCCTCAATGGTTAACATTGGGCCCTATGGGTTACAGTAGCCAAAGGTGATGTACGCCGGTGGTGACAGTACACACTGCCGCGGATGTGATCGCCATTTTCTATCTGTTCACTCACTTGCTACCTGGCCTTCAAGGGCAGAGGACCTACACTGCAAGTGCTGCTGTGACCTGTGTCTGGAACCAACCATCGCTCGTGTTGCTGGGGAAAGGGGCCCTACCTTCACTGCTGCAGAGTTGGAGAGACTAGTGGATAGGGTCCTACCCCAGTACTGAATACTGTATGGGCCCCCAGACCAACAGGTGAGTACACTGTGAGCATGATGCATGGGGCTTGAATGCATGGAGTGCTGTGTGTGAGGGACTTGTGTAAGGGGGAGTGGTTGAGGGGTCCTGGGCAGCGTGCTGCATGTATGCTTGGCAATGTCTGTTTGAAAGAGGATGAGAGGGCTATGGTGGGCCATGAGTGGTGGTATGATCTTAGGGTGGGGGATGTACGCCTGTTGCTGCCCCTAGGTCAGGCCGGACAATGCAGGGTAGGTTCCATGTTGGGCAGGGGCTGATGAACTCCACCTCCAAACAAGCTAGTGGGCATCCACTACTGGGCAGGGCTCTGTGGGTCTCAGGTATGCTGCAACTGGCGTTAGGTATTACTGTCCATGGCCTGGTGACCAGCATTGTGACTGTTAGTGCATTGCCTAGTGCGTAGGGTTGTCCCCTGTGTGTTGTGTACGCCAACGGTGGTGTTGTTGCTGACATTGACCAAGTGTATCCTCTGTCTCTTCCCCCCTTTTTGTTTTGTCATCCTGTCCTTCTGTGCATCAGCATCATCTGGCGGAAGAGCCGAGGCACCGGCAACGGAGGGAGCTGCATCCCACAGGGCCCAGGGCACCAGAGGGACGGAGGGCGAGAGGAGCACCACGGCGGAGACAGGAGAGGACAGTTCTGAAAGTGATACCTCCTCCGATGGAAGCTCCCTAGTAGTGGCGGACAGCTCTGGGCCACCCCAACAACAGGTACAGCCGCCACCCCGTACCTGCACCGCCCTCCCAGCAGCCTCTCAGCGAGTTTCCCGTGCCTGCTCACCCAGGAGGGTGGGCATCTGCTTCTCCCCAGGCACCTCAGGCCCTGCCCCAGTTAGCCCTGCTGGCCTGAGTGAGGAGGCTATTGACCTGCGATCCATCTCTGTTGGGCAGTCAACCACAGTGAATGGCATCTAGGGCCTGGCAGGGTATTTGCAACATACAAATGGATTCCTGGAGGGCATTTACTTTGGTGTGGCGGCCCAACAGAGATCATTCCAGGCTTTGGCCTCCTCCTTGATGGCAGCCATTGTTCCTGTCTCTAGCCTCCCCCCTCAAACTTCCTCTGCCCAGTCCCATGCCCCTGAACCCCAACCTATCCCAAGCACACATTCAGACCTGCATGCACCCAAGACAACACACAGGAGTGGCTCTAGCAAACAAAAGCACCACATATCATCCCACAGGCACTCACACAAACACCATCCAGATGCTGACATAAGAATATCCACTGCCTCCACTGTGTCCCCCACCTCCTCCTCGTCCACCTCCCTCCCAGTAGTGTCTCCACTCTCACCTGCATGCACTTCATCCACACCCACTGCCTGCCTCCATCACCATCACACCTACCACTACATGCCCCTCACTGGCAGTCACCATCCCCACATCCATGCACACGTCCCCTGTGTCCTCTCCCACGGCGTCTGTGCCCCCTCCTCCGAAAGTACACAAACACAAGCACTCAGACACCCAACAGCCATCCACCTCACAACAGAATCCAGCCCATGCACTTGCACCCAAACACAGCATAAAGACACCTACTACAACCACTCCCTCTTCCTCCACTCCCAAACCTTCGCCCTCTTCCCGCCCCAGTGTCCCTAAGAAGATTTTCCTCTCTGCCGTTGACCTCTTCCCTACCCCTCCCCCGTCCTTCTCGTCGAGCCAGGGTAGGCAGAACCCAGGCCAGCACATCAGCCACCAAGTCCACAGCCACTGTAGTTTCCGCAGCTACTGCAGGTGTGAGAGGCTCCAAGCAGACACCCTTCAGCACTGGTAGTGTGCCTGCACCAGCTGCCAAGGGGAAGGGCAAGGATGTACCACCAGCTGCCAAGGGCAAGGAGGCACCACCAGCTTACAAGGGGAAGGGCAAGGTGGCACCACCAGACGGCAAGGAGGCACCACCACACGGCAAGGGCAAAAGCAAGGAGGCACCACCAGACAGCAAGGGCAAGGGCAAAGGACCTGCCCCTGCAGGCAGGAGGGACAGGAGGCCTGGTGCTGTGACAGAATCTGAGTGCCCAAAACCAACCATGGCGGTTCAGCCATCCGAGGCTTCGAGGGGAGGCCTCGAGCCCCCCTTCACCACTGGCAGCACCAACACCAGCACCACTGCCAGCAGCAGCAGCCCCAGAGGGCAGCCGTCCGAGGCTGCAGGGGAAGGGCTGGAGCCTCCCCCCACCACTGGCAGCACCACCACCTGTACCGCCACCAGCACCACCATCAGCACCGCCACATGCACTGCCACATGCACCACTACCAGCAGAAGCAGCCCCAGTGGGCAGCTGTCCGAGGCTTCAGGGGAAGGGCTGTAGCCTCACCCCACCACTGGCAGCACCTAAACAAGCACCACTGCCAGCACCGCCACCTGCACCGCCATCAGCACCGCCACCAGCACCACTGCCAGCACCGCCACCTACACTGCCATCAGCACCGCCACCAGCACCATTACCAGAAGCATCAGCCCCAGTGGGCAGCCGTCCAAGGCTGCAGGGAAAGGGCTGGAGCCTCCCCTTACCACTACCAGCATCAACACCAGCACCACTGCCAGCACTGCCACCTGCACCGCCATCAGCACCGCCACTTGCACCGCCACCAGCACCACTGCCAGCAGCAGCAGCCCCAGTGAGCAGCCGTCCAAGGCTGCAGGGGAAGGGCTGGAGCCTCCCCCGCCACTGGCAGCACCGACACCAGCACCGGCACTGCCACCACTGTGCAGCCGTCGCTGCCGGCAGATGGACTGTAGTCCTGCCTCCATGGAGTGTTATGCATCCTGCCCACTGCACATCTTGTGGGTCTGACACCCGGGTGAGAGACTGTGACCTTGCACTCCCAAAGATCTGCATCACAGGGCACAAGGCCCCCTCCAGAACCAGTGGAAGAAGGCATCCACTCACCGCATCCTGGCCAGGATGAAGCACACTGGGCACAAGGCCCCCTCCAGAACCAGTGGAAGAAGGCATCCACTCACTGCATCCTTCCCAGGATGAAGCACACTGGGCACAAGGCCCCCTCCAGAACCAGTGGAAGAAGGCATCCACTCACAACATCCTTGCCAGGATGAAGCACACTGGGCACAAGGCCCCCTCCAGAACCAGTGGAAGAAGGCATCCACTCACCCCCTCTTTGCCAGGATGAAGCACACTGGGCACAAGGTCCCCTCCAGAATCAGTGGAAGAAGGCATCCACTCACCCCCTCCTTGCCAGGATGAAGCACACTGGCCACCAGGCCCCCTCCAGAACCAGTGGAGAAGCCATCCACTAGAGAGACTGTGGCCTTGCACTCCCCAGGACTAAGCACGAGGCAAACCACCCACTTGAGAGACTGTGGCTTTGCACTCCCCAGGACCAAGCAGTGGGCAAACCACCCACTAGAGAGACTGTAGCTTTGCACTCCCCAGGACCAAGCAGTGGGCAAACCACCCACTTGAGAGACTGTGGCTTTACACTCCCCAGGACCAAGCAGTGGGCAAACCACCCACTACAGAGAGTGTGGCTTTGCACTCCCCAGGACCAAGCAGTGGGCAAACCACCCACTTGAGAGACTGTGGCTTTGCACTCACCAGGACCAAGCAGTGGGCAAACAACCCACTTGAGAGACTGTGGCTTTGCACTCCCCAGGACCAAGCAGTGGGCATGTAGCCCCCTCCAGGACAAGTGGCGTTGTACTATCTTCTGGCTGAGGTGGCCCCCATTCCCCGTTCCCCTGAGGTGCCTGTGTATTTTCGACCTGATGCCCCTGCGGTGTTCTCTCCCTGTTGATGCAGGAGTAAGATGGGGGCTTGGCCTATGTGACGTGGCCCTTTGGCCCATGGACATTATGGACTGGGTGGTGTCCCTCCATTTGTATATCTGTAAATACTGTTTTGAATTTTGATTACGTTTTCCTGGATTATTATCTTATTACACTTACTTTAATCACTTCCTTTTGTCCTTGCATTATTCCTGAGGGGTAGTGGGTGAATATGTAATGTTACTGCATCTGTTTGTGTGTTTATGGTGTTGGGGGTGGGGGTGTTGCATGTTTCGTGTGTGTGTCACTCTCCTTTTCCTCCACCCTCGCCTGTGTGCTAGGCGGCAGTACTCACCGTGGTTGTCGTCTCCGGGGTTGGTATTCCTGGTGTAGGAGGAGGTAGACCAGCATGGGGAAGATCTGCAGTTCGGGCTCCATGGCGTTGTGGTTGCTTCCTGAGTGTCCAGAGGAGAGTCCTTTGACTTCTGTGTTCTGTTTCCGCCGTGCTTTTGTTGTCGTTGGTACCGCCCCAGAAAAGGTGGCGGATTGGTGTCTCATAATACAATGGGCAAAACCTTGTCTTCCGCCTGGCTGTTGGCAGTTTCCGTCGTAGTCATAATTCCATTTTTTTACCACTGGCTTGATGGGGGTATTACCGTCGCTTTATCACTGACCGCCAGGGTTGTAATGAGGGCCTTAATCCTCTATTAAATACTGTTTGTTTTGTTTCCTCTGGAAAATAATTTACCAGTCTACATTGCAACGCAAATATTTGGGAAAAAGTACCCATCTCTGTCTTTTATTTATATTTCCTATTTCATATTTATAAAGCGCATCCCTGCCAAGGCATCGAAGCGCTGAACAACAGGAGTGAGATGACCAACAGAAAAAACAGAAGAAGAAGTAGAAGAATTATCCAGAACTACTGTGGAAAGAGCCAAGTTTTTAGCTTCTTTCTGAAGGCTAAGAAAGTATATTCTTTCCTCATCCTTAAGGGATGCGTATTCCAATACTTGGAAGCAGCCACCGTGAATGCCTTGTTACCCCATTTAACCTCACGAGTCTGCGGAACATGAACCAGGTTGGAGCATGTATCTATAAGCTGACAGCTTGGAACATACCAACGAAACCCCAATGACAGGTGTTCAGGGCTGCTCATGTATAAAGATTTGTGTGTTAGACATTTTGTCCTAAAAGTAATACGTTACTTAACAGGTAACCAGTGTAGTTGCCTCAAACTGGCACTGGCCAAAGCTGTACGGGGAAGATTAAGTATTAGACTAGCAGCAGTATTCTGGATAAGTTGAAGTTTGCTAAGTGAAAGCTTATCGATCGTAAGCAATAAAGTATTACAATAATATATTTTGTAGATTACCAAAGCAAGGGACACCATAAATCTATGCTCCTCTTGTAAATAAGGAAAGATTTTTTTCAATGTTTTCAAAATCCAGAAACAGGTTTTAGTGATGGACTTAACTTGTGGCTTAAAGGACAGAGCAGTGCCAAAAATGAACCCCAGATTCTTAGCGGAGCTAATGGGGATAGGTAAGTCTCCACACGCTGATGGCCACCATCGTGAATTCCATAAATCCCTGCTAGAACCAAAAAGTAGGATCTCAGTTTTATCACCGTTCTTTTTGAGCAAGTTCAGGCCCATCCATCTATTGATCTCACACATACATTGATGAAGATGATCCGCGACTTTTTCCCAATTCTTATGTACAGGAATGATTTATTGAGTATCATCCATAAGAGGTGGCCAGAAAGCCAAAGGATCGGATAAATATGGCCAATAGTGCTATGTACAAATTGAAAAGTGTGGGGCTAAACGAGGAACCCTGTGGAACCCCGCACAGTAATCAATAAAAGGGTGACTTAAAATCTCCACAAGTTACTGTGGTGGATCTGTCCTCTAAAAAAGACTTCAGAGTGCATAGAGCTCTACCTTTAACAGCCGCTTGAAGCAGGCAATGCATCATATTTTGGGAAGAAATGGTGTCAAAAGCTGCTGATAAGTCTAGAAGCACTAAGATGGCACCAACTCCCTCATCAGATAGTTTCCGAATAGTATCCGATGTAGTAATGAGGGCGGATTCCGTGCTAGGGTTCTTTCTGCAACCATGTTGAGTAGGATCTAGACTACCCGAGTCTTGGAGAAACTTGGCCAATTCTTCATTAATATGTTTTTTAAAGATCTTGGATTGAAAAGGCAGCAGAGCGATAGGCCGAAGATTCTTGAAATCATTTGCTTTACCATCTAAATTCTTTTTCAATGGGATCACCATTGCTTCCTCCCATAACGGAGGATAAAAACCCATAGTCAGGACTTCCTGAAATATTGGGACAATGTCTGAGGAGACTAGATTGGGGACAAGCTGTAAAATATGAGGTGGACAAGGGTCACTGGGAAAGCCAGATTTAATAGCTATTATAAGTCCTTTGATCCTCTCTGGGCTTAATGGCTGAAAGTTTGTCAGCATAGGGCTATCAACCTTTATAAAACTGTTCAAAGATTCATATGAATCCAATGTTTCTACAGATTGTAGAAAGCTAGCCTGTATTTGCAAAATTTTGCTTTCAAAAAAGGTCGCCACCTTATTGCAGAAGTCTTGAAAATTCTCAATATCTGAAGAGAGGACAGAAGTTGTAAGAGAACGTACTACTCTGAAAAGTTCTCTTGGAATATTAGTTGCTTCTTTAATTTTACATGAGTAGTACTCGGTTTTGGTACTGTTAATTGCGTTTTTATAAAGACTAAGGGTAGCTCTAAGCTTTGCCTTTTCCAATGGATTAGGATCTAGTCTCCATTTCCATTCTTGTTGACGATATTTTCTCTGCAAATTTTCGAGATCATTGGTAAACCAGGGGCAACTAGCCTTTTTCCTCCTTCAGAGCCGAGGTGGTTTGCATGGGGCCAGCTGATCAATAGCCATTCTGATCCCCTTGTTGAATCTGTCTGGAGCCGATAACAGAAGTTCCTCTGCAGCTTTCCAACTTGCGAACAGAGCAGGCCTTAGTTGTCACTCCTTAATACTGTTCCAATGCCTGACTGGCCTCCGGAGAGAGCTAGCAGCTTGAGTGGCTGAGAAATTTGTCAGCCTAAAAGTGAGGAGGTGATGATCAGTCCAATCCAACGCCCTATTATCTAGCAGAACAAGATCATTATTGCAAGCAAATATTCCATCAAGTACATGGCCTGCTCTATGAGTAGCTGATGTATCTTTTAGATTCCAATCAAAATCTGCCATAAAATTAAGAAACTCATTGACATGGGGGTCCTGACTATCATCAAAGTGAATGTTAAAATCCCCTAGTACTGTACATTTAGAAGTCATGGTTATTGGCTCAATTATAGATGGCCAATGTTGTATAAAAGTAGAATGCGAACCCGGAGTTCGATAAATCAACAGCCCCTCAAATAGCGTGATGTTCCTCTGGCGAATTTTAAAACAAGCGCCCTCACAAATCTCTAATACCGCACTTATAGTTTCCCAGCAGCAACTAAAAATGGACCTGAAAATCATCGCCAGTCCACCTCCCCTACCAGTGGTCCTATCTAATTTTAAAAATAAATATCCAGGGGGTGTCGCCGCAATAAAATCAGGGCTTGAGTCTTCTTTAGCCCAAGTTTCCGTAGTAAAAAGACAATCCAAATTATGTCTTCCAGGGCTTTCTTGTAGACATCCGTCTCATCACTTGCTCTGACTTGTTTCTGCATCTGATTATATATGTGTAGACCTTAGCAACCTAAGGTGTGTAATAATATATATTTTTCCTCTCAGAAGGAAATTCCTCCCGTCCTTTAATGTGGAGATGTAATTATAGAAATATTCTTTTCACTGAGGCCATTTCAAAATTGCTTCAGCAAGTGTCAGTAAAAATGCTTGAGGTGGAGCCAGGAGAATGTTAGTGGAGGACAAATAAATGAGGATGTTTACAAAATAGCATGCAGAGACCAGCCTCAGGAAATGCAGCTTCTCAATGTAAGCAGGCAGATATCAACTGTCAAGTATATAACGTTTAGTACACTGCAGAATAAATGCACACTTTGAGATTGTTCACCAATATAAATATTTAAGCAATCCACACAAAATGAGAATTGCAGTAACTAATTGTGGTGCAGCGTGCAAAATAACATAAAATAGTGAGCTTGGTGATGTGCTAAAGGCAGAATGGGGTGACCATGTATTCCTGAGAACCTGAGGATTATATACTGTACAAACTAAAACTGGTTCTGTCAGAAAGGTACTTTCGTTACTTGGTTATACAATTAACCATGTACACAGTCACTTACATGTTTAAATCCCCTATAAAAGAAGCAAAGAGAATCATAGATGTAAAGACAACTCAATTACTGAGAATGATGTATGTGACCATATAAGGCACTATGTATATGATTAATTGCATAACCAAGAAACAAGTGTTCTGACTATTCGGCAGAACCAATTTTTGTTTGTACAGCAGAGGCGGAATGTGCAGTGCAATAAGGTTGTGTTATTCATGTAGTGGGGTAATGCTTATGTGGAAAGACTGATCGCTTCCCTTCAGCCTGCCTCGCTCAGAAGGTCTCCATGACTCTGCCACTCGTTGTCCCCTTGCTGACCTCTGCTGCCCCGCCTGTAGCATTGCTTTATTTCTGTTTTTGTACTGTTTAGCCCTTTTACTGTTTATTTTTATTTGCTTTGTGTTCTACTGCTGTAAATCACTGTTTACATTATTGTTTAATTTTAGTCCTTGACTGTTGTCAAATTTGATTTTTCCGCTGTTAAACCTGTAATTTAGTTGTATATGTACTATCTCACTCACTGTTATCAATTTAATTTTCAATTGCTGTACTGCACAGTTGTTTCTGTTTGGAGGCGACTCGCCTTGACAGTCGCTCCTTTTCCCGCCCATTTATCGCTCTCGCTTTCCGCCACCCAGCGCTTCTCCCCCCTCCCAGGACCTACTTACTGGAAGATGCAGCACAGCCGCACAGTGGACGTGTTGCCGGCGTGCCAAAGGCAAGCTGGTCTGCACCCGTCTGGGCCTGGACCATGCCCAGTGTCAGGACCCTGGCCCTCCCGCCACTCACAGATACTCCGCCACTGAGCTCCGAGCCCTGGAATTTAAGTGCCACAACAACAGCTGCTGCCTCACCTCTCCTCAATCAATGGTATGTCCTTTTACCTGCTGCTAATGTCCTTTCTGCTGCAACTCAGGACCTCCATACCACACGGAAGCCTCCACCACACCGACTTTAGCAATAACGACCACCCCGGAACTACTCCACTGCCTCCTGCTCAATGCCCGATCACTCTGAAAACACACCACTGAAATCAGGGACATTATCACCTCCCTCATCCTGAAGTTAACTTCATCACAGAGTCCTGGCTAAATCCAGCTTCCACACCAGACATCGCCAATGCAATGCCCGACAGCTGCAAGATGACACACCTGGACCACACTAACAAACACAGAGGTGGTTTTGCCATCATCCACAAAGAAATCTTCTGGTACACCATCACTGAAGATGACACCACACCAATCATGGAACACCTGAACATCCAACTCCATACCGACGACATAACCGCTAAAGGCACACTCGTCTACAGACCCCTGGGACCATGCCCCATCTTCTGCAGCACCATCCCTGACTTCATCAATCAATCAATCAGTTATTTGTTAAGTACGCTACTCACCCGGTAGGGTCTCAAGGGGCTGGGGGGTGCTACTGCTCAAAAAGCCAGGTCTTGAAACGCTTACTGAAGGTCAGAAGGTCCTGGGTCAGACGTAGGTTGACGGGGAGGGAGTTCCAGGTCTTGGCAGCGAGGCGGGAGAAGGATCTGCCTTCGGCTGTGGTACGGTGGATGCGACGGACGGTGGCGAGGGAGAGGTTGGTGGAGCAGAGCTGGCGTGTCGGGACGTGGAAGTTGAGATGCTCGTTGTGGAAGGCAGGGCCGGCGTCATGGAGAGCCTTGTGAGCGTGGATCAAGAGTTTGAAGATGATCCTTTTGTTGACGGGGAGCCAGTGGAGGTCTCTGAGGTGGGGTGAGATGTGTTTGTGACGAGGGAGGTTAAGGATAAATCGTGCTGAGGCGTTCTGAATGTGCTGAAGTTTTCTCTGGAGCTTGGCCATTGCATAGAGTGCGTTGCCGTAGTCCAGTCTACTGCTAACAAGGGCGTGGTGACCGTTCTTCTAGTTTTATTGGGGATCCATCTGAAGGTCTTGCAAAACATACGGAGGGTGTTAAAACATGAGGATGAGATGGCGTTAACTTGCTGGATCATGGTGAGTGATGAGTCCAGTATGAAGCCTAAGCTGCGTGTGTGGGTGGTGGGAGATGGAGTGGCTCCCAGAGTGGCAGGCCACCAGAGTCATCCCATTCCGATTTGTAGGAGCTGAAGATGACGATCTCGGTCTTATCCGAGTTCAGTTTGAGGCGGCTTGCCTCCATCCAGTTTGCGATGGCATGAAGTCCGGTGTGGAGGTTGGTCTTGGCGGTGGTGGGTCCTTCGTGAGTGAGAGGTTCAGTTGTGTGTCATCCGCGTAGGAGACGATGTTAAGGCCGTGGGATCGGATGATGTTGGCGAGCGGCACCATGTAGACATTGAAAGGGTGGGGTTGAGAGAGGATCCCTGGGGAGCTCTGCAGATGGCCTTGGTGGCTTTTGACAGGAACGGAGGGAGGTGGACTCTCTGAGTTCTGCCGGAGAGAAAGGATGTGATCCAATCCAGGGCCTTGTGGCGGATTCCAGCGTCGTGGAGGCGTGTGCGAAGTGTGTGGTGACAGATGGTGTTAAAGGCTTCAGAAAGGTCAAGGAGGATGAGGGCCACGTTTTCACCTTTGTCGAGCCTGCTCCTGATGTCGTCGGTGGCAGCGATGAGAGCGGGCTTGGTACTGTGGTTCTTGCGGATGCCGGATTGGGAGATGTCGAGTAGGCTGTTGTCCTCCAGGAAGCGAGATAGTTGCCTGTTGAATATCTTCTCAATGACCTTCGCTGGGAAGGGGAGTAGGGAGATGGGTCGGTAATTCTTGAGGTCTTCGGGGACGGCCTTGGGTTTTTTGAGCAGGGCGTTGACTTCAGCGTGTTTCCAGCTCTCCGGGAAGGTGGCGGTCTCGAAGGAGCTGTTGATGATGGTACGGAGCTGGGGAGTGATGATTTGGCTGGCTTTATTGAATACATGGTGAGGGCAGGGGTAGGCGGGTGAACTGGAGTGGATGGTACTCATGGTCTTGGTGGTTTCCTCATCGTTGGTGTGGATCCAGGTACTCAGGAGGTTGGTGTGGATGGGTGCGTTGGGGTCGGCGTTGGCAGTAGAGGTCGTGGGGATTGGAGGTGCGAAATTGCCATGGATGTCCGTGATCTTGCGGTGAAAAGAGGTGGCAAGGGAGCCGCAGAGGTCTTGCGAGCGGGGGGGGGTCGGCTGAGCAGGACTTGGGGTTGGTGAGTTCCTTGATGATGCTGAAGAGCTCCTTGCTGTTGTGTGCGTTGTTGTCAATTTGTTCTTTGTAGAATGATCTTTTGGTGGTCCGGATGAGCTGGTGATGATTGCGGATGTCAGTCCTGAGGGCGGTGTGGTTGCTCTCTGTTTGTTCTTGGCACCAGATCTTCTCTGTTTTCCGGCATTCCCGATTGGAGGTTTGAAGGTCGGCAGTGAACCAGGGAGCTTTCTTGCTGGTGCAGGTGTTGGTAGATTTCCTAAGTGGAGCGAGGATGTTGGTGCAGTCGTCAAGCCATTGTTTGAGGTTGAGGGCGACGGCTTTGGGGTCGCTGGTGTAGGGTGGCTGGGTGTGGGCGAGGATTGGTCCTTGCCGATCTTGTTCCATCTGCAGTGAGGGGTCCGTTGCTGGTGGTGGTGGGTTTCTTGAAGGAGAAATGGACACAGAGTGGTGGTTGGTCCAGTGAAGATCGGTGGTGTGGGTGAAGGTGATGTGGCTGCTGGTGGAGAAGATGGTGTCGAGTGTGTGGCCGGCTGAGTGGGTGGGCGTTGTAATGAGTTGCTTGAGACCAAGGTTGGTGAGGTTGTCGAGCAGGGCTGAGGAGTTGGTGTCGTCGGTGTTCTCCAGGTGAAAATTCTGGTCGCCGGGGAGCATGTAGTCTGTGGAGGCGAGGACGTGGGTGCTGATTGTGTTGGTGATGCCGTCTCAGAATAGTGGGCGGGGGTCCGGGGGTCTGTAGACAAGGGTTCCCCTCGGGTGGTGTTGGCTTTGACGTAAATCTGAAAGTGCAGGTGTTTTGAAGCATCTAGGGCATCGTGGGTGTTGGTTGAGATCCTGATGGTGTTCCTAAGGACTATGGCGATTCCTCCTCCTGGTTTGTTGGTGCAGTCTCTTTGTGTGATTTTGTAGCCCTCAGGGATGGCTATGGCGATGTCGGGTTCCGAGGAGGGGTTCATCCAGGTTTGGGTGAGGAAGGCGATGTCTGGGAAGGATGATGAGCAGGTTCCAGAGTTTGACGGCATGCTTGTGGACGGAACGGGTGTTGAGGAGGATAAAGCTGAGGTGGTTGTTATGGGTGGCGTTGTTGTGGTGCTTGGTGGCTTGAGCGCAGGTGAAGTTGCACGTCCGGCATGAGAAGGGTCCACGGGTGTGCCTAGGGGAGGTCTGGGTGCGTGGGACAGGGGGACTGGCGCTAGGCGCGGTCCAGGCACAGACGTGCAGCGGCCACCATTAAGAAGGGGAGGTGGGAGGGAGGAGCAGCTGGGAGGCGGGGAGCGGTGGGCTAATGGGGGCGGGCCGCAGGGGACGCAGTGTCGGGAAGGGGAGATCGGATAAACCGGTGAAATGGGCAAAAAAGGAGAAAGGCACTAAAACAGAGTCAGTGCACAGAAAGGCACCGAAAACAGAAAAGGCACAAAAGGTGGAAAAACTGCACAAATAACAAGAAGACAAATTACAGGACAGACACACAATACTTACAGGAACCACTAGCACCAGGGATGAGGCGCAGGCGGGTGCCTGCGGGTGGTGGAGGGCCTCGAACTCGCAGCAGCAGCGAGGGCGGGTCGGAGGCACGGTGGCAGACAGGAGGAGCTGCGCAGTGTGTGTAGAGTGAAACCTGGCCTTAAAACAGGTCAGGGGTCACTCTGTGCACCGTGCAGCAGCCACCATTAAAAAGGGGAGGTGGGAGGGAGGAGCAGCTAGGAGGCGGGGAGCGGTGGGCAAATGGGGGCGCAAGGGGGTTGGGGCCACAGGGGACGCAGCGGCGGGAAGGGGAGAGCGGATAAACTGGTGAAATGGGCAAAAAAGGAGAAAGGCACTAAAACAGAGTCAGGGCACAGAAAGGCACCAAAAACAGAGTCAGAAACCAGAAAAGGCACAAAAGGTGGAAAAACGGCACAAATACAGGAGAGACACACAATACTTACGGTAACCACTAGACACCAGGGATGAAACGCAGGCGGGTGCCTGCAGGTGGTGGAGGGCCTCGAACTCGCAGAGAGGGCGGGGTCGGGGGCACAGTGGCAGACAGGAGAAGCTGCACAGCATGTGTAGAGTGAAACCTGGCCTTAAAACAGGTCAGGGGTCACTCCATCACCCGAATTGCCATTGACTTCAAGCACTATATCTGTGACCTCAATCACCTGGTAACTGACCTACCTATAGGTACATTCCCCGTGTCAGGGTCTTTCTTGTGTGGCACCTTCCCCATGGTGGTGGTGTTGTGGCACGAGCCAGCAGATTGTGTTGGAGTATGAAGATCGAGTCAAACCAGATGACCAATCTGCAGGAGCCCCCCCAGATAGGCCCCTGGTACACTTAGTAGCATCAAGGATGATAGGCTTACTGGCTCTCGTATGGTAGGCAGTATTTCCCCTGACAAGTTACACTGCTGTTGGGTCTATTAGGTGGCTCATAGTTGGGCAAAGAGGTTTCCCAGTGGGGTGGAAAAGCAATGAGTGGGACTGACCCTAGGATAGGGTGATTGTTGCAGCAGTGGATCCTAGGCTTGGGCCCCCCACCTCCTCCAAGGGTGCGACGAGGAGGCATTGTGAAGGATCCCTGCCCAATAATCCAATAATGCACAGCATGCTCTGTGCTTTCAGATTGTGTGCTCGTCCAGGGCCCCCCTTGAGTCCTATTCCCTGTGATAGAACACCCATCTAGGAGAGAGTTTGTCTCTGCAGGGCAACCACAGTTCTCCTCTTAAGTTCGCTCTCCAAACTTTGGAGGCAACCACCATCTTGGATTAAGGGGAAGGGCCATTGTGACCATGGTGGGTGGCTAACATGGCACCCAACTACTGCTTGAGACCACAGGAGGCTGTAGGCACCCATTCATTACATTAGTGCTGTTTCCTCTGTGCGCCTCTCTGATTTTCAGGGCAGATGGAAAAGCGGTATTGTGTGCATCCGTCAACAAGGATTCTTCCCTGCTATTGTGCTTGATGTGAAGTAGTCCCTTTTATGGGGCTAGGGGGCTGTACGGGCACTGTCAGCAATGTCTTGGTACCCTACTTAGTCAGGACTTCCCCCAGCAGCTTTCCCCATCAGCTGTCTCATTGCAATCTTCCCAAATCCAGTGCGAGGGGGATGCCCCCACCACTGCTGCAGCCTGGACACACCTCCTAAGAGGCCATGGTCGCCATAATGGCTTGACCATTTAGGAATGGACACTTCAATTCGAGCAAGGAGTGCACTGACCTCGCCTCAAGTCCTCAGTGCTGCTTCTGTGTAGGAACTCTTACAATGTGTGTCCTACTCTATAGACACTTGGCCACGCCCCTTTAAGTGACTAAAACATAGTGCAAGAATCAACAATGTGAAGCCAATGCAACAACTGTTGAAAATGCAAACTAAACAATAGTTTTCTCATTACTCGAATAAGGCCCCAATACGTGAAATGAGGGATCTCCAGGAGGATGTACCAGAGGATGAGAGAAAGAAATGAGAGAAAGAAATGGGAGTTGCCTTGTTGTAACAGAAACTTTAAAGGTTTGCGGGGTAATCCTGAACATCAATATGAACTCCCATACTCCATTTTTACATGGGCATACACATGTAGGGAAAGATGAAGTGACCAGGAAAGGACTGGCACAAAACAAACTTCAGAAGCCTAGCCGAAGATTTGTGTCAGAAGGGTGTTACTTGGAAGAGATGTAATCAGGGAAGAAAACATTGGCTGCCACGAGTCTTGTAGACAAATCAGAAAGCCCATTTACTAGACTTCAAGCAGATTTTATTGAGATGCCTGGAAGATGGAACATTTTTCAGCTAGGTGGTTCAGAGGTTCCAATTCCATTCACTAGCAGTAGGTGACTTCCATAAATTACAAGTAGCAACCAGTTTTTTGAAACAATGTTTAAATGCATGGGAACAAGACCCAGAAAAGAATAAACATAACTGAAAGTCACAGCACCTAGTGTTGACAAATTCTGCCCATTAAAAATGATTGCTTGAGGCACTTAAGTCCAGATTTAAGAGGGCCCAGTGCCTCCTGGCGTCACATTAATGTCATTTTTCTTTTTACACTAATGTGGCCCACAAGGCCAAAATCGCCACTCCAGATTTACAAAGAGGTGCAATGCGTCTCTTTGTAACCGCTTGCGCCATATTATGCCACCGCCAGGCATGATGTATGCAAGGGGGTTTTTCCCTGTTAGGGGGGTGAAAAAATGGTGCAAAGAAATCGAAAAGATTTCTTTGTGACATTTTTTGCAGCATTGTTAATGCCTGCACAGAGCAGGAGTTAAAAGTAGGCACACCATTATTCATAATGCACCTCAATGTGCTTTGCAGGATTAGCGCCAACATTTTTTATGCTAATCCTGCAAAGCACTAAACCAGCATCAAAAGTTTTTTATGCTAGTTCCCTAACTACCACCATAATGAGCACTATAATAAACGTGGCGCACACATGGTGTTGTTAGGGTAGCGCTAAGGGGTGCAGGAAAAGTGGCGCTGCATCAACTGTAGCACCACTTTTCTTAAATCAGGCCCTTAGTATTTAAATTCACAAGAATTACTTTAAGTCTGTGGAACGGGAATTTGCCAATGTCTGTTTATAACTTTTACATTTAAACCGCTGTAAAATGTACATATTCTACATAGTACATATAACTCCTATTAAAATGTAGGAGTTACTGGTGTGACAATGTTTCTAACAACAAGAAAAACAAAGATATATAAAAGATAAAAAACATGAAAATACATACAATTCACATTATTTCTCCATGCCTGACTGATGAAATTAGCCATGAGTATAGCAAAGTTAAGCATGTGTATAATTTAAGATACATACCAATGCATTTTTAAGAAAAATTCCGAATATTGTATTATGTCAAATTCTCATCTAAGATTAGCTAACTAATTTGGTTAAATTTAAAGATATTTTAGGTGCAACTAAATGTGCCTCTCTTTTGATGCATATATAGCATGTATATAGATCCAAAAAGTTGGATCGCTTTGGTGAAGATTGACAAAAGTATGTAAAATTTTACCAAAAGAGCTGTATGGATGAATGTTTGTTTTTAGAAGTAATTGAGTAGATTTGGCAAGAGGGAGCTGTCTTATGAAAATAACAAAAACAGACTTCCTTATTTAATGTATTTACCTATTTTATTGGTTATATAACATGAGTACGTGACCAATTAATGCCATAGAATGCCAAAAGAATTACATCATATAAATAGTGTGTTATAAATGAAGGGGTTAATACAAAACTTGTCATGATTTGGTTTAAATCCGTTCATCAATTTTAAAAATATTGACAAATGGCATACTATAGCGTCCTAGACAGAGCCTAATTTTAGCTTTAGTACTCAATTTTGGGATTATAATAGAAAAGTAATTGGCGTCACGGGCTCTGAGATCCACTACCCGTGAAAATGGTTTGCAATTCACTTGAGGTCTGACTGGCTGTTGAACATGATTTCTTTTTCACAAGCCACCAACATGCAATGCAAAAGGTTAATGGTCTACGAGCATCTGTTGGCTAGGATGGCAAGAGTACACCTGAGGGGTGGTAAATATATTTGTGCTCCAGAAGACATAGATATATAAAGACAGATAAGTAAACAGGCATAACTTTTAATAGTGCACAGAACAACATTTGCTTTGTGTAGGTGCTGACATGGCGAGGCCAGTGGAACTCCAATGGAAAACTTAAAACAATTAAGTCTTCAATTTATGTTTAATGCAATGAATGCTAGCTACGCTTCATACGTCTAGGGAATGAGGGCTGTCCCGAAACACATCACCCAGGGTTTCAAGATATCTTTCCCCGAGTAAACTTTGAAGGCAAGTTGTTCAACAAGACTTTTTTCAAAATGATCTAGGCTTTTACAAAGGATGATATGGTGCAACTGTCTCTTGTAAGTATCTGGAGTGAGTTAGGGCACAATTAAAATTGACTCAAAGCGATTTCAGTGATGTCTGCATTCTACCATCAGCCATTAAAAAAAGACCTTCTGACTGCTATTTGTTTCTACTCTTCCTGAAAAACAATTGTAACACAATTCGTATTTTACTTCCAGCAGTTCAACCAAAGCACAGGTTCACCAGACTTTTTGGGCAGATGTTGTATAGATAATAGGTAATTGAGAGTCGTATGTCAAAATATTTATGTAAGAATATTTACTTCTATTGGCTGCAAAATATTGACTTCCAACATAACATTAATATATGCAAAGATGATGAAATTTAGCTTCAGTATTCTAAATTCACATACACTTATATTGATGATATGTTGGCAGTTTAACTGTGCAGTGGATATATGTGCAGGTTGATATTTCAGCCTCTCTATTCAGGGAGAACACTGTAAATCCTATTTTGCACCTGTTGTTTCTTTAGAGAGAGAGACACAACTACCTATGAGTTGTCATTTCAGCATTCATTCTGTGATTCAGAGGTGGCACCCTGGCAATGCCTCCCACAGTTCATGCCAACACCACCCTCTGCCTAAAGGACCTCTTTTTGAAGTCATGGTCCAGGAAACACAACTTTCCACCGGGCTCTAATTGAACCTGATTGTAGTACCCATTTACAAACATTTCCATCTCCCACATGCTTAATAACTGATACATCTACATACACTTTACTTCAAATAAGATGCTAATATAACATGCTTCACAAGAAAAATCAACCAGCTCCCATATGGCCTATTTAACAGGTATTTCAAGTTATCACATTCAGTATGAACAGGTAGTGCCAGCTACCCTCATGCTTGCTCACTGTAACACTGATTGACAATTTAGAGGGCTGCCCTTGTAATAGCTATTGTCAGGCCATATATGTCACCAGTGACAAATATTGCTGTCTTCCATATGCAGCAGTAACAGTAATTGCCTTTTTACACATGCTCCCATTAACAGGTACTGATAATTTGAGAGTCTGCACATAGACCAGTTGCTGGTATTGCCATTCTCCTATACCTATGTGAAAGCGACTACCCCTTCTCACATGCCCATATGTAGGAAAGTACCATCCTGCCTGGCATGTTACCCCCATTTTTCACTGTATATATGTTGTTTTAGTTGTATGTGTCACTGGGACCCTGGTAACCCAGGGCCCCAGTGCTCATAAGTGTGCCTGAATGTGTTACCTGTGTAGTGACTAACTGTCTCACTGAGGCTCTGCTAATCAGAACTTCAGTGGTTATGCTCTCTCATTTCTTTCCAAATTGTCACTAACAGGCTAGTGACCATTTTTACCAATTTACATTGGCTTACTGGAACACCCTTATAATTCCCTAGTATATGGTACTGAGGTACCCAGGGTATTGGGGTTCCAGGAGATCCCTAGGGGCTGCAGCATTTCTTTTGCCACCCATAGGGAGCTCTGACAATTCTTACACAGGCCTGCCACTGCAGCCTGAGTGAAATAACGTCCACGTTATTTCACAGCCATTTTACACTGCACTTAAGTAACTTATAAGTCACCTATATGTCTAACCTTTACCTGGTAAAGGTTAGGTGCAAAGTTACTTAGTGTGTGGGCACCCTGGCACTAGCCAAGGTGCCCCCACATTGTTCAGAGCCAATTCCCTGAACTTTGTGAGTGCGGGGACACCATTACACGCGTGCACTACATATAGGTCACTACCTATATGTAGCTTCACAATGGTAACTCAGAAAATGGCCATGTAACATGTCTATGATCATGGAATTGCCCCCTCTATGCCATCCTGGCATAGTTGGCACAATCCCATGATCCCAGTGGTCTGTAGCACAGACCCTGGTACTGCCAAACTGCCCTTCCTGGGGTTTCACTGCAGCTGCTGCTGCTGCCAACCCCTCAGACAGGCATCTGCCCTCCTGGGGTCCAGCCAGGCCTGGCCCAGGATGGCAGAACAAAGAACTTCCTCTGAGAGAGGGTGTGACACCCTCTCCCTTTGGAAAATGGTGTGAAGGCAGGGGAGGAGTAGCCTCCCCCAGCCTCTGGAAATGCTTTGTTGGGCACAGAGGTGCCCAATTCTGCATAAGCCAGTCTACACCGGTTCAGGGACCCCTTAGCCCCTGCTCTGGCGCGAAACTGGACAAAGGAAAGGGGAGTGACCACTCCCCTGACCTGCACCTCCCTTGGGAGGTGTCCAGAGCTCCTCCAGTGTGCTCCAGACCTCTGCCATCTTGGAAACAGAGGTGCTGCTGGCACACTGGACTGCTCTGAGTGGCCAGTGCCACCAGGTGACGTCAGAGACTCCTGCTGATAGGCTCCTTCAGGTGTTAGTAGCCTATCCTCTCTCCTAGGTAGCCAAACCCTCTTTTCTGGCTATTTAGGGTCTCTGTCTCTGGGGAAACTTCAGATAACGAATGCAAGAGCTCATCCGAGTTCCTCTGCATCTCTCTCTTCACCTTCTGATAAGGAATCGACTGCTGACCGCGCTGGAAGCCTGCAAACCTGCAACATAGTAGCAAAGACGACTACTGCAACTCTGTAATGCTGATCCTGCCGCCTTCTCGACCGTTTTCCTGCTTGTGCATGCTGTGGGGGTAGTCTGCCTCCTCTCTGCACCAGAAGCTCCGAAGAAATCTCCCGTGGGTCAACGGAATCTTTCCCCTGCAACCGCAGGCACCAAAAAGCTGCATTACCGGTCCCTTGGGTCTCCTCTCAGCACGACGAGCGAGGTCCCTCGAATCCAGCAACTCTGTGCAAGTGACCCCCACAGTCCAGTGACTCTTCAGTCCAAGTTTGGTGGAGGTAAGTCCTTGCCTCACCTCGCTGGGCTGCATTGCTGGGAACCGCGACTTTGCAGCTACTCCGGCCCCTGTGCACTTCCGGCGGAAATCCTTTGTGCACAGCCAAGCCTGGGTCCACGGCACTCTAACCTGCATTGCACGACTTTCTAAGTTGGTCTCCGGCGACGTGGGACTCCTTTGTGCAACTTCGGCGAGCACCGTTTCACGCATCCTCGTAGTGCCTGTTTCTGGCACTTCTCCGGGTGCTACCTGCTTCAGTGAGGGCTCTTTGTCTTGCTCGACGTCCCCTCTCTCTTTAGGTCCAATTTGCGACCTCCTGGTCCCTCCTGGGCCCCAGCAGCGTCCAAAAACGCTAAACGCACGATTTGCAACTAGCAAGGCTTGTTGGCGTCCTTTTGGCGGGAAAACACTTCTGCACGACTTTCCAAGGCAAGAGAGATCCGTCCACCAAAGGGGAAGTCTCTAGCCCTTTTCGTTCCTGCAGAAACCTCAGCTTCTTCTGTCCAGTAGAAGCTTCTTTGCACCCGCAGCTGGCATTTCCTGGGCATCTGCCCATCTCCGACTTGCTTGTGACTTTTGGACTTGGTCCCCTTGTTCCACAGGTACCCTAGATTGGAAATCCACAGTTGTTGCATTGCTGGTTTGTGTCTTTCCTGCATTATTCCTCTAACACGACTTCTTTGTCCTTAGGGGAACTTTAGTGCACTTTGCACTCACTTTTCAGGGTCTTGGGGAGGGTTATTTTTCTAACTCTCACTATTTTCTAATAGTCCCAGCGACCCTCTACAAGGTCACATAGGTTTGGGGTCCATTCGTGGTTCGCATTCCACTTTTGGAGTATATGGTTTGTGTTGCCCCTATCCCTATGTTTCCCCATTGCATCCTATTGTAACTATACATTGTTTGCACTGTTTTCTAAGACTATACTGCATATTTTTGCTATTGTGTATATATATCTTGTGTATATTTCCTATCCTCTCACTGAGGGTACACTCTAAGATACTTTGGCATATTGTCATAAAAATAAAGTACCTTTATTTTTAGTATAACTGTGTATTGTGTTTTCTTATGATATTGTGCATATGACACTAAGTGGTACTGTAGTAGCTTCACACGTCTCCTAGTTCAGCCTAAGCTGCTCTGCTAAGCTACCATTATCTATCAGCCTAAGCTGCTAGACACCCTATACACTAATAAGGGATAACTGGGCCTGGTGCAAGGTGCAAGTACCCCTTGGTACTCACTACAAGCCAGTCCAGCCTCCTACATTGGTTGTGCAGTGGTGGGATAAGTGCTTTGAGACTACTTACCACTCTTGTCATTGTACTTTTCATAGGAGAAAAATATACAAAACAAGGTCAGTGTATATACACATAGCCAAAAAGTTTTGCATTTCCTCTTTTCACTCTTTTCTAAGTGCTGAAAAGTACTTCTAAACTTTCAAAAAGTTCTTAAAAGTTTAAAAAGTTTTTTTCTGTCTTTCCAAAAAGTTCTGAAAACTTTTTTCTCTTTTTCTATCACTTTAACTCTCTCTAAAAAATGTCTGGCACAGGCCAAAATGTTGATCTGTCCAAACTTGCATATGACAACCTTAGCTGGAAAAGAGCAAGGAGTCTCTGTATAGAGAGAGGTTTGAGTGTAGGGAAGAATCCTTCCTTTGAACTGTTACTTAACATGCTTAGAGAACAGGATAAGGCCATAGGTGCCTCATCTGTTGAAAAAGTACCTAATAGTTCTCAATCTGATTCAGGGACTCCCCCAGGAAAAGATTCAGGAAAGAAACTTCCTAGCCTGCCCATTACTAGACAGTCTAGCATAGTTGGTAATGATGATGAGCCACACCATACAAATAGTGTTGTCTCACATCATAGCAAAAGCATTTATTCTCACCATACTGGTAGTAATGTTTCTGTTAACCAAGCTGTTAGGGTGGCTTCTGTAAGGGACAGGTCTCCTTCTGTTCATTCCCATCATACCTCTGTATCTAGGAATGTCCCTCCCACCAACCCTGATGACAGAATGTTAGAGAGGGAACTCAATAAGTTGAGGGTGGAACAAACCAGACTGAAGCTTAAAAAGCAACAGCTGGATTTGGATAGACAGTCTTTTGAACTAGAGAAGGAAAGACAGAAGTTGGGTTTAGAAACCCATGGTGGCAGCAGCAGTATTCCCCATAGTCATCCTGCAAAAGAGCATGATTCCAGGAATCTGCACAAGATAGTTCCCCCTTATAAGGAGGGGGATGACATTAACAAGTGGTTTGCTGCACTTGAGAGGGCCTGTGTTGTACAGGATGTCCCTCAAAGGCAGTGGGCTGCTATCCTATGGCTATCATTTAGTGGAAAAGGTAGGGATAGGCTCCTTACTGTGAAAGAAAATGATGCTAATAATTTCCAAGTTCTTAAGAATGCACTCCTGGATGGTTATTGCTTAACCACTGAACAGTACAGGATAAAGTTCAGAGAGACCAAAAAGGATTCTTCACAAGACTGGGTTGATTTCATTGACCATTCAGTGAAGGCCTTGGAGGGGTGGTTACATGGCAGTAAAGTTACTGATTATGACAGCCTGTATAACTTGATCCTGAGAGAGCATATTCTTAATAATTGTGTGTCTGATTTGTTGCACCAGTACTTGGTGGACTCTGATCTGACCTCTCCCCAAGAATTGGGAAAGAAGGCAGACAAATGGGTCAGAACAAGAGTGAACAGAAAAGTTCATACAGGGGGTGACAAAGATGGCAACAAAAAGAAGGATGGTAAGTCTTCAGACAAGGGTGGGGACAAATCTAAAAATGAGTCTTCATCAGGCCCACAAAAACACTCTGGTGGGGGTGGTGGGTCCAAATCCTCCTTTAATCAGAACAAGGAAAAGAAACCATGGTGCTATTTATGTAAAATAAAAGGCCATTGGACAACAGATCCCAGTTGTCCAAAGAAAGGCACCACTGCTCCTACCACTACAACCCCTACTGCTACACCTAGTGTCCCTACTAATAGCAGTGGTGGTGGGAGCAAACCTACTAATAGCCAATCCAAGGGAGTAGCTGGGCTCACTTTTGGTAATTTAGTTGGGGTTGGCCTTGTTAGGGAGGCCACAGAGGCTGTGTTAGTCTCTGAGGGGGCTATTGATTTAGCCACCTTAGTTGCTTGTCCCCTTAATATGGATAAGTACAAGCAGCTACCCCTAATAAATGGTGTTGAGGTTCAGGCCTACAGGGACACTGGTGCCAGTGTGACTATGGTCATAGAGAAACTGGTCCACCCTGAACAACACCTACTTGGTCACCAGTACCAAGTAACCGATGCTCACAACAACACACTTAGCCACCCCATGGCTGTTGTTAATCTCAACTGGGGGGGGGTTACTGGTCCAAAGAAAGTTGTGGTAGCTTCAGATTTACCTGTAGACTGTCTATTAGGGAATGATTTGGAGACATCAGCTTGGTCAGATGTGGAGTTGGAGGCCCATGCAGCAATGCTGGGCATCCCAGGGCATATTTTTGCTTTGACAAGGGCTCAGGCCAAAAAGCAAAAAGGACAGGGAAGCTTGGATCCTGGAACAATGGACCAAGTGCTCCCTAAAGCTAGGGCTAGTAGAAGCAAACCACTTCCTACTATCCCTCCCTCTACAGTGGATTCAACTTCTGAGGAAGAAGAATTCCCTCCCTGTGCAGAACCTACACCAGAGGAGCTGGAAGCAGACACTGCTGAGCTTTTGGGTGAAGGGGGGCCTGCCAGAGAGGAGCTGAGTGTGGCACAGCAAACCTGTCCCACATTAGAGGGTCTCAGACAGCAAGCTGTCAAACAGGCTAATGGGGATGTCAGTGACTCTCACAGAGTTTACTGGGAGGACAACCTCTTGTACACTGAGCATAGGGATCCTAAACCTGGAGCTGCCAGGAGATTAGTGATTCCTCAGGAGTACAGAAAGTTCCTCCTAACACTGGCACATGACATTCCCTTAGCTGGGCACCTAGGACAAATGAAAACTTGGGACAGGCTTGTTCCCCTGTTTCATTGGCCTAGGATGTCTGAGGACACAAAGGAATTTTGTAAGTCCTGTGAAACCTGTCAAGCCAGTGGCAAGACAGGTGGCACCCCAAAGGCACCCCTTATTCCACTGCCTGTGGTTGGGGTTCCCTTTGAAAGGGTAGGGGTTGACATAGTTGGCCCCCTTGACCCTCCTACTGCTTCAGGCAATAGGTTTATCTTGGTGGTAGTGGACCATGCCACAAGATATCCTGAAGCTATTCCTTTAAGGACCACTACAGCACCTGCAGTGGCAAAGGCCCTCCTAGGAATATTTTCCAGGGTGGGCTTCCCAAAGGAAGTGGTATCAGACAGAGGAAGCAATTTCATGTCTGCATACTTAAAGGCCATGTGGAAGGAGTGTGGTTTAACGTACAAGTTCACAACACCCTATCATGCACAAACAAATGGACTGGTGGAGAGATTTAATAAAACTCTCAAAGGCATGATTATGGGTCTCCCTGAAAAACTCCGCAGGAGATGGGATATCCTTCTACCATGCCTCCTTTTTGCCTACAGGGAGGTACCCCAGAAAGGAGTGGGCTTCAGCCCCTTTGAACTTCTTTTTGGACACCCTGTTAGGGGTCCACTCACACTTGTAAAGGAGGGTTGGGAACAACCTTTAAAAGCTCCTAAGCAGGATATTGTGGATTATGTACTTGGTCTCAGATCAAGGATGGCTGAGTACATGAAAAAGGCCAGTAAAAACCTTCAGGCCAGCCAAGAGCTCCAGAAGCAATGGCATGATCAGAAGGCTGTTTTGGTTCAGTACCAACCAGGGCAGAAAGTGTGGGTCTTGGAGCCTGTGGCCCCAAGAGCACTCCAAGATAAATGGAGTGGTCCCCACACAATTGTTGAAAAGAAGGGAGAAGTCACCTATTTAGTTGACTTAGGCACTGCCAGGAGTCCCCTTAGGGTGCTCCATGTCAACCGCCTGAAACCCTACTATGACAGGGCTGATCTCACCCTGCTCATGGCAACTGATGAGGGACAGGAAGAAGACAGTGATCCTCTACCTGATCTCTTCTCTTCCACAGATCAAGATGCTCTTGTGGAAGGTGTAGTTTTGGCTGATTGTCTTACTGCTGAGCAGAAAGACAATTGCATAAATCTCCTAGATCAATTCTCTGAACTCTTCTCTACTGTGCCAGGTACCACTTCTTGGTGTGAGCACACTATAGATACTGGAGACAGTTTACCTGTCAAAAGTAAGATCTATAGGCAGCCTGACCATGTCAGGGACTGCATAAAGCAAGAGGTCCAGAAAATGTTAGAATTAGGAGTGGTTGAGCACTCTGACAGTCCATGGGCTTCTCCTGTGTTACTGGTACCAAAACCCCATTCCAAAGATGGAAAGAAGGAAATGCGGTTTTGTGTAGACTATAGAGGTCTCAACTTGGTAACCAAAACTGATGCTCACCCTATACCCAGGGCAGATGAGCTCATAGATACACTGGCATCTGCCAAGTATCTAAGCACTTTTGATTTGACTGCAGGGTATTGGCAGATCAAATTGTCAGAAGATGCTAAACCTAAGACTGCATTTTCTACCATTGGAGGACATTACCAGTTTCTGTAATGCCTTTTGGTTTGAAAAATGCACCTGTCACTTTTCAGAGGTTGGTGAACACAGTCCTGCAAGGGCTGGAAGCTTTCAGTGCAGCATATTTGGACGATATAGCTGTCTTTAGCTCCAGCTGGGATGATCACCTGGTCCACCTATGGAAAGTTTTGGAGGCCCTGCAAAAGGCAGGCCTCACTATCAAGGCTTCAAAGTGCCAGATAGGGCAGGGTAAGGTGGTTTATCTGGGACACCTTGTTGGTGGGGAACAGATTGCACCACTTCAGGGGAAAATCCAAACAATTATTGATTGGGTTCCCCCTACCACTCAGACTCAGGTGAGAGCCTTCCTAGGCCTCACTGGGTATTACAGGAGGTTCATTAAGAACTATGGCTCCATTGCAGCCCCTCTTAATGACCTCACATCCAAGAAAATGCCTAAAAAGGTATTATGGACAGCAAACTGTCAGAAAGCTTTTGAGGAGCTGAAGCAGGCCATGTGCTCTGCACCTGTCCTGAAAAGCCCTTGTTACTCTAAAAAATTCTATGTCCAAACTGATGCATCTGAATTAGGAGTAGGGGCAGTCCTATCACAACTTAATTCTGAGGGCCAGGATCAACCTGTTGCTTTTATTAGTAGGAGGTTGACCCCTAGAGAAAAGCGTTGGTCTGCCATTGAGAGGGAGGCCTTTGCTGTGGTCTGGGCTCTGAAGAAGTTGAGGCCATACCTGTTTGGTACTCACTTCATTGTTCAGACAGACCACAAACCTCTACTTTGGCTAAAACAAATGAAAGGTGAAAATCCTAAATTGTTGAGGTGGTCCATATCCCTACAGGGAATGGACTATACAGTGGAACATAGACCTGGGAGTAGCCACTCCAATGCAGATGGACTCTCCAGATATTTCCACTTAGACAATGAAGACTCATCAGGTCATGGCTAGTCTTATTGTCCTTCGTTTGGGGGGGGGTTGTGTAGGAAAGTACCATCCTGCCTGGCATGTTACCCCCATTTTTCACTGTATATATGTTGTTTTAGTTGTATGTGTCACTGGGACCCTGGTAACCCAGGGCCCCAGTGCTCATAAGTGTGCCTGAATGTGTTACCTGTGTAGTGACTAACTGTCTCACTGAGGCTCTGCTAATCAGAACCTCAGTGGTTATGCTCTCTCATTTCTTTCCAAATTGTCACTAACAGGCTAGTGACCATTTTTACCAATTTACATTGGCTTACTGGAACACCCTTATAATTCCCTAGTATATGGTACTGAGGTACCCAGGGTATTGGGGTTCCAGGAGATCCCTAGGGGCTGCAGCATTTCTTTTGCCACCCATAGGGAGCTCTGACAATTCTTACACAGGCCTGCCACTGCAGCCTGAGTGAAATAACGTCCACGTTATTTCACAGCCATTTTACACTGCACTTAAGTAACTTATAAGTCACCTATATGTCTAACCTTTACCTGATAAAGGTTAGGTGCAAAGTTACTTAGTGTGTGGGCACCCTGGCACTAGCCAAGGTGCCCCCACATTGTTCAGAGCCAATTCCCTGAACTTTGTGAGTGCGGGGACACCATTACACGCGTGCACTACATATAGGTCACTACCTATATGTAGCTTCACAATGGTAACTCAGAAAATGGCCATGTAACATGTCTATGATCATGGAATTGCCCCCTCTATGCCATCCTGGCATAGTTGGCACAATCCCATGATCCCAGTGGTCTGTAGCACAGACCCTGGTACTGCCAAACTGCCCTTCCTGGGGTTTCACTGCAGCTGCTGCTGCTGCCAACCCCTCAGACAGGCATCTGCCCTCCTGGGGTCCAGCCAGGCCTGGCCCAGGATGGCAGAACAAAGAACTTCCTCTGAGAGAGGGTGTGACACCCTCTCCCTTTGGAAAATGGTGTGAAGGCAGGGGAGGAGTAGCCTCCCCCAGCCTCTGGAAATGCTTTGTTGGGCACAGAGGTGCCCAATTCTGCATAAGCCAGTCTACACCGGTTCAGGGACCCCTTAGCCCCTGCTCTGGCGCGAAACTGGACAAAGGAAAGGGGAGTGACCACTCCCCTGACCTGCACCTCCCTTGGGAGGTGTCCAGAGCTCCTCCAGTGTGCTCCAGACCTCTGCCATCTTGGAAACAGAGGTGCTGCTGGCACACTGGACTGCTCTGAGTGGCCAGTGCCACCAGGTGACGTCAGAGACTCCTGCTGATAGGCTCCTTCAGGTGTTAGTAGCCTATCCTCTCTCCTAGGTAGCCAAACCCTCTTTTCTGGCTATTTAGGGTCTCTGTCTCTGGGGAAACTTCAGATAACGAATGCAAGAGCTCATCCGAGTTCCTCTGCATCTCTCTCTTCACCTTCTGATAAGGAATCGACTGCTGACCGCGCTGGAAGCCTGCAAACCTGCAACATAGTAGCAAAGACGACTACTGCAACTCTGTAATGCTGATCCTGCCGCCTTCTCGACCGTTTTCCTGCTTGTGCATGCTGTGGGGGTAGTCTGCCTCCTCTCTGCACCAGAAGCTCCGAAGAAATCTCCCGTGGGTCAACGGAATCTTCCCCCTGCAACCGCAGGCACCAAAAAGCTGCATTACCGGTCCCTTGGGTATCCTCTCAGCACGACGAGCGAGGTCCCTCGAATCCAGCAACTCTGTCCAAGTGACCCCCACAGTCCAGTGACTCTTCAGTCCAAGTTTGGTGGAGGTAAGTCCTTGCCTCACCTCGCTGGGCTGCATTGCTGGGAACCGCGACTTTGCAGCTACTCCGGCCCCTGTGCACTTCCGGCGGAAATCCTTTGTGCACAGCCAAGCCTGGGTCCACGGCACTCTAACCTGCATTGCACGACTTTCTAAGTTGGTCTCCGGCGACGTGGGACTCCTTTGTGCAACTTCGGCGAGCACCGTTTCACGCATCCTTGTAGTGCCTGTTTCTGGCACTTCTACGGGTGCTACCTGCTTCAGTGAGGGCTCTTTGTCTTGCTCGACGTCCCCTCTCTCTTTAGGTCCAATTTGCGACCTCCTGGTCCCTCCTGGGCCCCAGCAGCGTCCAAAAACGCTAAACGCACGATTTGCAACTAGCAAGGCTTGTTGGCGTCCTTTTGGCGGGAAAACACTTCTGCACGACTCTCCAAGGCGAGAGAGATCCGTCCACCAAAGGGGAAGTCTCTAGCCCTTTTCGTTCCTGCAGAAACCTCAGCTTCTTCTGTCCAGTAGAAGCTTCTTTGCACCCGCAGCTGGCATTTCCTGGGCATCTGCCCATCTCCGACTTGCTTGTGACTTTTGGACTTGGTCCCCTTGTTCCACAGGTACCCTAGATTGGAAATCCACAGTTGTTGCATTGCTGGTTTGTGTCTTTCCTGCATTATTCCTCTAACACGACTTCTTTGTCCATAGGGGAACTTTAGTGCACTTTGCACTCACTTTTCAGGGTCTTGGGGAGGGTTATTTTTCTAACTCTCACTATTTTCTAATAGTCCCAGCGACCCTCTACAAGGTCACATAGGTTTGGGGTCCATTCGTGGTTCGCATTCCACTTTTGGAGTATATGGTTTGTGTTGCCCCTATCCCTATGTTTCCCCATTGCATCCTATTGTAACTATACATTGTTTGCACTGTTTTCTAAGACTATACTGCATATTTTTGCTATTGTGTATATATATCTTGTGTATATTTCCTATCCTCTCACTGAGGGTACACTCTAAGATACTTTGGCATATTGTCATAAAAATAAAGTACCTTTATTTTTAGTATAACTGTGTATTGTGTTTTCTTATGATATTGTGCATATGACACTAAGTGGTACTGTAGTAGCTTCACACGTCTCCTAGTTCAGCCTAAGCTGCTCTGCTAAGATACCATTATCTATCAGCCTAAGCTGCTAGACACCCTATACACTAATACGGGATAACTGGGCCTGGTGCAAGGTGCAAGTACCCCTTGGTACTCACTACAAGCCAGTCCAGCCTCCTACATTGGTTGTGCAGTGGTGGGATAAGTGCTTTGAGACTACTTACCACTCTTGTCATTGTACTTTTCATAGGAGAAAAATATACAAAACAAGGTCAGTGTATATACACATAGCCAAAAAGTTTTGCATTTCCTCTTTTCACTCTTTTCTAAGTGCTGAAAAGTACTTCTAAACTTTCAAAAAGTTCTTAAAAGTTTAAAAAGTTTTTTTCTGTCTTTCCAAAAAGTTCTGAAAACTTTTTTCTCTTTTTCTATCACTTTAACTCTCTCTAAAAAATGTCTGGCACAGGCCAAAATGTTGATCTGTCCAAACTTGCATATGACAACCTTAGCTGGAAAAGAGCAAGGAGTCTCTGTATAGAGAGAGGTTTGAGTGTAGGGAAGAATCCTTCCTTTGAACTGTTACTTAACATGCTTAGAGAACAGGATAAGGCCATAGGTGCCTCATCTGTTGAAAAAGTACCTAATAGTTCTCAATCTGATTCAGGGACTCCCCCAGGAAAAGATTCAGGAAAGAAACTTCCTAGCCTGCCCATTACTAGACAGTCTAGCATAGTTGGTAATGATGATGAGCCACACCATACAAATAGTGTTGTCTCACATCATAGCAAAAGCATTTATTCTCACCATACTGGTAGTAATGTTTCTGTTAACCAAGCTGTTAGGGTGGCTTCTGTAAGGGACAGGTCTCCTTCTGTTCATTCCCATCATACCTCTGTATCTAGGAATGTCCCTCCCACCAACCCTGATGACAGAATGTTAGAGAGGGAACTCAATAAGTTGAGGGTGGAACAAACCAGACTGAAGCTTAAAAAGCAACAGCTGGATTTGGATAGACAGTCTTTTGAACTAGAGAAGGAAAGACAGAAGTTGGGTTTAGAAACCCATGGTGGCAGCAGCAGTATTCCCCATAGTCATCCTGCAAAAGAGCATGATTCCAGGAATCTGCACAAGATAGTTCCCCCTTATAAGGAGGGGGATGACATTAACAAGTGGTTTGCTGCACTTGAGAGGGCCTGTGTTGTACAGGATGTCCCTCAAAGGCAGTGGGCTGCTATCCTATGGCTATCATTTAGTGGAAAAGGTAGGGATAGGCTCCTTACTGTGAAAGAAAATGATGCTAATAATTTCCAAGTTCTTAAGAATGCACTCCTGGATGGTTATTGCTTAACCACTGAACAGTACAGGATAAAGTTCAGAGAGACCAAAAAGGATTCTTCACAAGACTGGGTTGATTTCATTGACCATTCAGTGAAGGCCTTGGAGGGGTGGTTACATGGCAGTAAAGTTACTGATTATGACAGCCTGTATAACTTGATCCTGAGAGAGCATATTCTTAATAATTGTGTGTCTGATTTGTTGCACCAGTACTTGGTGGACTCTGATCTGACCTCTCCCCAAGAATTGGGAAAGAAGGCAGACAAATGGGTCAGAACAAGAGTGAACAGAAAAGTTCATACAGGGGGTGACAAAGATGGCAACAAAAAGAAGGATGGTAAGTCTTCAGACAAGGGTGGGGACAAATCTAAAAATGAGTCTTCATCAGGCCCACAAAAACACTCTGGTGGGGGTGGTGGGTCCAAATCCTCCTTTAATCAGAACAAGGAAAAGAAACCATGGTGCTATTTATGTAAAATAAAAGGCCATTGGACAACAGATCCCAGTTGTCCAAAGAAAGGCACCACTGCTCCTACCACTACAACCCCTACTGCTACACCTAGTGTCCCTACTAATAGCAGTGGTGGTGGGAGCAAACCTACTAATAGCCAATCCAAGGGAGTAGCTGGGCTCACTTTTGGTAATTTAGTTGGGGTTGGCCTTGTTAGGGAGGCCACAGAGGCTGTGTTAGTCTCTGAGGGGGCTATTGATTTAGCCACCTTAGTTGCTTGTCCCCTTAATATGGATAAGTACAAGCAGCTACCCCTAATAAATGGTGTTGAGGTTCAGGCCTACAGGGACACTGGTGCCAGTGTGACTATGGTCATAGAGAAACTGGTCCACCCTGAACAACACCTACTTGGTCACCAGTACCAAGTAACCGATGCTCACAACAACACACTTAGCCACCCCATGGCTGTTGTTAATCTCAACTGGGGGGGGGTTACTGGTCCAAAGAAAGTTGTGGTAGCTTCAGATTTACCTGTAGACTGTCTATTAGGGAATGATTTGGAGACATCAGCTTGGTCAGATGTGGAGTTGGAGGCCCATGCAGCAATGCTGGGCATCCCAGGGCATATTTTTGCTTTGACAAGGGCTCAGGCCAAAAAGCAAAAAGGACAGGGAAGCTTGGATCCTGGAACAATGGACCAAGTGCTCCCTAAAGCTAGGGCTAGTAGAAGCAAACCACTTCCTACTATCCCTCCCTCTACAGTGGATTCAACTTCTGAGGAAGAAGAATTCCCTCCCTGTGCAGAACCTACACCAGAGGAGCTGGAAGCAGACACTGCTGAGCTTTTGGGTGAAGGGGGGCCTGCCAGAGAGGAGCTGAGTGTGGCACAGCAAACCTGTCCCACATTAGAGGGTCTCAGACAGCAAGCTGTCAAACAGGCTAATGGGGATGTCAGTGACTCTCACAGAGTTTACTGGGAGGACAACCTCTTGTACACTGAGCATAGGGATCCTAAACCTGGAGCTGCCAGGAGATTAGTGATTCCTCAGGAGTACAGAAAGTTCCTCCTAACACTGGCACATGACATTCCCTTAGCTGGGCACCTAGGACAAATGAAAACTTGGGACAGGCTTGTTCCCCTGTTTCATTGGCCTAGGATGTCTGAGGACACAAAGGAATTTTGTAAGTCCTGTGAAACCTGTCAAGCCAGTGGCAAGACAGGTGGCACCCCAAAGGCACCCCTTATTCCACTGCCTGTGGTTGGGGTTCCCTTTGAAAGGGTAGGGGTTGACATAGTTGGCCCCCTTGACCCTCCTACTGCTTCAGGCAATAGGTTTATCTTGGTGGTAGTGGACCATGCCACAAGATATCCTGAAGCTATTCCTTTAAGGACCACTACAGCACCTGCAGTGGCAAAGGCCCTCCTAGGAATATTTTCCAGGGTGGGCTTCCCAAAGGAAGTGGTATCAGACAGAGGAAGCAATTTCATGTCTGCATACTTAAAGGCCATGTGGAAGGAGTGTGGTTTAACGTACAAGTTCACAACACCCTATCATGCACAAACAAATGGACTGGTGGAGAGATTTAATAAAACTCTCAAAGGCATGATTATGGGTCTCCCTGAAAAACTCCGCAGGAGATGGGATATCCTTCTACCATGCCTCCTTTTTGCCTACAGGGAGGTACCCCAGAAAGGAGTGGGCTTCAGCCCCTTTGAACTTCTTTTTGGACACCCTGTTAGGGGTCCACTCACACTTGTAAAGGAGGGTTGGGAACAACCTTTAAAAGCTCCTAAGCAGGATATTGTGGATTATGTACTTGGTCTCAGATCAAGGATGGCTGAGTACATGAAAAAGGCCAGTAAAAACCTTCAGGCCAGCCAAGAGCTCCAGAAGCAATGGCATGATCAGAAGGCTGTTTTGGTTCAGTACCAACCAGGGCAGAAAGTGTGGGTCTTGGAGCCTGTGGCCCCAAGAGCACTCCAAGATAAATGGAGTGGTCCCCACACAATTGTTGAAAAGAAGGGAGAAGTCACCTATTTAGTTGACTTAGGCACTGCCAGGAGTCCCCTTAGGGTGCTCCATGTCAACCGCCTGAAACCCTACTATGACAGGGCTGATCTCACCCTGCTCATGGCAACTGATGAGGGACAGGAAGAAGACAGTGATCCTCTACCTGATCTCTTCTCTTCCACAGATCAAGATGCTCTTGTGGAAGGTGTAGTTTTGGCTGATTGTCTTACTGCTGAGCAGAAAGACAATTGCATAAATCTCCTAGATCAATTCTCTGAACTCTTCTCTACTGTGCCAGGTACCACTTCTTGGTGTGAGCACACTATAGATACTGGAGACAGTTTACCTGTCAAAAGTAAGATCTATAGGCAGCCTGACCATGTCAGGGACTGCATAAAGCAAGAGGTCCAGAAAATGTTAGAATTAGGAGTGGTTGAGCACTCTGACAGTCCATGGGCTTCTCCTGTGTTACTGGTACCAAAACCCCATTCCAAAGATGGAAAGAAGGAAATGCGGTTTTGTGTAGACTATAGAGGTCTCAACTTGGTAACCAAAACTGATGCTCACCCTATACCCAGGGCAGATGAGCTCATAGATACACTGGCATCTGCCAAGTATCTAAGCACTTTTGATTTGACTGCAGGGTATTGGCAGATCAAATTGTCAGAAGATGCTAAACCTAAGACTGCATTTTCTACCATTGGAGGACATTACCAGTTTCTGTAATGCCTTTTGGTTTGAAAAATGCACCTGTCACTTTTCAGAGGTTGGTGAACACAGTCCTGCAAGGGCTGGAAGCTTTCAGTGCAGCATATTTGGACGATATAGCTGTCTTTAGCTCCAGCTGGGATGATCACCTGGTCCACCTATGGAAAGTTTTGGAGGCCCTGCAAAAGGCAGGCCTCACTATCAAGGCTTCAAAGTGCCAGATAGGGCAGGGTAAGGTGGTTTATCTGGGACACCTTGTTGGTGGGGAACAGATTGCACCACTTCAGGGGAAAATCCAAACAATTATTGATTGGGTTCCCCCTACCACTCAGACTCAGGTGAGAGCCTTCCTAGGCCTCACTGGGTATTACAGGAGGTTCATTAAGAACTATGGCTCCATTGCAGCCCCTCTTAATGACCTCACATCCAAGAAAATGCCTAAAAAGGTATTATGGACAGCAAACTGTCAGAAAGCTTTTGAGGAGCTGAAGCAGGCCATGTGCTCTGCACCTGTCCTGAAAAGCCCTTGTTACTCTAAAAAATTCTATGTCCAAACTGATGCATCTGAATTAGGAGTAGGGGCAGTCCTATCACAACTTAATTCTGAGGGCCAGGATCAACCTGTTGCTTTTATTAGTAGGAGGTTGACCCCTAGAGAAAAGCGTTGGTCTGCCATTGAGAGGGAGGCCTTTGCTGTGGTCTGGGCTCTGAAGAAGTTGAGGCCATACCTGTTTGGTACTCACTTCATTGTTCAGACAGACCACAAACCTCTACTTTGGCTAAAACAAATGAAAGGTGAAAATCCTAAATTGTTGAGGTGGTCCATATCCCTACAGGGAATGGACTATACAGTGGAACATAGACCTGGGAGTAGCCACTCCAATGCAGATGGACTCTCCAGATATTTCCACTTAGACAATGAAGACTCATCAGGTCATGGCTAGTCTTATTGTCCTTCGTTTGGGGGGGGGTTGTGTAGGAAAGTACCATCCTGCCTGGCATGTTACCCCCATTTTTCACTGTATATATGTTGTTTTAGTTGTATGTGTCACTGGGACCCTGGTAACCCAGGGCCCCAGTGCTCATAAGTGTGCCTGAATGTGTTACCTGTGTAGTGACTAACTGTCTCACTGAGGCTCTGCTAATCAGAACCTCAGTGGTTATGCTCTCTCATTTCTTTCCAAATTGTCACTAACAGGCTAGTGACCATTTTTACCAATTTACATTGGCTTACTGGAACACCCTTATAATTCCCTAGTATATGGTACTGAGGTACCCAGGGTATTGGGGTTCCAGGAGATCCCTAGGGGCTGCAGCATTTCTTTTGCCACCCATAGGGAGCTCTGACAATTCTTACACAGGCCTGCCACTGCAGCCTGAGTGAAATAACGTCCACGTTATTTCACAGCCATTTTACACTGCACTTAAGTAACTTATAAGTCACCTATATGTCTAACCTTTACCTGATAAAGGTTAGGTGCAAAGTTACTTAGTGTGTGGGCACCCTGGCACTAGCCAAGGTGCCCCCACATTGTTCAGAGCCAATTCCCTGAACTTTGTGAGTGCGGGGACACCATTACACGCGTGCACTACATATAGGTCACTACCTATATGTAGCTTCACAATGGTAACTCAGAAAATGGCCATGTAACATGTCTATGATCATGGAATTGCCCCCTCTATGCCATCCTGGCATAGTTGGCACAATCCCATGATCCCAGTGGTCTGTAGCACAGACCCTGGTACTGCCAAACTGCCCTTCCTGGGGTTTCACTGCAGCTGCTGCTGCTGCCAACCCCTCAGACAGGCATCTGCCCTCCTGGGGTCCAGCCAGGCCTGGCCCAGGATGGCAGAACAAAGAACTTCCTCTGAGAGAGGGTGTGACACCCTCTCCCTTTGGAAAATGGTGTGAAGGCAGGGGAGGAGTAGCCTCCCCCAGCCTCTGGAAATGCTTTGTTGGGCACAGAGGTGCCCAATTCTGCATAAGCCAGTCTACACCGGTTCAGGGACCCCTTAGCCCCTGCTCTGGCGCGAAACTGGACAAAGGAAAGGGGAGTGACCACTCCCCTGACCTGCACCTCCCTTGGGAGGTGTCCAGAGCTCCTCCAGTGTGCTCCAGACCTCTGCCATCTTGGAAACAGAGGTGCTGCTGGCACACTGGACTGCTCTGAGTGGCCAGTGCCACCAGGTGACGTCAGAGACTCCTGCTGATAGGCTCCTTCAGGTGTTAGTAGCCTATCCTCTCTCCTAGGTAGCCAAACCCTCTTTTCTGGCTATTTAGGGTCTCTGTCTCTGGGGAAACTTCAGATAACGAATGCAAGAGCTCATCCGAGTTCCTCTGCATCTCTCTCTTCACCTTCTGATAAGGAATCGACTGCTGACCGCGCTGGAAGCCTGCAAACCTGCAACATAGTAGCAAAGACGACTACTGCAACTCTGTAATGCTGATCCTGCCGCCTTCTCGACCGTTTTCCTGCTTGTGCATGCTGTGGGGGTAGTCTGCCTCCTCTCTGCACCAGAAGCTCCGAAGAAATCTCCCGTGGGTCAACGGAATCTTCCCCCTGCAACCGCAGGCACCAAAAAGCTGCATTACCGGTCCCTTGGGTATCCTCTCAGCACGACGAGCGAGGTCCCTCGAATCCAGCAACTCTGTCCAAGTGACCCCCACAGTCCAGTGACTCTTCAGTCCAAGTTTGGTGGAGGTAAGTCCTTGCCTCACCTCGCTGGGCTGCATTGCTGGGAACCGCGACTTTGCAGCTACTCCGGCCCCTGTGCACTTCCGGCGGAAATCCTTTGTGCACAGCCAAGCCTGGGTCCACGGCACTCTAACCTGCATTGCACGACTTTCTAAGTTGGTCTCCGGCGACGTGGGACTCCTTTGTGCAACTTCGGCGAGCACCGTTTCACGCATCCTTGTAGTGCCTGTTTCTGGCACTTCTACGGGTGCTACCTGCTTCAGTGAGGGCTCTCTGTCTTGCTCGACGTCCCCTCTCTCTTTAGGTCCAATTTGCGACCTCCTGGTCCCTCCTGGGCCCCAGCAGCGTCCAAAAACGCTAAACGCACGATTTGCAACTAGCAAGGCTTGTTGGCGTCCTTTTGGCGGGAAAACACTTCTGCACGACTCTCCAAGGCGAGAGAGATCCGTCCACCAAAGGGGAAGTCTCTAGCCCTTTTCGTTCCTGCAGAAACCTCAGCTTCTTCTGTCCATTAGAAGCTTCTTTGCACCCGCAGCTGGCATTTCCTGGGCATCTGCCCATCTCCGACTTGCTTGTGACTTTTGGACTTGGTCCCCTTGTTCCACAGGTACCCTAGATTGGAAATCCACAGTTGTTGCATTGCTGGTTTGTGTCTTTCCTGCATTATTCCTCTAACACGACTTCTTTGTCCTTAGGGGAACTTTAGTGCACTTTGCACTCACTTTTCAGGGTCTTGGGGAGGGTTATTTTTCTAACTCTCACTATTTTCTAATAGTCCCAGCGACCCTCTACAAGGTCACATAGGTTTGGGGTCCATTCGTGGTTCGCATTCCACTTTTGGAGTATATGGTTTGTGTTGCCCCTATCCCTATGTTTCCCCATTGCATCCTATTGTAACTATACATTGTTTGCACTGTTTTCTAAGACTATACTGCATATTTTTGCTATTGTGTATATATATCTTGTGTATATTTCCTATCCTCTCACTGAGGGTACACTCTAAGATACTTTGGCATATTGTCATAAAAATAAAGTACCTTTATTTTTAGTATAACTGTGTATTGTGTTTTCTTATGATATTGTGCATATGACACTAAGTGGTACTGTAGTAGCTTCACACGTCTCCTAGTTCAGCCTAAGCTGCTCTGCTAAGCTACCATTATCTATCAGCCTAAGCTGCTAGACACCCTATACACTAATACGGGATAACTGGGCCTGGTGCAAGGTGCAAGTACCCCTTGGTACTCACTACAAGCCAGTCCAGCCTCCTACATTGGTTGTGCAGTGGTGGGATAAGTGCTTTGAGACTACTTACCACTCTTGTCATTGTACTTTTCATAGGAGAAAAATATACAAAACAAGGTCAGTGTATATACACATAGCCAAAAAGTTTTGCATTTCCTCTTTTCACTCTTTTCTAAGTGCTGAAAAGTACTTCTAAACTTTCAAAAAGTTCTTAAAAGTTTTAAAAGTTTTTTTCTGTCTTTCCAAAAAGTTCTGAAAACTTTTTTCTCTTTTTCTATCACTTTAACTCTCTCTAAAAAATGTCTGGCACAGGCCAAAATGTTGATCTGTCCAAACTTGCATATGACAACCTTAGCTGGAAAAGAGCAAGGAGTCTCTGTATAGAGAGAGGTTTGAGTGTAGGGAAGAATCCTTCCTTTGAACTGTTACTTAACATGCTTAGAGAACAGGATAAGGCCATAGGTGCCTCATCTGTTGAAAAAGTACCTAATAGTTCTCAATCTGATTCAGGGACTCCCCCAGGAAAAGATTCAGGAAAGAAACTTCCTAGCCTGCCCATTACTAGACAGTCTAGCATAGTTGGTAATGATGATGAGCCACACCATACAAATAGTGTTGTCTCACATCATAGCAAAAGCATTTATTCTCACCATACTGGTAGTAATGTTTCTGTTAACCAAGCTGTTAGGGTGGCTTCTGTAAGGGACAGGTCTCCTTCTGTTCATTCCCATCATACCTCTGTATCTAGGAATGTCCCTCCCACCAACCCTGATGACAGAATGTTAGAGAGGGAACTCAATAAGTTGAGGGTGGAACAAACCAGACTGAAGCTTAAAAAGCAACAGCTGGATTTGGATAGACAGTCTTTTGAACTAGAGAAGGAAAGACAGAAGTTGGGTTTAGAAACCCATGGTGGCAGCAGCAGTATTCCCCATAGTCATCCTGCAAAAGAGCATGATTCCAGGAATCTGCACAAGATAGTTCCCCCTTATAAGGAGGGGGATGACATTAACAAGTGGTTTGCTGCACTTGAGAGGGCCTGTGTTGTACAGGATGTCCCTCAAAGGCAGTGGGCTGCTATCCTATGGCTATCATTTAGTGGAAAAGGTAGGGATAGGCTCCTTACTGTGAAAGAAAATGATGCTAATAATTTCCAAGTTCTTAAGAATGCACTCCTGGATGGTTATTGCTTAACCACTGAACAGTACAGGATAAAGTTCAGAGAGACCAAAAAGGATTCTTCACAAGACTGGGTTGATTTCATTGACCATTCAGTGAAGGCCTTGGAGGGGTGGTTACATGGCAGTAAAGTTACTGATTATGACAGCCTGTATAACTTGATCCTGAGAGAGCATATTCTTAATAATTGTGTGTCTGATTTGTTGCATCAGTACTTGGTGGACTCTGATCTGACCTCTCCCCAAGAATTGGGAAAGAAGGCAGACAAATGGGTCAGAACAAGAGTGAACAGAAAAGTTCATACAGGGGGTGACAAAGATGGCAACAAAAAGAAGGATGGTAAGTCTTCAGACAAGGGTGGGGACAAATCTAAAAATGAGTCTTCATCAGGCCCACAAAAACACTCTGGTGGGGGTGGTGGGTCCAAATCCTCCTTTAATCAGAACAAGGAAAAGAAACCATGGTGCTATTTATGTAAAATAAAAGGCCATTGGACAACAGATCCCAGTTGTCCAAAGAAAGGCACCACTGCTCCTACCACTACAACCCCTACTGCTACACCTAGTGTCCCTACTAATAGCAGTGGTGGTGGGAGCAAACCTACTAATAGCCAATCCAAGGGAGTAGCTGGGCTCACTTTTGGTAATTTAGTTGGGGTTGGCCTTGTTAGGGAGGCCACAGAGGCTGTGTTAGTCTCTGAGGGGGCTATTGATTTAGCCACCTTAGTTGCTTGTCCCCTTAATATGGATAAGTACAAGCAGCTACCCCTAATAAATGGTGTTGAGGTTCAGGCCTACAGGGACACTGGTGCCAGTGTGACTATGGTCATAGAGAAACTGGTCCACCCTGAACAACACCTACTTGGTCACCAGTACCAAGTAACCGATGCTCACAACAACACACTTAGCCACCCCATGGCTGTTGTTAATCTCAACTGGGGGGGGGTTACAGGTCCAAAGAAAGTTGTGGTAGCTTCAGATTTACCTGTAGACTGTCTATTAGGGAATGATTTGGAGACATCAGCTTGGTCAGATGTGGAGTTGGAGGCCCATGCAGCAATGCTGGGCATCCCAGGGCATATTTTTGCTTTGACAAGGGCTCAGGCCAAAAAGCAAAAAGGACAGGGAAGCTTGGATCCTGGAACAATGGACCAAGTGCTCCCTAAAGCTAGGGCTAGTAGAAGCAAACCACTTCCTACTATCCCTCCCTCTACAGTGGATTCAACTTCTGAGGAAGAAGAATTCCCTCCCTGTGCAGAACCTACACCAGAGGAGCTGGAAGCAGACACTGCTGAGCTTTTGGGTGAAGGGGGGCCTGCCAGAGAGGAGCTGAGTGTGGCACAGCAAACCTGTCCCACATTAGAGGGTCTCAGACAGCAAGCTGTCAAACAGGCTAATGGGGATGTCAGTGACTCTCACAGAGTTTACTGGGAGGACAACCTCTTGTACACTGAGCATAGGGATCCTAAACCTGGAGCTGCCAGGAGATTAGTGATTCCTCAGGAGTACAGAAAGTTCCTCCTAACACTGGCACATGACATTCCCTTAGCTGGGCACCTAGGACAAATGAAAACTTGGGACAGGCTTGTTCCCCTGTTTCATTGGCCTAGGATGTCTGAGGACACAAAGGAATTTTGTAAGTCCTGTGAAACCTGTCAAGCCAGTGGCAAGACAGGTGGCACCCCAAAGGCACCCCTTATTCCACTGCCTGTGGTTGGGGTTCCCTTTGAAAGGGTAGGGGTTGACATAGTTGGCCCCCTTGACCCTCCTACTGCTTCAGGCAATAGGTTTATCTTGGTGGTAGTGGACCATGCCACAAGATATCCTGAAGCTATTCCTTTAAGGACCACTACAGCACCTGCAGTGGCAAAGGCCCTCCTAGGAATATTTTCCAGGGTGGGCTTCCCAAAGGAAGTGGTATCAGACAGAGGAAGCAATTTCATGTCTGCATACTTAAAGGCCATGTGGAAGGAGTGTGGTTTAACGTACAAGTTCACAACACCCTATCATGCACAAACAAATGGACTGGTAGAGAGATTTAATAAAACTCTCAAAGGCATGATTATGGGTCTCCCTGAAAAACTCCGCAGGAGATGGGATATCCTTCTACCATGCCTCCTTTTTGCCTACAGGGAGGTACCCCAGAAAGGAGTGGGCTTCAGCCCCTTTGAACTTCTTTTTGGACACCCTGTTAGGGGTCCACTCACACTTGTAAAGGAGGGTTGGGAACAACCTTTAAAAGCTCCTAAGCAGGATATTGTGGATTATGTACTTGGTCTCAGATCAAGGATGGCTGAGTACATGAAAAAGGCCAGTAAAAACCTTCAGGCCAGCCAAGAGCTCCAGAAGCAATGGCATGATCAGAAGGCTGTTTTGGTTCAGTACCAACCAGGGCAGAAAGTGTGGGTCTTGGAGCCTGTGGCCCCAAGAGCACTCCAAGATAAATGGAGTGGTCCCCACACAATTGTTGAAAAGAAGGGAGAAGTCACCTATTTAGTTGACTTAGGCACTGCCAGGAGTCCCCTTAGGGTGCTCCATGTCAACCGCCTGAAACCCTACTATGACAGGGCTGATCTCACCCTGCTCATGGCAACTGATGAGGGACAGGAAGAAGACAGTGATCCTCTACCTGATCTCTTCTCTTCCACAGATCAAGATGCTCTTGTGGAAGGTGTAGTTTTGGCTGATTGTCTTACTGCTGAGCAGAAAGACAATTGCATAAATCTCCTAGATCAATTCTCTGAACTCTTCTCTACTGTGCCAGGTACCACTTCTTGGTGTGAGCACACTATAGATACTGGAGACAGTTTACCTGTCAAAAGTAAGATCTATAGGCAGCCTGACCATGTCAGGGACTGCATAAAGCAAGAGGTCCAGAAAATGTTAGAATTAGGAGTGGTTGAGCACTCTGACAGTCCATGGGCTTCTCCTGTGTTACTGGTACCAAAACCCCATTCCAAAGATGGAAAGAAGGAAATGCGGTTTTGTGTAGACTATAGAGGTCTCAACTTGGTAACCAAAACTGATGCTCACCCTATACCCAGGGCAGATGAGCTCATAGATACACTGGCATCTGCCAAGTATCTAAGCACTTTTGATTTGACTGCAGGGTATTGGCAGATCAAATTGTCAGAAGATGCTAAACCTAAGACTGCATTTTCTACCATTGGAGGACATTACCAGTTTCTGTAATGCCTTTTGGTTTGAAAAATGCACCTGTCACTTTTCAGAGGTTGGTGAACACAGTCCTGCAAGGGCTGGAAGCTTTCAGTGCAGCATATTTGGACGATATAGCTGTCTTTAGCTCCAGCTGGGATGATCACCTGGTCCACCTATGGAAAGTTTTGGAGGCCCTGCAAAAGGCAGGCCTCACTATCAAGGCTTCAAAGTGCCAGATAGGGCAGGGTAAGGTGGTTTATCTGGGACACCTTGTTGGTGGGGAACAGATTGCACCACTTCAGGGGAAAATCCAAACAATTATTGATTGGGTTCCCCCTACCACTCAGACTCAGGTGAGAGCCTTCCTAGGCCTCACTGGGTATTACAGGAGGTTCATTAAGAACTATGGCTCCATTGCAGCCCCTCTTAATGACCTCACATCCAAGAAAATGCCTAAAAAGGTATTATGGACAGCAAACTGTCAGAAAGCTTTTGAGGAGCTGAAGCAGGCCATGTGCTCTGCACCTGTCCTGAAAAGCCCTTGTTACTCTAAAAAATTCTATGTCCAAACTGATGCATCTGAATTAGGAGTAGGGGCAGTCCTATCACAACTTAATTCTGAGGGCCAGGATCAACCTGTTGCTTTTATTAGTAGGAGGTTGACCCCTAGAGAAAAGCGTTGGTCTGCCATTGAGAGGGAGGCCTTTGCTGTGGTCTGGGCTCTGAAGAAGTTGAGGCCATACCTGTTTGGTACTCACTTCATTGTTCAGACAGACCACAAACCTCTACTTTGGCTAAAACAAATGAAAGGTGAAAATCCTAAATTGTTGAGGTGGTCCATATCCCTACAGGGAATGGACTATACAGTGGAACATAGACCTGGGAGTAGCCACTCCAATGCAGATGGACTCTCCAGATATTTCCACTTAGACAATGAAGACTCATCAGGTCATGGCTAGTCTTATTGTCCTTCGTTTGGGGGGGGGTTGTGTAGGAAAGTACCATCCTGCCTGGCATGTTACCCCCATTTTTCACTGTATATATGTTGTTTTAGTTGTATGTGTCACTGGGACCCTGGTAACCCAGGGCCCCAGTGCTCATAAGTGTGCCTGAATGTGTTACCTGTGTAGTGACTAACTGTCTCACTGAGGCTCTGCTAATCAGAACCTCAGTGGTTATGCTCTCTCATTTCTTTCCAAATTGTCACTAACAGGCTAGTGACCATTTTTACCAATTTACATTGGCTTACTGGAACACCCTTATAATTCCCTAGTATATGGTACTGAGGTACCCAGGGTATTGGGGTTCCAGGAGATCCCTAGGGGCTGCAGCATTTCTTTTGCCACCCATAGGGAGCTCTGACAATTCTTACACAGGCCTGCCACTGCAGCCTGAGTGAAATAACGTCCACGTTATTTCACAGCCATTTTACACTGCACTTAAGTAACTTATAAGTCACCTATATGTCTAACCTTTACCTGATAAAGGTTAGGTGCAAAGTTACTTAGTGTGTGGGCACCCTGGCACTAGCCAAGGTGCCCCCACATTGTTCAGAGCCAATTCCCTGAACTTTGTGAGTGCGGGGACACCATTACACGCGTGCACTACATATAGGTCACTACCTATATGTAGCTTCACAATGGTAACTCCCAAAATGGCCATGTAACATGTCTATGATCATGGAATTGCCCCCTCTATGCCATCCTGGCATAGTTGGCACAATCCCATGATCCCAGTGGTCTGTAGCACAGACCCTGGTACTGCCAAACTGCCCTTCCTGGGGTTTCACTGCAGCTGCTGCTGCTGCCAACCCCTCAGACAGGCATCTGCCCTCCTGGGGTCCAGCCAGGCCTGGCCCAGGATGGCAGAACAAAGAACTTCCTCTGAGAGAGGGTGTGACACCCTCTCCTTTTGGAAAATGGTGTGAAGGCAGGGGAGGAGTAGCCTCCCCCAGCCTCTGGAAATGCTTTGTTGGGCACAGAGGTGCCCAATTCTGCATAAGCCAGTCTACACCGGTTCAGGGACCCCTTAGCCCCTGCTCTGGCGCGAAACTGGACAAAGGAAAGGGGAGTGACCACTCCCCTGACCTGCACCTCCCTTGGGAGGTGTCCAGAGCTCCTCCAGTGTGCTCCAGACCTCTGCCATCTTGGAAACAGAGGTGCTGCTGGCACACTGGACTGCTCTGAGTGGCCAGTGCCACCAGGTGACGTCAGAGACTCCTGCTGATAGGCTCCTTCAGGTGTTAGTAGCCTATCCTCTCTCCTAGGTAGCCAAACCCTCTTTTCTGGCTATTTAGGGTCTCTGTCTCTGGGGAAACTTCAGATAACGAATGCAAGAGCTCATCCGAGTTCCTCTGCATCTCTCTCTTCACCTTCTGATAAGGAATCGACTGCTGACCGCGCTGGAAGCTTGCAAACCTGCAACATAGTAGCAAAGACGACTACTGCAACTGTAACGCTGATCCTGCCGCCTTCTTGACCGTTTTCCTGCTTGTGCATGCTGTGGGGGTAGTCTGCCTCCTCTCTGCACCAGAAGCTCCGAAGAAATCTCCCGTGGGTCGACAGAATCTTCCCCCTGCAACCGCAGGCACCAAAAAGCTGCATTACCGGTCCCTTGGGTCTCCTCTCAGCACGACGAGCGAGGTCCCTCGAATCCAGCGACTCTGTCCAAGTGACCCCCACAGTCCAGTGACTCTTCAGTCCAAGTTTGGTGGAGGTAAGTCCTTGCCTCACCTCGCTGGGCTGCATTGCTGGGAACCGCGACTTTGCAGCTACTCCGGCCCCTGTGCACTTCCAGCGGAAATCCTTTGTGCACAGCCAAGCCTGGGTCCACGGCACTCTAACCTGCATTGCACGACTTTCTAAGTTGGTCTCCGGCGACGTGGGACTCCTTTGTGCAACTTCGGCGAGCACCATTTCACGCATCCTCATAGTGCCTGTTTCTGGCACTTCTCCGGGTGCTACCTGCTTTAGTGAGGGCTCTTTGTCTTGCTCGATGTCCCCTCTGTCTTCAGGTCCAATTTTCGACCTCCTGGTCCCTCCTGGGCCCCAGCAGCGTCCAAAAACGCTAAATGCACGATTTGCAACTAGCAAGGCTTGTTGGTGTCCTTTTGGCAGGAAAACACTTCTGCACAACTCTCCAAGGCAAGAGGGATCCGTCCACCAAAGGGGAAGTCTCTAGCCCTTTTCGTTCCTGCAGAAACCTCAGCTTCTTCTGTCCAGTAGAAGCTTCTTTGCACCCGCAGCTGGCATTTCCTGGGCTTCTGCCCATCTCCGACTTGCTTGTGACTTTTGGACTTGGTCCCCTTGTTCCACAGGTACCCTAGATTGGAAATCCACAGTTGTTGCATTGCTGGTTTGTGTCTTTCCTGCATTATTCCTCTAACACGACTTCTTTGTCCTTAGGGGAACTTTAGTGCACTTTGCACTCACTTTTCAGGGTCTTGGGGAGGGTTATTTTTCTAACTCTCACTATTTTCTAATAGTCCCAGCGACCCTCTACAAGGTCACATAGGTTTTGGGTCCATTCGTGGTTCGCATTCCACTTTTGGAGTATATGGTTTGTGTTGCCCCTATCCCTATGTTTCCCCATTGCATCCTATTGTAACTATACATTGTTTGCACTGTTTTCTAAGACTATACTGCATATTTTTGCTATTGTGTATATATATCTTGTGTATATTTCCTATCCTCTCACTGAGGGTACACTCTAAGATACTTTGGCATATTGTCATAAAAATAAAGTACCTTTATTTTTAGTATAACTGTGTATTGTGTTTTCTTATGATATTGTGCATATGACACTAAGTGGTACTGTAGTAGCTTCACACGTCTCCTAGTTCAGCCTAAGCTGCTCTGCTAAGCTACCATTATCTATCAGCCTAAGCTGCTAGACACCCTATACACTAATAAGGGATAACTGGGCCTGGTGCAAGGTGCAAGTACCCTTTGGTACTCACTACAAGCCAGTCCAGCCTCCTACACCATAGTAACATCTTATGGTACTGTATGATCATTTGTATAGCACGTTTCACCCTTTTGTAGGCTCCTCTTGTGCTTAGTGAGCCTGGACTCCATTACAGCTCCGGGATTCTCGTTGAAGGGAGACACCATGGTTTACAAATAGTGGGTATGGGTTGAAGAAGAAAGGTCTGTCCAAAGATCTTTTTAACATTGATTTGAATGCAAAGAGGCTGACTAGGAACACAGACAATTAGTCAAGTACTGTAAGGTTTTTATTTCATTGCCTGAAGCTAATAGATCGTGTCTCTTCAGTGACCTTTCGAGGGCTTTCAATATGCACAACAAAAGCCTTCGATCTTGACAGAAAATACACACAGGCCAGTATTATCCCTCCCTTTCATGCCCATATCTGATGAACATTTGGATACAATTTTATGAATCATTGGACGTATTAAACATTATATGAATAGCTGTTCGACTGAGAAAGTAGCATAAGGTTATGATGGAAAATTATTTTCTTTGTGGTTCTTAAATCTTTGGTTCATGTTGCTTTGCGTGTTTTGAAGCCTAGTGATTTTTATCAGAGGCTGGATCATGAGTACTAGATTATTTTCGTGGGACAATGGTAAATTGGGAAAGTTTGAAAGTTTGAAAGAAGTTGAACATGAAGTTGGATTTCAGACTTCTTTTGGACTCTGCAAATGGAAGATTGTTAGAAGGTCACTATCTGTAGAGTTCCAAAGTGGAAAGGTTTAGAATCCAGTTGATATCACAGTAGTTCTGGAGTGTTTCTTCTTTCACGTTGGACTCTCTGGTTGGTTGAAGCGTTGGTTGCTGCGACTATAGCACTATAGAGTTTAATGCTTAAATCTAGTCACAAGTTATTACAAAAACAAATTCAACTAACGCTGATTTGGAGAACTGTCATTCAGGAATACTTATTTACTACAGTTAAATAATCAGAAAAAACACAGCCGTTTTGTTTGCGAAGAAAGTATACAGTAATGTGGTCTCAGGCACGAGAACAGCCACATTATCATTCAAGCTGGTTTTGTGATTCAAGTAAATCTCCTCCAATTTTACCGCACTCTTGTTTGTAAGCATGATTCTGCTGCTACAGCTCGCTTCAGTTTGAAAATGTTTATTCCAGTTCAAAGATGATCAAACTGACTAACATTTTTTGAAACACTTATGTCGTTGGTCATGTTGGATGAATAGTTATTATATTTTACAAAAAAAAACATATATGTATTTCTGAATATGTTTTTGATTAATAATGCGTGAGAGTTACAATTGAATCCCAAATGTTGTGCATCCAAATAAATTAATGGAGCTGTATTCTATGAAGGTAGCGAGTGACATCTTAATGATTTTAGGGGTCTTGGGAAAGGCATACTTTGTGGGCCCTTGTGTGAGAAAAGGCCTCTTTTTGACATAGTTAGCCCCCACTTTTTGACTTGTATGTGATGGAGTCTAGAAGTTGTTAGTGCGCAGGGCCCCTGCTAACCAGGTTCCCTGGTCAGAGCTCTTTCCCTAAACTGTTGTGATACATTGGCACACTTGGACACCTTTAGCTGCCCCCATAACTCACTCGTAAATGGTACTTAGGTGCCCAGGGCAGGAGGTACTAAGATTAGACCCCTGAGGGCAGCAGTGCCACCCTCTAGGACCCTGCGTTCAGGTGCACCCAGCACTGCCATTGCAGGCTGAGTGTCCTGATGCAAACCTAAAATATAAACTACACATGGCACATTGCCTAGGTGCTCTGTCCACTATATACAGCATGCACTATGGGTAAAACACCCCTCTGGCAGACCTTTCAGCACTAGGGCAGGGTGCACTATCCTGCATGTGATGGCATAGCTGCATGAACACTATTACCCCACTGTGGCCTTGCCAAACCTGGGACGTAGTGAGTGAACAGAGCAGCCATTTTAATGTATGTGCTGGGCACTGGTCAATACGAGTTTCACATCTACATGACGGCCACTCTGAAACCTGGGTTGTATGGAAGCAAACAACTCAGAATGATAAATACAAACTGGTGCCAGTAATGAATGAATTACCAAATGTACACAGGGGTCACCTTAGAGGTGCCCCTTGCAAAAGCTAACTACCCTGGCATGGTTGCTGCCCGGTCACATGCTGCCTGCCACCTCCAGACTCAAATCTGCAACTCTGGGGTGAGAGGCTCTGCCTGTTGGGATGTAGAATAAAGCCCTTCCTGGATGGAGGTGCGAACACCCCCTCCCTCAGGAGTGTGCACTGCCCTGTTGGCGATCCTCAACAGGCTTACCGCCTTTGACACTTGATCTCCTTGCCTGCTGCTAGCAGCAGATGGCTGCCCTATTGCACACCCTATTTTTGGTGGGAGCAACGGCAGGAAGCTTAAGCAAAGGACAGGAGGAGTGGCTCTATTTAGTATGCACCACCCGTAAGGTGTTGCATGTGAGGTGGACTCTCCATTTCATTTTCCTCCATCTTGGATGGAAGGAAAATAGCCAATCAGGTGTAGAGAAATGACCTCTACCCATAGGAAGGGGTCACGTAGTGGGTGTAGCCACCCTAAGTTAATTGACCCATTGGTAACTACCAGGTTCCCCCTAAAACGGCCACTAAATACAGCATTTAGTGGGCATACCTAGACCAAGAAATCAGATTTGATGGACAGGAGACCAGCCACAAGAAGATCAAAAAGCAGGAGAACTGTGGACCTGCTGCACAAAGAGAAGGCATCAAACCCTGCCTGCTGCACCCAGGACCCAACAATTGCCACTGAGGAGCTTCTGGACAACTGGAAAAACTCTAAAGAATCCCAAAGGACCACCAGGGTTTGTAAATTGCAACAGAACTACCTCCAGAGTGGAGATACCACTCTAAATCCACAAGGAACCAACAATCCGGTGAGGTCCACTTCACTGACTGGATGCTAACTTCGGAACCAGGTGTTACAATCAAACCAAACTTCACACCAATAACCGTGAGGACAACCCCTGCCTGCATGCTACGTTTGGCGGCACTGTACCCTCTAGCAGATGAACCATACTAATAAGGTATTGGTCACCAAGCTTTGGACACCAAGAAAAACAGCCCACCTGGGACTGTAAAAGGACCAGGTGGAAGCCCCAGTTAATAGACTTTAGAAACAACCTGGACCTCCCCCATAGTGCCCCAGTTGTCCTGCAAACAACCCTTGAACTAACCTACCTCCTGCTTCTGAAGGCACCTTGCGCACAGCTGCTAGCTCACCAATTCTCTCTGCACCCAGCAACCCTGTCCCCTGCACCGAAGAACCAGCTATGGCCTAAGGGTCTCCTACCCCTTGCGACCAAAACACTCCCAGGGGACCCCCAGGATCCACCTTTAAACTTAACTGTGCAGTGCTTTTCCAAGTGGTCCTCTGCAGTGGCCCTGCACTAGTTCCAGAGATATTTTCCCACTGCTCCGGCCAGAACTGGAGGCCACCTGAACTTCTCCAGCTGGCACAGTGTGCCACCCAACGAACTCAACCAACCTATGAAAGAAAAACTTGATAACCTTACTGTGTGATTTTATTTGTATTTTTAAAGGTTATCCACCAGTGATTCCTATGGCTCATAATTACACACAAAAATACTATTATTTATTAGACTTCAAAAATTCATATCTCGAAAAGTACTTAATCAATTTTGATGATCTCGGTTTTTAAAAATGACATAAAACTCTGAAGTATTCTTATGAATTGGTCTGCAGTTATTCCCTTGAGTGTGTAAGTTGCAAGATTAATGCTGTGAGTACAACAAATGCTTTGCACTTCTCCAAGATTGGCCTAATTGCTCGATCAAGCTACCATAAAAATTAGAGCATTAGGTGGTCTAGCTTTTACCCCGTAAGCCAACGTGTGGTAGCCTGGATCCCATGCACAGTGTGCCTAGCTTTGCACACTACATAGAGGGCCATCCTCCTACACCCTGTCCAAACAACTTTGAATTGTGGTATTTGTTTTCTCTTCAAAGAAGCCAACACAATACCAAACAATACTTGATCATATGCTAAACATACAATAAGGGGTCACCCAAATACATTTAAAATACAATTTGCCTGGGGCACAGCTATCCTTAAGATGACACTGGGCAGTGAAAGAGCCAGAGGAAGAGGTAGGCAAAGAAGAGAGAGAGAGAGAGGTAGAGAGAGAGAGAGAGAGAGAGAGGCACTCAGTTAGAAACAAAAGGTGAAAAAGTGAGAAATATCCCTTTACAAGAGGGAGGGTATGAAGGTGGGGGCCCTAGGCAACTGGCCACTTTGCGCATGCCTTAAATCATCTCTGAAACAATGCTAGACAGAATGGCACCGGAGTTGGTATGCAGACAGAGGCGACACTCCGTCCAGCATTTTTTTAAATATTGGGTATGTCCGCCAAGTTTAGCTATAGCAATTGGGAGAACTTTTTTTCGACATATCAGGTTTCTGTTTGGAAGAAACTTGGGAAAAGCACAATCTTTTTTTCTCCTGCAGTGGTGTAAGCAACAGGAAGGGCTAAAGGGGAACTGCTTATCTTTGTGTCTGTGGAGTTATCTGGGCATGTCCAGGATTTCAAGAGGAATTCAAACCTGTTGCAGGTGTTGAAGATATTCGTCCCTGGTTCCACGTCATTAGTATTGATTAATTTTTACAATTCAAAAGCTTGGTGGGCTGTGGCATCTAGCCTCTCCAGCTTAAGCTCAGACAATAATTATTTGGCCTGGCAGGGTTCTGGTCGGGGTAAACTTATACTAGTGGGTGACTTTAACTGCCATCTGTGTGTTTGCCCATTAGACTTGGATGAAACCAAGACTAAATGTATGTTGGTAGATGGTCTCTACATGGTTCACACAAAGGAGGGTATGAAGTTAAGCACTACCTTAAACACTTACAACCATGTCTTTGCAATGGAGATGTTAGTAAACGTGGCTAAGCCACATATTTTCACTACATTTGAAGAAAGGAGTTTTGCATCTGTTATAGATTACATTTTTGTTTCAGCTCCTTTGTTTTTGCCTTGTGTCTACTTTTGACATAGTTCACTGCTCTTTTAGTGACCACAGTCCTCTATCTTTAGCCATTAGTGCAGGAAGGGTTGTTATTAGGCTATTGGTGGAGATACAAGATGGGCCATTTCTTTCTAACCAATGAATGTGGCTTAGATGGTCTCAGGTAGAGCCACTGGAATTTAAAGAGACTCTCTTCACTGAGTGTTGAGAGGAGATATCCACATGCTCACATCTGAGTTCTTCAGGGGTAGAGGCTATTTTGTCCACATTTTTGCACATTGCTCAGAAGGTTTCAGCATTACTGACGGCCCCTATGACAAATATTAGTTCACGGGACCTAAAGTGGTTTGATCGTGATTGCTCAAAATCTCTTTGTCTTTTGAATGTTGCCTTAAAGCAGGTCAACAGAGACAGGGAGCTTGTGGCCTCCTGGCGGAATGGCTACAAAGAGGTCCTTCCAACCCACAAATTTATCTTGTGTAAGAGTACATTGGAGGATTTACCCCAGGCTTGCAAAACCAGACACAGCTGTTTGTTCTGGAGGGTAATAAATACGCCTTGTTTTTCTGAAGTAACTGGACCACCTTTCAGAGCAACAATGGGTGGAACATTTCAAAGCAGTCTATGACTTTGGGATCAGTGAAGGTGAGGAGGATCAGGGTGGTTTAACCTAGATTAGGTTTCCCAGAGTATTCAGGTGTTATCGGGCAATAAAGCCCCGGGACCAGATGGAATACCCACTGACTTGTTTATGGATAACATTGAGGTCTGTGGTTTAATTGTGCAATGAGGGAAGGTGCCCTGCACTCATGGTTGAGCACCATTATTATCACAGTTTAGAAGAAGGAAGGCAAGGGCAACCCCCAGTGTTATTGTCCGATATCACTGACTTACGCAGCAGTGAAGTTCCTTGGGAGGGGACTTTGAAACAGGCTGATGTTGTGGGTAGATACAAATTATATTTTCTCAGAGATCAATATGGCTTTAGGCTGCACAAATCAACCACCGACCAATGCTTAAACTAATATTTAATCATAAATAAGTATACTACTGCCCTGCCCGCTTCACTTCATTTGGCATTTATGGACCTCACATCCACTTTTGATAGGGTCAATCTCAGGAAGCTGTGTGTCCTGCTTCTTACCATGGGGGTGGACACAGATCTTGTGCTCCTTTTATGAAAATGTGCATGCCAACACCTCAGCCTCAGTGCAATATTCCCAGGGAGGGGACTGTAACCAGAACGTTAGCACCAGTAGGAGAGTTTGTATGGGGTGCGTTCACACCCCTTTTTCACCCTTTAAAATAATGGGCTGGAACAAGCTCTTCTTTCATTGCAGGCAAATTGCCTGAGGGTGGGTACTAGACCAATTCTGGTCTTACTGTATGCTGATGATGTGGTTCTCATGGTGCGTACAGTGGTGGTATTGCTGTTGCTTTAAGATGAGTTTGTTGCCTTTATGGACAGCTTGGGCCTCACAGTAAATGTAACTAAGTCATAAGTTATGGTAGTCCTTCCCTGTTCACTGGTTCAAAAACTTTGAAGGTGGGAAGGCACACATTAGCCAAAGTTCCGGCCTTTTCTCCCCTTGGGGTGTTATTTGAGGTTATTTGTGGTGAAAAGAAACTGGAAGCCCTTGATTGAGGGAAGGAGGTGCGAGCTTGTTAAGGCTACAGGGGCAGTAGCCAGTTTTGCCCAGTGACTCGGCTCTTGGTGTCTGGTATATGCAGTTAAACTTTTCCAGGATAAATGTGTCCCTAAGGCTTTATATGGCTGTGGGATTTGGGGATACATAGAGATCGATAAGATTTAGTCTGCTGAGAACATGTTCCTAAGCTACATTCTGCAAGTGCTGAAAAGTACCCCAGGCTTCTCTATTCATGAGGAGCTTGGTGTAGAATATATAGGAGACATTGCTGCTGACGTACCTTTGCTTTGCTGGATTAAGGTCTGTATTGGGGAGGAAGTTCTGGATCACGCACTCAAAATCTCCTGTATCACCAATCTATATGCAGCTTTTCACACCTATACCCTGCACCCCCTGGAGCTCAATAGGGTGAGGGATCTGTTTTTAGAACAGGTATCATTGCAACGTGAATATACAGAGCTAATGAAACCCATGGAACAGGGGCATAGGTTGCTAAAATCTATTGAGGGTATGGAGCCATATTTATCCCTTGTATCTAATAATAGGGACATGTTTCCCTTTTACTCAAACTCGCCCAGCGCTTATGTTCTTGCTGGTCCTATGGAAGAAACATGTTTTATTTGCAGTTTCTTGCCTTTTACATGCTACCCTGAGTTCAAGGCACTCCAGACAGAATTAATTTTGTTGCTTCTAATGGGGACATTTTTAATGTCATTTATCATTATCATTTATATGGTTTTTATAATATTGTGTGCATATCTTCTCAGTTTTAAGAAACATATTTATTGTGATCTTGTGCTCTCTTGCGGTTGTATTTACGACCCAATAAAGATTATGACTTATTGGCAAATGAAAAATGTACAGATGCTTTGGTAGGAACCTAAAGTCTGGCACAAATAGCAATTTTGAGCAATCAATAGAAAAAGAATTGGCTAATAATCTCTGAGGTTTGTAAGGCAAAAAAACATTAATTGTTTTACACCAGCTGCAATTACACCATACATGTGGCTCGCGAGTTATGAGCATTAATTAGCTTTGTGGAGAAGACAAGAAAGGTCATGTGGGAACCTTACCTTACTCCAGGGAGGACTAGGGCATACTTTAAGAGGTGGAAAATACTTCCCTATAGCGCACAGTACAACCAGTGCGGTCTCTGGGGCCCATTTATACTTTTTCACGCAAAACTGCGCTAACGCAGTTTTGCATGAAAAGTTTACCGCCCGCTAGCGCCATTAGAATATGCCGGCAGGGCAACTTATTTATGTAATGGTGCAATCTGGTGCAAAGGGTGGGCTAACATCATGGAAAATGACGTTAGCCGGGTGGGGGTGGCGGTATGGGAGAAAGGGGTTTTGCACCAAAAAATGACGCTAGGCTGTTTAGAATAAAAAAAGATGACTCTAACCACCAGCCTAGCGTCATTTCTTGATGCAAAACATACAATACCACATGACTCTTGTCTTATAAAAGACAGGAGTCATGCCCACCACCCCAATGGCCAGCACAGGGGACAAGGGTCCCCCGGGCATGGCAATTGCACCCAGGGCCATGCATGGGGGCCCATTTCAGGGCCCCCATGGCACTTAAAAAAATAAATTCAAAAATACTTACCTCTACTTACCTATACTTACCTGGGATGGGGTCCCGCATCCCCTGGTGTCCCTCTGGTGTGGGTGGGCACCTGTGGACTTATTTCATGGTGTTCCACCATAGGAAAAGGCCCACAAGTCCCCTAATGCCTGCCCTGACCCAGGCGTTAAATAATAGCGCTAAGCAAGCTTAGCGCCATTATTTAGGCCCGCCTCCCGTCCACCATTATTGCACGGGAGGATAAATAAGGCGCCTGTTCTTTAGAGTAATTTTTGCCCAAGAATGCCTACCTTCCATCTCATTGACGTAAGGTAGTTTTTGGAAGGCAAAAAATTATTTCAACTCCAATATTTTGGCACTAGACATGTCTAGCGCCAAAATATAAATATGGAGTTAAGTTTGTGCTGTATAAAAAATGACGCTAATTCAGCGCAAACAGAGTATAAATATGCCCCTGTGTGCTGAAATGACCAACAATGCTTTATGGGATGAAAATGAGGGAAAGTCTTCAATTTGCATTTACGGGAACTAAGATTACTGCATTAAGAGGGAATTCATTGTAAAGGTTGCCTGTCTTGTTGTAAGATATCCTTCACTGTGACAGTGCATGAGAGGAAATATCATGGATTACAATCAGCAAACCGTTGTGCGTTTTCCTCAGACAACCAGCGACCCAGATGCTCATTAAATATTGTATCCACGTCAACATTGCGTCTTCACCTCATATTTAAAGCTTCAGAAGTAGTGCTGCATCACAGTGATCCGAGACTAACCCACGACAGTGTTTACTCTTCATGCATTTGAGTAACCTGGACAATAACAAGGGAAATTTGACCAGTGTCTCAATCGAAAGGACTGCTCACTTGATTCCTCGTTTCCAACAATGATGATGTCAATAAGGAAAGAAAAAACATACGCAAGGAGCTCCGGTTGCCCACGAACCGAGCCAATGTATTTTTTCACATAAGACATTACTTATTAACCAATGATTTCACAAATTGTGAGATAGGGCTCCTCCTACACAAGTTACATTAAAAATATATAATTTAACACCAGTGAGATTTTCTGTTATCGAAATTAATTCAGTTTTAAAACCACAATTTAACTTGTGACCCTGTGAACCTAATCCGTTAGCAAATGAGCAGATACTAATCCTCATTAAATATTTAATAAAATTAGAATGTATTCCACTCACCCGTTTTACAGAACATTACTCGAAAACTGCTTAATTAGAGAGTAAATGGTTGGACCTTTGATTTCTTGTAGAAGCTCAGTTCTTTGGAATCAATCACTCTTTCAGGAGGTAAAAAAAGAACCCTCTTACTGTCCCTTCATTGTCCCTAGTGTTTTTTGTATGAGGGGTGACAGGGTAAATCTACTCATTGCTGCAATAGTCAACGTGTTTCGAACTCAGTGGTGGAGTGTATATGATTAATTATGCTAGTTCTTGTCAGGACTTAGGTGATCCTCAACAGTCAGTTTGGCTCCTCCTGTTTGGAGTACTAGGATGTGGTGTATAGGCTGCTGTTCTGTGGTATCTTGTATTTCCTGTGTTGGTTTATCCCTGGCCCAGGTGTCCCCTCTGACCCTTATCATAATGGGCTCTCCCACCAGGATTGCAGGAGGAGAGCTGAGACTGTTGGAGGAGATCTGAGGGTGACAAGGACTGTGATGTGAGGTGGCTGGGGCGTTGCATTATTAAACTTATCATTTCACTGTCATCGCTTTCCTGTATGATCATTGGCAATCTCCACACTGGCAACGAGGATGGGATCCTGTGATGCAAAAGAGAACACGCCCCAACACCGCAAGTTGTGAACAGCACATACGAACTGTGAAGAAGGATTAATTGAGCGCTGTGGTCCTGAGACAGATTCCGGTGAGGCAGTGTCTTGCTTTTCACGAGGGATGGTGAAATTTAAATGTAACCCTGCAGTGTAGAGGTAAAGTCATCGGACGTGAAAGCTTGCGTAACGACACAAGTGACCATCTGTCCTTTTAGCCAGCACTCTCGCACTGGAACATTAAGGCAGTCTTGCCACATTTAATTAAGGGACATTACTATTTCTGTCCAGCTCAGAGTGTGAGGAAAGGTGTAGTGGCTACGAATGTCAACTGTTTGTTACCTGGAAGTCTCTATATTTAGCAGCTAAATCGTGGAAATAACTCTCCAGCTAAAGATCAAAGGTGTAAAGTGGTTTAAGTACGAATTATATCAATAATTGTGCCACAGGGAATTCACCACAAAGGCCAACAGCTATAAATCTGCAGCACACTCTGAGCATTTCATTTAGAATGTTCATATCACCTCAGGGAATTCCTCTCAGCTGAGGCAGAGCGCACGCACTTTGCATGTATAACCAAGGAACAAATAGTTCAAGGAATCTTCATGCCAATAGACTTAATCAACTGCTGCATTTCAAAAATGTGTAACATTTTATAGAACTGAACCTTAATAAGGGACTCCAAGTCGTTTTTCTCAAGAAACAGCTGCCATTTCTCTATAATAGAATTTATGTGCTATTAGCACCATCTAGTGGACAAATTTGAAAGGTGTCAGGCAGCAAGAAAATAAAATAGAAGGTTTCAGCAGACCTCTGTGTCTGAATCAAACACATTAGAACAGTGGGCACTAAAGAGATACAGTGATCCACACACTAGAAATATTCAGAGTACAAAGGAAAGAAATGTTTGCATAGTTAACAACAGTTGTATTACTCAAATTACAAATAATAAGATTGAAGGCACCCTTATGTATTACAATACAATTACACATGCTGTGTATATTGATTACTTCAGAATTTAATAATAGAATATTCATGTGAAGTGCAAATAAATGTAATCAATATATATATTTAAAATCAAGTGAAGAGCTACAATTGGATATAATATGAGGTTTTAGGTGCATATATGTGTCAAATAGTTTAGAACACAGGGATTTGACCAAGCAGATAACTCGAATAGCATCTAACCACATAGTCTCCCACCATGCAAAACATCACGCAACCTCCATTCTTCTTAAACACCCCAGGGGAACCATCAATGACAAGGAATAAGTGGAAAAAGGTTTTTAATAACTACCTTATAGTGTGTGGTCCTAATATAAATGTTGAGAGAAAAGTTGCACTACTAGTACACTGTTTGGGAGCGGAAGGACAGGAAGTCTTAGAACACCTTCCAGGTTTGTCAGATGAGGAAGGAAACAATTTGAATGCATATGAAATATGTATAAAGAAGCTATATAAACACTACATACCCAGGATTAGTACAATTCTAGAGAGGTATCATTTTGGCAAACGCTCACAGAGGGAGGGGGAGAGCATAGAGGACTTTGTGTCTGAGTTAAGGAGATTGGCTTCATCCTGTAAATTTGGTGCAACCTTGGAAGAACGCATTCGTGACCAGTTCTTATTAACATGCAACATTGAGAGGGTCCGTGAAGAGTTATGGCTCAAGGATGACCCCCCCCTCAATGAGGTATTAATAGTATCAAAACAGGTAGAACATATGCTTTTGTGTGTAAAAGAACTTAGAGTTGAGAGTAAAAGTGCAACATCTGAGAATAAAGCAGAAGTAAACGTGGCGAAAGAGAAAAAGAAGGAAACTCAAAATACACCTGATAAAGAGTTTAGAGGACAGTGTTTCAGATGCGGAATGACAGGTCACATGGCCTACTGGAAAGAATGCCCAGCATGGAGGGCAGTGTGTAAAGGGTGTGCCAAGAAAGGTCATTTTGTTGCATGTTGTAGATATAAGAAAAATGATAAAAGAAATAACACTGTCAAAGTTTCTGAGGTTTATGATGAAATTGTGTTGCAAGTGAACGATTCAGGCGAAGGTAATCCCAAAGACATCATAAAAATAGATAACACTGAGGTTGAAGCAATGTTTGATTCATGTTCATGTCTAACAATCATTTCTGACCAGGTTTTGTAGAAATTTTGCAAACAAAGTGAAATTGTATGCAATGGACATACAACCTAGCGGGTATGGGGGTCAGCCAATAGCCATGAGAGGATACTTTTGGGGAACTATTCAATATGGAGAAACAGAAACACAAACTAAAGTCTATGTAGCAGAAAGGGGTGACAGCATTTTAAGCTGGCCTGTTCAAAAAAACTTAGGAGTTATCTTGGACCCTAATGCATCACCTCAAATCAAAGTTCAAGAAGTACAAGAAAATTACTTTGTAAATACATTTCCAGAAGTTTTCACTGAGAAACTGGGATGCCTCAAAACATACATTCACAAAATAAAACTGAAGCAGAATGCAATCCCAGATGTTTCTAAAGTCCGACGACTACCAATAAGTATCCTAGATGCTGTGAGGGATGAGTTAGAGAAACTTTGTAAGCAAAATTTCATTAAACCTGTTGAAGCAACGGAGTGGCTTGCTCCGAGTAAAGCGGATAATAAAGTGAGATTATGTGTGGACTTACGTGCACTAAACAAGGAAGTGGTAGTAGACAGATTTCCCCTACCTACTATTGCAGAAATGTTCACCGCCCTAAAAGGAGCAAAGGTCTTTTCAACCCTAGATCTGGCCTCAGCATATTACCAAATCAGATTACACCCAGATTCCCAAAACCTAACCTCTTTTATCACACCTATGGGTACATATAAATTCAAACGTATGCCTTTTGGATTAATTTCAGCATCCTCGTTCTTCCAAAGAGCTATGACGGAAATCCTAAAAGGTATTCCAGGTGTTTTCTACTACCAAGATGATGTTCTAGTTTGTGGAGCAACCAACATGGAACATCAAGCTAGGGTTGAACAAGTCCTCAAAAGATTTAAGAAATTTGGCCTCACAGTGAGAGCAGACAAATGTCAATTTGCATGTCCAGAGATATCCTACCTAGGACACAAAATTTCAGGCAAAGGGATCGAACCGAAGGGAGATCTTGAATTTTACAGTAAGTTCATTTCTAACTCCTCTGAAAGAACATTCCACATGAGATCACTTTTGGAATCCAAAACAGAATTTATGTGGGACTCCTTGTGTGATAAAGAATTCCAGGATGTGAAGCAGTGCCTCAGGAATGCACCCAACCTCAGTGCCTTTATACCAGGGAGGAAAGTGATAGTGACCACAGACGCCAGCACAAAAGTTCTGGGAGCTGTCCTATCCCAGGTTAATAGTAAAGGAGAAGTCACCATAGCATTTGCCTCAAGATCATTGAGAGGAGCAGAAGCCAACTATTCGGTTTAGAAAGAGAGGCATTGGCTGTATATTGGGCCCTCCAAAAATTTTAATACTTCATTTGGGGTAGTGAATTCAAAGTCAGAACTGATCACAAACCGCTAAAGGAGATATTTGTAGGAAGTTGGCTCTGTATGTGCTATTTCAAAGTAAGGAATAGCATGCACAGAGTCCAAGGGTTCCCCTTAGAGGTAAGATAGCGGCAAAAAGAGATAATACTAATGCTCTATTTTGTGGTAGTGTGGTCGAGCAGTAGGCTTATCAAAGGAGTAGTGTTAAGCATTTGTTGTACATACACACAGGCAATAAATGAAGTACACACACTCAGAGACAATTCCAGCCAATAGGTTTTTGTATAGAAAAATAACTTTTCTTAGTTTATTTTAAGAACCACAGGTTCAAATTCTACATGTAATATCTCATTTGAAAGGTATTGCAGGTAAGTACTTTAGGAACTTTGAATCATTACATTAGCATGTATACTTTTTACATAAAACACAAATAGCTGTTTTAAAATTGGACACAGTGTAATTTTCACAGTTCCTGGGGGAGGTAAAGTATTGTTAGTTTTAACAGGTAAGTAAGTCACTTACAGGTTTTAGTTTTGAGTCCAAGGTAGCCCACCGTTGGGGGTTCAGAGCAACCCCAAAGCTATCACACCAGCAGCTCAGGGCCGGTCAGGTGCAAAGGCCAAAGAGGTGCCCAAAACACATAGGCTTCAATGGAGAGAAGGGGGTGCCCCGGTTCCAGTCTGCCAGCAGGTAAGTGCCCGCGTCTTCGGAGGGCAGACCAGGGGGGTTTTGTAGGGCACTGGGGGGGACACGAGTCAGCACAAAAAGTACACCCTCAGCAGCGCGGGGGCGGCCGGGTGCAGTGTGTAAACACGCGTCGGGTTTCCAATAGTTTCCTATGGGAGACCAAGGGGTCTCTTCAGCAATGCAGGCAGGCAAGGGGGGGGGCTCCTCGGGGTGGCCACCACCTGGGCAAGGGAGAGGGCCTCCTGGGGGTCACTCCTGCGCAGGAGTTCCGTTCCTTCAGGTGCTGGGGGCTGCGGTGCAGGGACTTTTACAGCCGTCGGGAAATGGAGTTCAGGCAGTCGTGGTCAGGGGGAGCCTCGGGATTCCCTCTGCAGGTGTCGCTGTGGGGGCTCAGGGGGGACAAATTTGGTTACTCACAGTCTTGGAGTCGCCGGAGGGTCCTCCCTGAGGTGTTGGTTCTCCACCAGTCGAGTCGGGGTCGCCGGGTGCAGTGTTGCAAGTCTCACGCTTCTTGCGGGGAGTTGCAGGGGTCTTTAAATCTGCTCCTTGAAACAAAGTTGCAGTTCTTTTGGAGCAGTGCCGCTGTCCTCGGGAGTTTCTTGTCTTTCTTGAAGCAGGGCAGTCCTCAGAGGATTCAGAGGTCGCTGGTCCCTTGGAAAGCGTCGCTGGAGCAGGTTTCTTTTGGAAGGCAGGAGACAGTCCGGTAAGTCTGGGGCCAAAGCAGTTGGTGTCTTCTGTTCTTCCTCTGCAGGGGTTTTTCAGCTCAGCAGTCCTCTTCTTCTTGTAGTTTCAGGAATCTAAATTCTTAGGTTCTGGGGAGCCCCTAAATACTGAATTTAGGGGTGTGTTTAGGTCTGGGAGGGCAGTAGCCAATGGCTACTGTCCTTGAGGGTGGCTACACCCTCTTTGTGCCTCCTCCCTGAGGGGAGGGGGGCACATCCCTAATCCTATTGGGGGAATCCTCCATCTGCAAGATGGAGGATTTCTAAAAGTCAGTCACCTCAGCTCAGGACACCTTAGGGGCTGTCCTGACTGGCCAGTGACTCCTCCTTGTTTTTCTCATTATCTCTCCTGGACTTGCCGCCAAAAGTGGGGGCTGTGTCCAGGGGGCGGGCATCTCCACTAGCTGGAGTGCCCTTGGGCATTGTAACACGAAGCTTGAGCCTTTGAAGCTCACTGCTAGGTGTTACAGTTCCTGCAGGGGGGAGGTGTGAAGCATCTCCACCCAGAGCAGGCTTTGTTTCTGTCCTCAGAGAGCACAAAGGCTCTCACCGCATGAGGTCAGAAACTCGTCTCAGCAGCAGGCTGGCACAGACCAGTCAGTCCTGCACTGAACAATTGGGTAAAATACAGGGGGTATCTCTAAGATGCCCTCTGTGTGCATTTTTTTATAAATCCTACACTGGCATCAGTGTGGGTTTATTATTCTGAGAAGTTTGATACTAAACTTCCCAGTATTCAGTGTAGCCATTATGGAGCTGGGGAGTTCGTTTTTGACAGACTCCCAGCCCATATACTCTTATGGCTACCCTGCACTTACAATGTCTAAGGTTTTGCTTAGACACTGTAGGGGCATAGTGCTCATGCACATATGCCCTCACCTGTGGTATAGTGCACCCTGCCTTAGGGCTGTAAGGCCTGCTAGAGGGGTGACTTACCTATGCCACAGGCAGTGTGAGGTTGGCATGGCACCCTGAGGGGAGTGCCATGTCGACTTACTCATTTTCTCCCCACCAGCACACACAAGCTGGCAAGCAGTGTGTCTGTGCTGAGTGAGGGGTCCCTAGGGTGGCATAAGACATGCTGCAGCCCTTAGAGACCTTCCCTGGCATCAGGGCCCTTGGTACCAGGGGTACCAGTTACAAGGGACTTACCTGGATGCCAGGGGTGTGCCAATTGTGGAGACAATGGTACATTTTAGGTGAAAGAACACTGGTGTTGGGGCCTGGTTAGCAGGGTCCCAGCACACTTCTCAGTCAAGTCAGCATCAGTATCAGGCAAAAAGTGGGGGGTAACTGCAACAGGGAGCCATTTCTTTACAATATTTGAAAAGAAAGGTCTAGATGCTATATCAAGTCGCATTAGGAAGTGGATAATCAATCTGCAGGAGAACACATTCACAGTTGACTACATCTCAGGTGTAAAAAACAAAGCAGCAGACTACCTATCCAGATTACCTCCCAGCACAGATAGTGTTGGGGATGACAAACAACTTTTAGAGGAGGAAGATGTTGTGCTCTCGAATGTCTGCGTAATATCTGAAGGGGTGATACCAGAAGCAGAATGGAAAACAAACTTCAGAGAAGATGAGGATCTGAATTTGGTCAGGCAGTACTTGAACAGCAAATGGGCGTCTAAAACCCAAATCAAAGACAAACTGAAGGCATTTTGGTGTGTGAGGAATGAATTAGCAGAACATGATGACTGCTTGTTTAGAGGTACAAAACTGATACCCCCAAGTAATCTAAGACTGAAACTTATACTTCATCATGGATGAAATGGGGAAAAGGACGGGTCACGATAAACACGAAACAGCCATGGAGACAGCAGGAAATCCGAAAACAGGAGAGGAGAAGGGAGAAATATGACAGAGATAATCACACAAAAGACAATAATGTTTCGGTAGGTGACTGGATAAAGGTCAAGGCTCCCACAGGAAGCGCTAAGGACTCGAAATTCACAAGAGCAATGAGAGTGGTCAAATTGTTCCGCAATGCTGTGAAAACTGATGATGGCAGAATATGGAACCTAGGGAGGATACCTATAATCAAGCCTTCCTCAATTGGATATACAACCCACAATGCCTCTAGAGGAGGATCAAACAAAAACAAACCACATGGAATTGTGGAATCCTCTTCAACACCGCGTGAAAGTGAAGACACCTCATAGAGATATCCCTGTAGAGTACGAACACGACCCGTTCGACCACTGAAATATTTAATGGACTATGGGCCTGATTCTAACTTTGGAGGACGGTGTTAAACCGTCCCAAAAGTGGCGGATATACCACCTACCGTATTACGAGTCCATTATATCCTATGGAACTCGTAATACGGTAGGTGGTATATCCGCCACTTTTGGGACGGTTTAACACCGTCCTCCAAAGTTAGAATCAGGCCCTATGTCTGTAACTAAAAAGAACCTCAGATTATTCTCTGATTTGTGCAAGGTGTCTAATGTATGTTTTCCTTCATTCCTCATTATATGTTAACAGCCGTGGTTATTTGATGTATTACACATATGGTTAAAAAGCGTCACATGTTCCTTTTAGATTTAATTAAGTTCTAGTTCTTTCCCCTGTTCACCCCTTTTCCCTACTCTGTGATCATTGGTAACTAACTTGTTTCTGTAATGAAAGGGGGATGTGTGGTATCTTGTATTTCCTGTGTTGGTTCATCCCTGGCCCAGGTGTCCCTTCTGACCCTTATCATGATGGGCTCTCCCACCAGGATTCCAGGAGGAGAGCTGAGACTGTTGGAGGAGATCTGAGGGTGACAAGGACTGTGATGTGAGGTTGCTGGGGCGTTGATTATTAAACTTATCATTTCACTGTCATTGCTTTCCTGTGTGATCATTGGCCATCTCCACATGTTCCCCATAGTGTATGGAGTTGTGTGTTGTTGTGTATGTCCTCAGAGGTATCACCCTTTTGTTTCACATGCCTTTTTTGGGGGATCTTTGGGTCATAATGGTACAAGGAATCATATTCGCAGAAGATGCAGAGAGTTTTTTGTCTAGTGTAGCTTTCCTCCCTGTGTTGTTTGTCAATAATGAAAAAGGCATAGTCTTGAAATGAAAGCTTGCAGGCAGACAGGGGTTTGTGAAAAGAAGTTGGTTTTGGATTGAGCACGTCATTATTGAGGAAGACTGGGTAGAAGAAGGTATGTCTTAAGGCATCATTTGTTTTTTTTCGGAGAGTTTTAAAGCATGGTGTGGGAAAGTGAGGTACTATGCAGTGGGGCTGGTTAGGTCTCACTGTGTTTTGGAGGCTGGCATTGTTTGTGGTTTGTAGTGGGTACCTATGGTACTTACACCTTATACCAGGTCCAGTTATCCCTTATTAGTAAAATGTAGGCAGTGTCTAGAAGCCAAACTCTAGAAGTAGCTGTAGCTGAGCAGCCAAGGCTCATCTAGGAGACATGCAAATCTCATGCAATACCACAGTAGTCACACAGTACTCACACACATGAAAGAAAATACTGTGTTACAAAAATAAAGATACATTATTTTGGTGACACAAATGCCTAAAATACCATAGAGGCAATACTCCCTTAGGAGGTAAGTAATACACAAATTATAACCATTCGTATGTAAAAACCGGTGTAAAAACATTTGGAAAACAGTGCAATTAGTGAAAATCACAATAGTTAGAAATGGGCCTAGGAGGAAAAAAAAACATATACTAAGAAAGTGGAATGCGAATGTTGGTTTTCCACCTAGGCAAGTGTAGTGTGTAGAGGGGTGCTAGGAGTATTAGAAAACACCAAAGGTAAGTACTAGAACCCAGCCTAGAGCCCTGGAAAGCAGGAGTAAAACACAGTAAATTTCCTAGAGCACACAGAAACACGAGAAAGAAGATTATGCAAGAACCATAAGACACTACAAGACACCAACAGTGGATTCCTGGACCTGAAGACCTGCGGAAGAGGGGACAAAGTCCAAGAAGCACAGAAGAGTCCAGGGAGAACAGGAGCCCCTGCTAACCCTGATGAAGGTGCAAAAGAAGAACCACTAGTGAAGAAGAACAGTCAGTACTGTACCCAAGAAGATGGAAGAAGACGGAAGAAGACGGATTTGGGTTCCTGGTTGATGCAGATGATGTCCTGAGCCAGATTGAAGATTGCAGACTGTTTGCATTGCTGGAGTCCACCAACAAGCCTTGGCACACGCAAAGCTCACGTTAGCAGAAAATGGTTCTGTCCAGAACCAGGAGGGACCTGATTGACTTTACCCAGGAGAGGGAGTCAGAGGGGGCTCTCAGCAACTCAGAGAGCTCAGAGAAAACCAGGCACTGCACACAGGAGTCCCAAAGCATGGGAACAAAGGAGGTGCAAAAAGAGGCCCATGCAGCACTACGACAAAGGTGCCCACCCCGCCAGAGAACCACTCTGGAAGATGTGTGTCACAGGAGAGAGTGCTGGGGGCCGGAGCTGCACAGTGCACAAAGAACTTTGTGAAAGAATGCCAGCAAGCCTTGGCAACTGGAAAACACGTGATGCACATGGGTCCAAAGTTGGACAGTTGGATGTCAGGACCGCCAGGACCACTTCAGTCTACCACCCGTGATGCAGGATCCATGCAGCTCATCAGGAGAAGGGTCCACACAGCCGGTCGTCGATGCAGTGAGGTGCCTGTTGAAGCAGGGGAGGTGACTCCTTCACTCCAAGGGAGATTCCTTCGCTCTTCTGGTGCAGGCTGAAGACAGGCTGTCCTCTGAAGATGCACGACCGGGAAACAGTTGCAGTTGCTGGCAGGAGCTGAAGATACAATGTTGAGGAAGTCGTCTTTGCTTCTTTGTTGCAGTTTGTAGAGTTCCTGGAGGGTCCAAATGCAGTTTCTTCGGTGAGAAGCTGAACTGGAGGATGCAGAGGATCCCTGCTGCAATTAGAATCTGAAAAAACACCCAAAGGAGAGACCCTAAATAGCCCTGAAAGGGGGATTGGTCAGCTGAACAGATCAGCACCTATCAGGGGAGGGCTCTGACGTCACCTGCTGGCACTGGCCACTTAGATGCTCCCAGAATTCCCTGCCAACTTTGGAATTCAAGTTGGCAAAACCCTGGGACCCTCTGGAGGAGCTCTGAGCACCACTCCTGGGGTGGTGTTGGACAGGGGAGTGGTCACTCTCCTTTCCTTTGTCCAGTTTCATGCCTAAGCAGGGACTGGGGGTCCCTGAACCAGTGTAGACTGGATTATGCAAGGAGAGCACCAAATGTACCCTTCAAAGCATGTCCAGTGCCTTCGGGAGGCTGCCCCTCCCAAGCCTGTAACACCTATTTCCAAAGGGAGAGGGTGTAACACCCCTCTCCCAAAGGAAATCCTTTGTTCTGCCTTCCTGTACTTGAGCTTCTCAAGCAACAGAAGGGCAGAAACCTGTCTGAGAGGTGGCAGTAGCTGGGGCTACCTCGAATACCTCAGGAGGCTTGAATGGCAATGCTGGGGGGTTCTATAAGGAGTCCCCAGAGTGCATGGAATCATACAACCAAAGCTTGCAAAAGCCTTGGGTTATGATTCCAACATGTTTGATACCGAACATGCCTATCTTCGGAGTTACCATTATGTAGCTGGACATAGGTAATGACCTATGTCCAGTACACACGTAAAATGACGTCCTCGCACTCACGAAGTCTGGGAAAATGGTCCTGGAGGTCGTGGGGGCACCTCTGCTAGTGCAAGGGTGCCCTCACACACAGGTACTCTGCACCCTGCCCTCAGGGCTAGAGGGCCTGCTATAGGGATGACATATAAGTGACTTGGTGCAGTGTAAATGGCAGTGAAACGGTGCATACACCTTTTCACACAGGCTGCAATGGCAGTCCTGCAGAAGCCTTTGCATGGGCTCCCTATGGGTGGCAAAAGATATGCTACAGCCCATAGGGATCCCCTGGATCCCCAAAGCCCTGGGTACCTAGGTACCATATACTAGGGACTTATAAGGGGGCACCAGTATGCCAATTGTGGGTGAAATACTGGGTCACCAATATGCAACAAATATAATTTAAGGGAGAGAGCATAACTACTGGGGTCTTGATTAGCAGGATACCAGTAGACACAGCCAAACACACTGACAAACAGGCCAAAAGTTGGGGTAACCAAGCTAGAAATAGGCTACTTTCCTACACCGTGTAATAGTGTCACAAGACCCCGAACTGGGTCCTTTGAATTCACAATAACAAATCCCTGGCTCATTCCTGGTAGTGTGACACAGAAGAGTGAGGCTTTACTAGAGGAACATGTGATAAACATTTCAGAGTACCACCATGGACGATCAGTAATACGAAAACACAAACAAAATTAGAAACCAATTTATCAGCATTGAGCAGAATTGTGCATACATTTAGACATCAAAATGAAGACAATTGGATAAGTATACCTGGAGTTATGAATGCTTAAAGGAAAAATAAATCAGTGCATTTCATTCTTGCTCTAGTTTAACATTGTGGATAATGGAGAAATAGAATTGTGGCAAACAGACACTTGCAGTCAGAGTTCACAGGAACCCACAGGAGGGTAAGGTGAGGCTGGTTCTAGCATCAGGTCAGGACAGTCAGTGAATTTTTACCCGGCTTGTACAGCCCGGGTGCAATGGTGATCTAGCTGTCCTTGGGGTGGAACAGGAGTTTAGCAGGTGCTGTATTTGCTGCTTTGATGGTGCTGGTGAGGAATGGGATGGAAAATCGTGTTGGGGGGCACTAGGGTGATGGGTCTAAGTATGCTCAGAGTTTCCTTGATTTAGAGCGTTGAACAAAGTAGGTGGTAGCCGGGCTGGCCACCAACCAACCTTGGTTGCAGCAAATTAAGCTGTTTGATACTTTAATGTCTTTAAATCCAGCGTGATCAGTAGCTCTGTGAAACTTCACGGAGGTTAGGACTATGTGTCCCACAATGCACTGGACCATTTACTACTGGGCGATCCATCGGCTGGCTCTATGGCCAGTGATTCTTTGGTCCTGAGTCTAGTTTTTCCCTGTGGGCTGCAGCTGACTAGTGTCTCTCATTCAAGGGACTTCTGGTGTTGTCTTTGGGTTGCAGAATGGTTCCCCTCTCTTTTGGATCCTGTCTCTGTCCAGGATGTCATTGTGGTGCACTTTAAGGATCGTTGTGAAAGGTCCACGTTATCACACTTTTGGTTTATGCAGGTCCTAATGTCGCCAACAGGGTCTCTTCTTGTTGTCCTTTAGCAGGTTTGTTAGATCTGTGGTTCTGGTGTCACGGGTGCCCCTTAAATCCTGGATTTTGGGGCATTAAGGGTGTGGAGGCTAGTGGCCAATGGCCTACTAGCCGCAGCAGATAACCCACACCTGATGTGACCACATCAGGTGGAGTATGGCACCTTTTTCTACCCATAAGCCTCTATTCTGCCACTCTAAAAATGGCAGAACCCATCCTCGGCTTTAAAGACCAGGCAGCCCACCCTAGGGGTGTGGCTAATCGTCTGGGGGTTTACGTCTCCTGACTATGTAATTTCCCACCTGCCAGGGTGCAATGTGCCTGGGATCAGAGGGAGGGCTGTGTTCTCTGCTGGGAGGCAGCCTGCTTGCATATCAGAGGCGATGGAGCCTTTGAAGCTGACTGCCCTTGATGTGCCACATCACTACCCATCCTGCCAGAAAGGGAGGTGACACCTCTCATCCAGGGAGGACTTTATTTCTGACTCCTGGAAATGTTCACACTTTCTTACAGGGGGTCCGATTTCTGTCTTGGCGGCAGCAGTTGCAGGCTGTCAGCTAGGTGCAGGAAATGCTGGGACAACCAAGTGGGCAACCTCTAAGGTAGCCACCTGAGTGCATGTCACATTAAAATTGACTTAGGATTTAAGTCACAAGTTGTTTGATACCAACCATGACACACTTCAGTGGAACCATCATGAAGCAGGCAACCTTGGGATGCCCAGGTGCTAGCCCATATTAGACTATGGCCGTCTGATCACTTGTAGTAGTCTTTAATAAAAAAAAAGGCCACTATAGGGACATATACGCTTGCAGTTATATGCCCAGACGATTAATATAATGCACCCTGCCTCCTGAGGTCATGAGATCTGCCTTAGAGCTGACTGGCATATATTAGAAGTAGTGCTTGACCTTGCAAAACACAGTGAGGGCAAAGTCAAACTGGAGTAGTTTACACTGCTAATACAGTCTGCAGTGGCAGACCTGCTGTCATCTGTTTACTTGGGGCACTCAGGGTGGTACAAATATAGCTTTAGCCCCTTGGCACCACTAGTACCACTTCCAGGCCAATTGGGAGTAGAAATTCACAGTCATCACATTTTAGGGAGAGAGCACTGGCACTGAGGCCTTGTTAGCAGACTCCAGTTCACTTTCAGAGCCATAACCATCAGCACTGGGGCAAGAGTATGTGGGTAACCATAAAAAAGGGCACTTTCCTACATGACTCCTTGCAGATGAAAGCTGATGAGCAACTAACCTATTGCATGGTAGCTCTCATCGTCTAGGTGGAGGACCCTGTAAAGTCCATTTGCATTGACCTGGTCACTGCCAGGTCTCTGTTCCACTGTAAAGTCCATACCCTGTAGGCAAATAGACCACCTCAAAAACTTGGGGTTCCACCCTCTCATCTGCATCATCCATCCCAGAGGCCTATGGTCGGTTTGAACCTTGAAGAAAATCTCAGCTTCTTCAGGGACCAAAACACAGAAACGTCTTCCCTCTCAATGCCACTCCAATACTGCTCTCTAGGGAGGAGTTGTCTGCTGATATAGGCAATTAGTTGATCATGGCCCTCATCATTTTTCTGTGACAACACTGCCCCAATCCCATGTTCAGAAGCATCTGTCTGAACAATGAACTCTTTCCCATAGTCAGATGCTTTTAGGACAGGATCTGAGCAAATAGCCTCTTTCAGTGTGCCAAAGGTCTTTTCGTGTCCTGTGGTCCAGATGACTTTCTTAGGCTGCTTTTTGGAAGTAAGTTCAATGAGTGGAGCCACAGTGGTACCATATCCCTGCTCAAAACTTATAAAATACCCAGTCAAACCAAGGAAAGGCCTGACTTGGGTTTGGGATTTGGGAACAGTCTGGATTTTGGGCTGGAGAGCCTGCACCTGGCCCCCACCTATAAGGTGGTCCAACAAAGCAACTGATCCTTGCCCTATTTGGCTCTTGTGGGCCTTGATAGTTAGGCATGCCTGATGCAGGGCCTTTAGTACTTCCTTTAGGTGGCCCAGGTGACTATGCCGGGTGAAGATAAAGACAGCAATGTTACCTAGATATGCTGCACTTAAGTCCTCCAGGCCTGAGAGGACTTGATTCACCAACCTTTGGATAGTGGCAGGGGCATTGTTCACACCAAAAAGCATCACTTGAATTGAAAGTGGCCTTTAGGGGTAGAAAATGCTGATCTCTCCTTTGCTCTCCGGTTGTGTCCAATCTGCCAGTAGTTTTATGTTAAATCAAAGGTATTCCAGAATGTGGCTGCACCCAAATTGTCAATGAGCTTATCTGCTCTTGGTATGGTGTGTGCACTAGTTTTAGTGACTGCATTGAGTCCCTTGTAATCCACAAAAAACTATTCTCTGGTTTGCCACATTTTGAGTGTGGTTTGGGTACCAGTACCACTGGGCAAGCCCAGGGACTGTCAGAAAGCTCAACTCCCCCTAAATCTAGCATCTTGCTTACTTCAGCTTTGATGCATGCTTTGACTTGATCCGTGAGTCTGTACAGTTTGTTTTTGACAGGGAGGCTGTCAGCTGTGTCCAAATCATGAACATACCATCTGGTCTGACCAGGAGCCAAAGAAAGAAGCTCATCAAACTGATTTAGGACTTTCCTGCAATCAGCTTGTGCAGCAAGGGTGTCTGACAAACCCTCCAATTAAGAATTTTTGGGTTATTTGACAGTAGGTCAGCGAAGGGTTCACTTTCCTCCCCCTGGCCCCCATCTGTGGTCATGGTCATGTCAGCTCTGTCTTGGTGTGGTTTCAGCGATGGAGGGTCCTATGAGGACTCCTAGGGATGGCTAGGGCCAGCAGGTAGGTGACATCTCCTTTTTTCTCAAAAATGGGGTAGGACCCAATACACTTGTTCTGTAGGGCCTTGGGAGCCACAGGCTCCAACAACCACACCAACTGACCTGGTTAGTTCTCATCCAGTGCTGACTTTTGGTCACACCAGTGCTTTACAAGCTCCTAGCTGGCCTGAAGACTTTTATTTGCTTGCTTCATGTGCTCAGCTGTGCGTGAACGCAGCCCAGCACATAATCTACTATGTCCAGCATGGGCTCTTTGAGAGTTTTCTTCCAGCATTCCCTCACCAAACGTATAGGACCTCTTATAGGGTGGCCAAAAAGAAGTTCAAAGGGGTTACCAACATCCCCCTTCAGAGGCATTTCTCTGTAAGTAATCAAGAGGCAAGGTAACATAATATCCCATCTCCTTCTGAGCTTTTTGTTGAGGCCCATTATCATGACCTTCATGGTTCTGTTAAAACTTTCAACTACTTCATTCATCTGGGGGCAATAGGGGACAGTTAACCTATAAGTTACACCACATTTATCCCACATAGCTTTTAGGTATGCAGTCATGACATTTTTCCCTCTATCAGAGACCAGTTGCTTAGAGAATCCTGTTCTTGTAAAAATGCTAAGAAGGGCCTTCACTACTGCTGGAGCAGTTGCAGACCTAAGGGGAATTGCTCTGGGTACCTAGAGACATGGTCCACTATCACTAGAATAAATCTGTTCCTAGCTGCAGTTTCAGTGTCAAGGGACCAACAATGTAATTCCCCACCCTCTCAAAGGAAGTCCCAAACATTTGCAGTGGAATTAAGGGAGCCTTTAGTTGTCTACCAGTGTTGCCACTGGTCTGACAGGTGACACAGGAGTAGCAAAGCTTCTTCACCTTTCCCGACATCTGGGTGCCAATAAATATGGGAAACAGACCTGTCCCATGTTTTATTTTGTCCCAGCTGTCCAGCAAGGGGGATGTCATGAGCCAATGTTAAGATGAACTCTATATTTCCAGGAGACCACTACTCCCCTGGTTGCCCCTGGTTTGGGGTCCCTGGCCTCAGCACATAGAAGTCCATCTTCCAAAATCCTCTATGGGAGTCGCTGACATCTCCCTCTTCTTATCTTGCAGATGGTTGCCTAGGGTGTACAAGAGAAAGATGATTCCTTTGCCCATGGCATAGTTCCTCTCTCGAGGGTCTCCCTACACCCAGGAGCTCTACGGGGCCAGGTCAAACTCTTTCAAGTGCCTTTCCCTCCTCAGGTACCAGGGCATCTCTCTCAGGAGAACTCCCCCCTAGTAGTGTGACCCCTTTAAAGCTGACTTCTCAGTCTTTTTACCCTTACTCTTGCTTCAGGTAGTTGGTCCACTCTTTGAGACTCCCATAACTTCCCTGTCATGCTTCCTGTGCTCTGGTTGTCACACACACCCACTCATGGAGACCCAACATCTCTGCATGAGCCTTAGTCTCCACATCTGCCCATGCAAATGTTTCAAGATAATTTCCAACAGACACTCCATTGGTATGGCAGGGGACACAACCACCTTATTTGGGCCAGTAACCCCTCCCCATTTTAAGCTTGCCAATGCCATTGGATGGAGCTTGGTCTCATTGTCAGCTTTGGTTACCTGGTGACTGACACCAGGTATCATATGATATAGGGAAACCAGTCTAGCTGCCACCATGGTGACACTTGCATCTATATCCCTCAGAGCCTCTACCTCAGTCCCATTGATCTTTGGCCTTTATCTATACTTCTCTAGACGTGGAGGTAAGATTGACAGGGCTTCAATATCCATCCCACCCACAGAAACTAAGATAGTCTCAGTGTAACCTCTGCCTCTCCAGAGTACACTTTCAACCCCAATTCCTTTGTTAGTCGACCCCATAGATTGCCCACCAATGGAGGGATTTTTTGAGGCATGCTGCATTCCCCTTTTTGTGACTAGACTGGTGACAGTCATGACACAACACAGCTGCATTTATATGGTCCCAGGTCATACTAGAAGTCAGTGGAAAACAATCACTCCTCACGTGGGATCGGCAGAATTCAGGAACTCCGCGCAAGACGTGTAACACAGTGTTCTGATAAATTCCATCATCTGGTGCATGGTGGAATATTTTTCCATTGGTGCGCACAAGACTAGTTTTTGCATGCACTAGAGAGCACCACAATACTTTTTGGCCACTTGCGACCCAGCGCCAGATTTCTCACCAATTAGTGCACCTTCCACCTGTGATGGCCCATTCTTCCACCACCTTTTTTGTGCGACTGGTGAGCCCGAGTGACCTGAGCTGCAACTCGAGCAGATTCGCTACTCGAGAAGCAGCTAAGTATACTTGAAAAGGTATTTTCGAGTGAGTATTCTACTCCAATTGATCATTCAAGTTGTTTTTTACTGTGAGAAGCCTTTTTTGTATTTAACTTTTTTTTTTCAATAGGAAGGATGGGCCCCAGAGACCAACTTCCAGTTCCTGTCCAGCAGGCTCCTCCCAGTGCTTTCTCCATCTCCTGGTCACCTTTCACTTAGATTTTGAGGTGAAAGGATCACTCTCTTTGTCTGCTGTATATATACCATTGGATTTAAGGACTTTGGTTTTGTTATATCACAAGTAAGTTCAAAATCTATTGTATAATGGTTTTGTTTGTTTAAGAGGGCAGTATTTCTTTGTACTTTAATTCGATTTTTTAATTTGATTGTGGTGGCTGGTCAGGAGCTTCAGTAGGAGCCTAGTTACTTTTTTGCATTTCATTTTTCATCTTTTGTAAAGGAAAAAACTTGCACAGTTCAGTACATTTTTCCGTATTTGTTACATTTGCAATATTTGTTTCTTTTACTATGTGGCCTGATCTGCCAGTGGGCCATCAAGAAAGTAGGCCCAGTGATGAATGAACTGTTTCTGTGGTATACATTGTTTTAATAAAAATTAAAAAATAGGGTAGGAATGGCATTGGATTAAATTACAAATGTGGGTTATTTTTTGTAAATCATATTTTATTCTGCACAAAGTGTATAGGTGGGGTAATATTTGATGCCATGAGAGGATGTGTATTGTTCTAAAAATGTTATAGCTCAATTGATTTTCATTTTTGGCATTAGTGAATGAATGGTCGTGTTTTCTTCAGTGTTACCATGCCTCTTTTGTCTGGCCAGCATGTTTGACATAGGCCACTAGTTATCTTTTTTCTCCCTGCCACGTGGCCACAGGCTATTTTGTGCAGTCCGTGTCTATAGCCCTGAAGGTGTTCTTTGTTTTCCATGCCTCCCTGCTTGCTGGTTGACCATGTGGCTGGTGGCCATTTTGTGTAGCCAGCCAGTATGCTTTTGCCATAGGCCTGCATGTGTTCTTTGTTGTGGCCATGCCTCCTTTTTTGCTGTTGTTTGTTGACCATGTGGCCGGTGACCATTTTGTGCAGCCAGCCATTGTGCCTTTGCCATAGGCTTGCATGTGTTCTTTGTTCTCCATGCCTCTTTGCTTGCTGTCGTTGTGTGGCTGGTGGTTATTTTGTGCAGCCACCCTTTATTCAAGTTGTCAAAGGCAATTTCCAGGGAGATGTAAAGGAGAGGGCTATGGTTTTTTGTGTTTGTTAATTTTTTTCCTTTGTCCTGATATCAGTTTAATAACATGCTTGAGGATCATTATAATAAATGTATATTATGATTATGATGAACAGTGTTTTATATTATATGCATTTGTTTACATTTGTCACCTGTACCTCCTTCCCTCCCAGTGGGTTTCTCATAGTCCTGTAGTACACCAACAATTCATTTGTATTTATTAATGTTTTTATTTTTTATTTTATTTGTTATTTTTTTTATTTGTTTATTACAATTTTTTATTTATATTTTTAGTTCCTTTTACAGTTTATTTTTTGCATTTTGCCTCCATCCATCCACCCCCTGACTGCCATACAACAGCATTAATTGTTAAAGTATTATTCAATTTTCCCCCTGGGCCGCCTGCCTGCCATAGTAGGTGCTGATACACCAGCATCATTAATTTTCAAGGATTATTCCATTTCTCCCTGCCCCTCCTTGCATGTCATAGTGCGCACAAGCCTTCATTTTTTAAACATTATTCCATTTTCCAATGCACCTCCCTGACTGCCACAGGTGACTCCCTTAGAACAGATGCAAACAAAACAAAGAGTTATATCAGTATGTTGTTATACTGATTGGAAATTAGATTTTTATGGTGGTGTGGTTTGACTTTGGAATGGTTGGTTATATTGTTGTCAGTTATTTATGATAATAACTTAAGTAACCAATCACACTAACTTATATTGTCTTTGACTGTACTAATTCAAACTTTCTCAATGCTACACTTAACTAAATGCTTTTCTTGCTTGTTTGCTTTTAGGTGCACAACAGTCATCACCCACAGTACTGTCAGACAGAAGGCCTGTACAAAGTGATCTGAGCACAGAACATGAGAAGTGAGTCCTCCAATCTCTTTCGCTTGTGCAGTTCTGTGCCACTGCCAGCTTCAAGGTGGCCCCAAAGAAAGGTACTGCCAAGAAAGTGGCCAGTGAGAAGAAGCATCTTTCCACCACTGGTGTGCTGACACAATCTTTTTATGGCAAGTTGTGACTGCTGCACCGGCAAGTTGTGACTGCTGCACCGGCCTCTGAGGAGCAAGCTGGGAGCAGAATTCTGGCATCAACGGCTCACCCCAACCTAAGCCATTATCTGTCAGTGAGGCAGCCAATGCAATCATGGCGACACTGATAAGCAGTGACGATGAATTGGATTTGACTCTTTCGAAAAGTAGTACCCAATCATTGCAGGAAACTGAGCAAAGTGAACTAAAGCCACAGCCATTCATAGTAAATCTTCCTAAAGTGGGAGCAGAACAGGAGGTGAGCTTACTGCTGAGCAATAATATCCTCTTTTATAATCATTGGCTCCCAGATCTTCAGCAATAAAAAGGAAAGGTATTCCACCATCTTCTCCAAGCTCCCCTTCTGAAGATCGGGACATGGATTGGACCCCGGCAGAATCTGAGGCATGCAAAGAGAAGCAAGTGAAAAGAAAAGGTCCTGAAAGCTTTAGAATAATGAAAGGGAATGAGGAGGCTGACGAGCCAGTCATTATCATGGAAGCTGGCCAAGATGAGACTGACAATACCCCTCGTATTCAACCTGCTTGGTACCACTGCCAGCTCAAGTTCCTATACTTGTAGAGCCCCCACTGACACCTGCATCCTGACACCTGCATCAACCCCTACCTCAGTAGAAGTATGCACTGCAGAGAGGTCATCAATGACACACCTACCTACATCCAGTTCTTCTTCAGGCATTGGCACTGGCACACTAAGAAAGTTATCCTCCCCAGTTTGGGACTTTTTTTTACGATTAGCAAGCAGGAGGATAATATTGCAATTTGCTCCATTTGCCACACAAGTGCTCATCGACATAAAGGCCCTCATAACAACCCTGGCGGTCGGTGTTAAAGTGGCGGTAATACCGCCAACAGGCCGGAAGTAAAAAAAAATGGGATCACGACCATGGCGGGAACTGCCAACACAGACAGCCACTTTAACACTCCGACCGCCACGGCGGTAGCAACAAACACCGCGGCGGTAACCGCCAACAGCCAGGCAGAAGACAATGTACCACCCACACTATTACAAGGCATCAATCCACCGCGTTTCCGGGGCGGTACCAACACCATCAAAAGCATGGCGGAAACAGTACACAGAAGGGAAACCACTCACCTTTCGACACCCAATGAAGAACTAGGACACCATGGAGCCCGAATTGCAGATCCTACCCATGTTGCTGTATCTATTAATGCACCAAGAAGTGGAAAGAAGGCGGCGATGACGACGGTGAGTACTGCACCTAGCACACAGGGGAGGGGAGGAGGGAAAAGAGAGTGACACACACACGTGACACGCAACACCCCTACTCCCCACCCACAACAACATACACACACACATATCCAGTAACATCACAGATACACTCCATCACCCCCTGGAAAAACGCAAGGACAAAACAAAATGAGTTTAACTAGTGTAATATTGGAACAATCAGATAGATCAAGAGAACAGCAAATAATCAGTATACACAAATATTTACAGCAAGTACAAAAGTCCGTACACTGTCCCATGAAATGTCCGTGGACCAGTTGTCCCAAAAAGCATGCGCCAAGCCCACACATGACACCTGCCTCAAAATGGAGAGAACACTGCACTGGTCTCAGGTTGAAAAAAAAACAGGAACCTCAGGGGGAAGAGGAGGGGGGCACCTCAGCCGGATGATGTACGACGCCACTGTCCCTCGAGGGGGCTCCATGCCCACTGCCTGGTCCTGGGGAGTGCAAAGCTGCAGTCTCTCAAGTCTCTCAAGTGGGTGGTTTGCCCACTGCTTGGTCCTGGGGAGGGCAAAGCCACAGTCTCTCAAGTCTCTCAAGTGGGTGGTTTGCCCACTGCTTGGACCTGGAGAGTGCAAAGCCACAGTCTCTCAAATGGATGCCTTTCTCCACTGGTTCTGGAGGGGGCTTTGTGCCCAGAGTGCTTCATCCTGACAAGGACCGGGTGAGTGGATTCCTTTCTCCATTGGTTCTGAAGGGGGCATTGTGCCCAGAGTGCTTCATCCTGCCAAGGACTGGGTGAGTGGATGCCTTTCTTCACTGGTTCTGGAGGGTGCTTTGTGCTCAGTGATGCTGCACCTGGAGTGTGACAGTTGACTTCATCTCACCTGGGTGTCTCAGCCACACGATGTACCTGGAACAGGTAGCATGATACTCCATGGAGGCAGAGCCACACGCCATCCTGCGGTGACTTAGGCTGCCGATTTCTGGTTCATGTCAGTGCTGGAGGTGGTGTCTCAAGTGGCGTGTCCAGGGTCCAGGACGTCACCTGCAGACTCTGACGGTTGCACACTGTGGATGGGGCTGACGTCCGACAGAGTGGCATCGGCTGTGCACGTGGCGGTGCTGATAGTGGTGCAGGTGGCGGTGTCTGCGGCAGAGATGCTGCCAGTGCTGACCGTGGTGCAAGTAACTGTTGTGGTAGATGGAGACACCATACCGTCTCTGGCAGCCTCCGATGGCTGATCCTTGGGGAGGATGCTGCAGATTGACTTTGTGGCAGCGGCGGTGCAGGTGGCGGGGTAGGTGGCGGTCAGAGCGGCGGTGGTGACTGTGGTGCATGTGGCTGCCAGTCCTGATGATATGGTGGTCACCAGCCCCTCACCAGGAGACATCGTGCCCAGAGGCGATGTGCCCTTTGGCTTGTGGCCCTTTCCCATCTTGAAAGTTGCTAGAGGGACCTTGGCACTGTCCACTCGGTGTTTGGGCGAGGCCTTGCTGGGTGGGTGGTGTGACTGTCTCCTGCTGGAAGCCGGTCCTTTTCTGTCAGAGGCACACTGGCAGCTCTGACGGGTGTCCACTTAGACCGAACTGGAGTAGCAGAGACCACAGCCGATGCAGATTTGGTGGCTGAGGTGCTGGGCTGGGATCTAGACATCCTGGCCCTAGGGGAAGGACGGGGGGAGGTGTAGGGAAGAGGTTAATGTTAGCTAGGAAACTTTTTTTTGACACACTGGGACGGGAAGATGGAGGGGGTGTGGGAGTGGAGAAAGAAGTAGTGGGTTTAGGAGGTGTACGTCTGCTGAGTTTGGGTGAAGGTGCATGGGTTGAAGGCTGTTGTCTGGTGGATGGCTGTTGAGTGGGTGTGTGCTTGCCTTTGTGTACTTTGGGAGGAGGGCTTACAGACACACTGGGAGAGGACACAGGGGATGTGTGAATGGTAGTGGGGGTGGTGATTACACGTGAGCGGTGTGTAGTGATGGGCCTGCTGGTGATGGAGGCAGTGGCTGATGATGTAGTGCATGCAGGTGTGAGTGGAGACGAGACTGGGAGGGAGGTGGAGGACGTTGATGAGGGGGACACAGTGGAGGAAGTGGATGTTGGTGTGTGTGCATGGGTATGGTGCTTGTGTGAGTGCCTGTGGGATGTGTGGTGCTTATGTTTGACTGAGCCACTTTTGTGTGTTGATGTGTGTGCATGCTGGTCTGATGGTGTGCTTGGGATAGGCTGAGGTAGAGAGGATTGAGTGTGGGTAGTGGAAGTTGGAGGGGGGAGGCTGGACACAGGGACAATGGCTGCCATCAGTGCTGAGGTCAGAGCCTGAAATGCTCTCTGTTGGGCCACCAGGCCAGAATGAATGCCCTCCAGGTATGCATTTGTTTGCTGCAAATGCCTCTCGACACCCTGGATGGCATTCAGAATGGTTGACTGCCCAACAGTGAGGGATCTCAGGAGGTTAATAGCCTCCTCACTGAGGGCAGCAGGGCTGACTGGGGCAGAGCCTGAGGTGCCTGGGGCGAAGGAGATGCCCAACCTCCAGGGTGAGCGGGCACAGAAAACACGCTGAGGGGCTGCTGGGAGGGCGGTGCTGGTGGTGGCGGGTGGCGGCTGTACCTGTTGTTGGGGTGGGCACAGAGGTGTCTGCCACCGCTAGGGAGCTTCCATCAGAGGAGGAGTCGCTGTCGCTGGTATCCCTTCCTGTCCCTGTAGTGGAGCTCCGCTCGCCATCCGTCCCACTGGTGCCTTCACCCTCCGTAGATTCACCCTCCAGGGCCATGTGGGATGCAGCTCCTTCACTCGCCGGTGCCTCTGCTCCTCCGCCAGATGATGCTAATGCACATAAGGACAGGGTGACAAAACAAGAAGGGGGGGGAAGACAGAAAACACACATGGTCAATGCCAGCAACACCACTACCGTTGATGGACACAACGCACAGGGAGCAGCCCTATGCACTAGGCCATGCACTAGCAGTTAGTAGGAAATTCACCAGGCCATGCCTAACACCATTTGCTGCACACCTGGAACCCACAGGAGCCTGCCCAGTTGTAGATGCCCACTAAAAATATTGGGCTTGGAGTGCCTTAGAGCCTGCCCAACAAGGGACCTACCCTACCAAGTTTGTCCTGGCCTAGGGGAACACACAGCCCACATCCCCCACCCAGACACTTCGTAAAGCGCGCAGAGTCAGCCTAATGACACTGTACTCACCCCCTTGTGGCTGCTGTGATGGCCTCAAGCACCCATCCAACTCCGGATATGCCACTGCCGGGATCCGGAGCAACAGGGGGTCATGGTGCGACAGGCACCCCTTCCATGTTGGGAGGCCAGCCCCAGCTGGGCCTCCGCCGTCTTCTTGCTCCAGCAGCGCAGGTCCTCCCATCTCTTGCGGCAGTGGGTGCTCCATCTATGATAGACCCCTAGAGACCGCACTTCCTTGGCGATGGCACGCCAAATACCCTTCTTCTGGTGGGCGCTGACCTAGAAGAAAGGTACAGGAGGAAAGGAAATTACTCACCCTTCCGGACTATCATACTCATTGCCCACCAGTTCCCATCCATGTCCTGACACACATACACTCACCATCCTCACATGTAGACCTCAGCCCCCCCCCACATGTATCTTCCATCCGCACCACTTCAAACAGGCACTGCCCACGCATAATGCTCACAGTGTAGTTGCCTGTTTTTCTGGAGGACCGTAGAGTAGTGTGTACTGGGGAGGACCCCATCAACCAGTTTGTCCAACTCCTTCGCGGTGAAGGCAGGGGCCCTTTCCCCAGACACTCGAGCCATTGTCGCTTCCAGACTCAGGTCACAGCAGCACTTGCAGTGTAGATCCTCTCCTGTTGAAGGTCAGGTATCAAGTGAGTGAACAGATAGAAAATGGCGGTCACGTCCGCAGCGGTGCGTACCGTCACCACCGGTGTACATCGTCATTGGCTCCTGGAACCCATAGGGCCCAATGATAACCAATGCTGTATTGCGCGGCGGTCTTCGACTGCCTACCGTGACGCTGCACAATGCCAGCGCAGTTACCTCATTTCCCCTTGTCCCTCCACACAAGTCAGGCAGCCGCCATTTCAGGGGGGCACATGGCATGGCACCTAATTCCATCACAGCACAATTTGGCAGATATACGGACAAACTATGCCACACACGGATTTACTCACATTACTGCAAGCACACTTGTGCAACCTATGTGGTACATGACCCTCTGCTCACCATTCTCCTCCATAGGCCACATCCGCTGGGGCAGATGGTGAGATGGCATCATCCTCCCGTGTACAGACCCCTGGTGGACCTGTCGACAATGGAAGACAGACACCTCATTATCACCTAAAACTTGATCGTGCCACGATCCAAGACCTGTGTGCCCAATTGGAGCTAGACCTGATGTCAGCCATCCACCATCCCACAGGAAACACCCCTCTTGTGCAGGTCCTGTCAGTGCTCCATTTCCTGGCAAGTGGCTCCTTTCAAACTACAGTGGCCATGGCATCTGGGATGTCTCAGCTAATGTTTTCTAACGTGTTGACCAGAGTGTTGTCTGCCCTGCTGAAACACATGCGCAGCTACATCGTGTTTCCCCAGGTGGAGGATTTGCCCTCAGTGAAAGCAGACTTTTATGCCCTGGGACATATCCCCAACATCATTGGTGCCATTGATGGTACACATGTGGTATTTGTGCCCACCACAGAAATGAACAAGTGTACAGAAATCGAAACAGCTACCATTCGATGAATGTGCAGATGTTGTGTTTGGTGGACCAGTACATCTCTCATGTGAATGCCAAGTATCCTGGCTCTGTGCATGATGCCTTCATTTTGAGGAATAGCAGTATCCCTTATGTGATGGGCCAACTCCACAGGCACCGTGTGTGGCTAATAGGTGAGCCCAAGGTCCCCACACAGTATGAGTAGGTGTCTGGGTATGGCGTAGTCCCTAAGGATTAGTGTGTGTCTAACAGTTATCCCTTGACATTTGCAGGTGACTCTGGTTACCCCAACCTCTCATGGCTACTGAGCCCAGTGAGGAATGCCAGGACAAGGGCAGAGAAACGCTACAATGAGGCACATGGGCAAACTAAGTGTATTATTGAGAGGACGTTCGGCCTCCTGAAGGCCAGATTCCGTTGCCTCCTTCTAACAGGTGGCTCCCTATACTACTCACCGAAGAAGGTGTGCCAATTAATCGTGGCATACTGCATGTTGCACAACCTGGCATTGCGACGCCAGGTGCCTTTTCTGCAGGAGAATGGGCCTGATGATGGTCTTGTGGCAGCGGTGGAGCCTGTGGACAGTGAGGAAGAGGAGGCAGAGGAAGAAGATATTGACAACCGAACAAACATCATCATGCAGTACTTCCAGTAACACACAGTTAAGAGACTGTCACTGCTCCTCACATTTATGAATACTGTAGGACATTGTATAAGTCAGCCTCTTCACCTCTGTCTATGGACACTGACAGTTCACTTTGGCTTTCAGTTGTTCAGATCTGGGTACCTCATTCTGCCTTCTGCTATATGTACTGCTGCCTAACAACTGGCATACATTGGTATGAGCAAATTAACATTTATATTGATATTTGTTGGTGATGTTGTAATAATACATTTGCGAAAGAACAGACTGACTCCAGATTGGTTTGTGATTCAAGAGTGTTTATTTAGGGGCTAATGGGTATAGGGGTATGTGCAAGGGGCTGGGGTGATGGTGGAGGAAGGTCCATAGTAGAGCCCATTCTCTTGGTATCACAGGTGCATTGTCCAATGGGGCATAGAAAGGGGAGTAATGGCAGTTCAAGGTGGACAGGGTGACACAGTGGGACAGAATGGTGACAATCAGGTTGGTCCTATTTCCTGGTGGGGGGTCTTGGCAATGTTCTCTGTCTTCTGCCTGGATCGCAGGGACTGTTTGCGGGGTGGTTCTCCTTCTGCAGGGGGTTGGGTGCAGGTGGGCTGTTGTTCCTGTGGCGGGGCCTCCTGTCCACTAGCGCTGGCAGAGGTGGAGGGCTGTTCCTCAATTTGGCTAGTGTCAGGGGCCCTTTGTTGTGCCACTGCCTCCTTCATGGTCTTGCCTATGTCAGCCAGCACCCCTGCTATGCTGACCAGGATGGTGTAGATGTTGGTGAGGTCCTCCCTGATCCCCATGTATTGTGCCACTTGCAGCCGCTGGGTCTCCTGAAACTTGGCCAGTACCGTGCCCATGGTCTCCTGGGAATGGTGGTATGCTCCCATGATGTTTAAAAGTGCCTGGTGGAGGGTCGGTTCCCTGGGCCTGTCCTCCCCCTGTCACACAGCAGTCCTCCCAGCTTCCCTGTTGTCCTGTGCCTCCGTCCCCTTAACTGTGTGCCCACTGCCACTGATCCCAGGTCCCTGATCGTCCTGTGTTAGTGGGGTTGCCTGAGGTCCCTGTAGTGGTGGACACACTGCTGATTGACGTGTCCTGGGGACAGTGGCATGGGCCCGCTGGGTGGGTGCTATGGTGGTGTTTCCTGAGGGGGGAGGTTCTGTGGTGGGTTGGGACTGTGGCAGGGGAACAGACTGTGCAGAGGTCCCTGATGGGCCAGGCTGGTCATCTTGATCCAGGCATGCATGGATGCTGTCGTCACTGTGGGCCTCTTCTGTGGGGAGACTGGATATAGCTGGCACCTCCTGTCTGGTGACGTTGGGTAGGGGTCCTGTTGGGGTGTAAATGCATTGTTATTTTATCTGCGTGTGGCAACTTGTGCAATGGGTGTGTTTCCCTTTATTACTGTGCTTGCACTATCGCCTTGGCCCTTGTGTGAGTGGTGATTGTGTGCCGTGGGTGAGTCTCTCTATTGGACATGCTTTGGTGATGGGTGTCCATGCATGTCTGTGAAGGGTGTCCGTGCATTGTTGTTGCATGCAGGGCTTGGTTGTGGGAGTGGTGGGTCGTGATGGTGGGGTATGTGGTAGATGGTGGAGTCATGGACGTGATGGTGAGGGTGGGAGCATGTGATGGCATACAGGTCGGGTGGGGGGATATAATAGTAAAGATATGACCTACCAGAGTCCAGTCCTCCTGCTACTCCTGCGAGGCCCTCAGGATGCATTATTGCCAAGACTTGCTCCTTGCATGTTGTTAGTTGTGGGGGAGGAGGTGGGGGTCCACCGCCAGTCCTCTGTACGGCTACCTGGTGTCTGGATACCACGGAACGCACCTTCCCCCGTAGGTCATTCCACCTCTTCCTGATGTCATCCATTGTTCTTGGATGCTGTCCCACTGCGTTGACCCTGTCGACAATTCTCCGCCATAGCTCCATCTTCCTTGCAATGGATGTCTGCTGCACCTGTGATCCGAATAGCTGTGGCTCTACCCGGATGATTTCCTCCACCATGACCCTGAGCTCCTCCTCAGAAAACCTGGGGTGTCTTTGAGGTGCCATGATGTCGTGTGAGTGATGTGTGAGGTGATGGTTGATGTGATGTGTGGGGTGATGTGTTGGGGTGTGTGGTGTGTTGTGCGTGGATGGTGTATGACTGATGGTGTTGTGTGCCTCTGGATGCTGGTGTGGTCTTTGATTTTTTCTCTCTCTGCTTCTTCATAAAATTTCAGTGTAAGGGGTTGTGGGTAGTGTGGGTGTGTGTTTTATATTGAATTGGGTGTGTGGGTGTGGTGAGTGTATGTGTGCCAGGTGTGTGTAGTTTGAATTGTCCAATGTGGTGTAGTTTTGTAAGTGTGTGTGTATTTTGAGCGTTGAATGATTACCGCGTTGATTCATGGGTCATGATAGTGTGGGCGTATTCCTGTTGGCATAACGGTGTGGGTTTTGCTATCGCCAGTTTATCACTGACCTTTGGTGTGGTGGACTGGTGTGGGTGTCTGTATAGTGGCGGAATTCTCAGTGTGTGTCATAATACCCGTTGCGGATTTCCACCGCGGACACAGTACGTTGGCGGCCGTCGACACGGCGGTCAGCGGGATTTACAGCCAGGGTTGTAATGAAGGCCAAAGCCTGGTTTGCACTATGGTACTGGAGACCAAAAGTTACAGGAGCACCTTAACAAATTGTTGCAGGTGGTTGTGGTGAAGGTGAGGAGATCAGGGAATCAGCTCCAATAATGGTGGTAGGTAAGGATGATGAGGATGAAGAGGGAGACATCTTTACGCAAATCAGCCCTGTCTCTAGCAGTATCAATCAAGCAATCAGTATTTCTAAAGCGCGGCTACTCACCTGTGAGGGTCTCAAGGCTCTGGGGGGGGAGCGGAGGGGCCTCATCCGATATGCCAGTATCACCCTCAGCAACTTCGAACTGGAACAAGAGTCAGATGGAGACACCACAGCACGCAGTGATTGCCCCAAAATGCACAATGAGTCTACCACCTCCTACTTCTCCGACGTCAACTGCATCAGTGGCCCCAAAAAAGAAAAGAATCCAGAATACTATTATGGGCATGTTAAGGCGGAGGGGTCCCTTCGACCACAACCACCCAACAGCACATTTATACAATGAGAAGCTGGCTAAAACCTTAGTGCTGGACCTTCCTTTTTCTTTTGGGGAAGGAGTGGGATTTTAGGCTTTGTGTTGGCCATCTGTCTGAAAATTGGAAGGTTCCCAGTTCAACCTATTTTGCCACAGTTGCTTTTCCAGCGCTCCATCATGATGTGCTACAATTGGTTGGACAATCTTTGCAGCAGAGTGCTGTTCACACTATCCACCTAGCAACAGACATGTGGACCACTTGTCAAGCAACTAATTACATGTGTATCATTGCACACTGCACCTCTTTTGTGGAGGTTAGGCAAAAGCTATCTACAGGTCTCAGCACTGAGAAAACATTTGAGGGTGTTTGGTGGCCTGCAACAGTAGCCATATTCACCATGGAGAAATCTCATACAGCTGCAAACATCTTGGAAGACCTTAACAGCAAGGTGTTTGAATGGCTGCAACCCAGAATTCTCTGAATTGGATTTGTTGCCATGGAAATCGGCACTAATATAGCTAATGCCATGGCAGGTGGTGGCTATTGCAGGGTCCTGTGTGTGGCACATTACATCAACATGGTTGTGCAGGGCTTTCTAAAAAAAGAAAACATAGTCAGCAACATACTGGTCATTTCTAGAAGAATCTTCACTCATTTCAACCATTCTTTTAATGCCAGGAAGCAGCTGAGAATCATTCCGCATACTAATAGAGTACAAGTTAAAGCACTCATACAGGAGGTACACACAAATTCAACTTAATGCATGTTGCAACATCTGTTTGAGCAGTACAGACAGATCAATGACTATGTCATTGAAAGAGGAAGAGATACAATTAGGAAAAGCATAACTATGGATGCACACACATGGGGCGTAGTCAAATGCCTGACACAGATTGTTGGAAAGTAGCCTCTTTCTAGCATGGCTACCCCCACTTTTGGCCAGTTTGTGAGTGTGTGTCAGTGTGTTTTTACTGAGTCACTGGGATCCTGCTAGCCAGGACCCCAGTGCTCATATATAAACACCTATATGTCAGTGTGTTTTGTCTGTCTAACTGGGATCCTGCTAGCCAGGATCCCAGTGCTCCTAGTTTGTGGCCTAATGTGTATGCCTGTGTAGTGCCTAACTGTGTCACTGAGGTTCTGCTAACCAGAACCTCAGTGCTTATGTTCTCTCTGCTTTTAAATTTGTCACTGTATGCCAGTGACTTCATTTACCAATTTCAATTGGCATACTGGACATCCCTGATAAGTCCCTAGTATATGGTACCTAGGTACCCAGGGCATTGGGGTTCCAGGAGATCGATATGGGCTGCAGCATTTCTTTCGCAAACCATAGGGAGCTCAGACAAACCCTTACACAGGAATGCCACTGCAGCCTGCGTGAAATAACGCACACGTTATTTCACAGCCATTTTTACTGCACTTAAGTAACTTATAAGTCACCTATATGTCTAACCTTCACTTGCTGATGGTTAGGTGCAAAGTTACTAAGTGTGAGGGCACCCTTACACTAGCAAAGGTGCCCCCACATAGTTCAGGGCCATTTCCCCGGACCTTGTGAGTGCAGGGACACCATTACATGTGTGCACTACATATAGGTCAATACCTATATGTAGCTTCACAATGGTAACTCCGAATATGGCCAAGTTACATGTCCAAGATCATGGAATTGTCCCCCCATTCCAAATCTGGTATTGGGGAGCCAATCCATGCATCCTGGGGAATCCACCACAGACCACCAGTACTGCCAAACCAGCTCTCTGAGGCTTGCACTGCAGCTACAGCTGCTGCCACCTCACAGACAGGGTTCTGCCCTCCTGGGGTCTGGGCAGCCCAGTCCCAGGAAGGCAGAACAAAGCATTTCCTCTGAGAGCATGATGTTACACCCTCTCCCTTTGGAAATAGGTGTTATAGGCTGGGGAGGGGTAGCCTCACCCAACCTCTGGAAATACTTTGAAGGGCACAGGTGGCGCCCTCCTTGCATAAACCAGTCTACACTGGTTCAGTGACCCCTTCTCAGCTGCTCTGGCAGGAAACTGGACAAAGGAAAGGGGAGTGACCACTCCCCTGTCCATCACCACCCCAGGGGTGGTGCCCAGAGCTCCTTCAGTGTGTCCCAGACTTCAGCCATCTTGCTTTGCAAGGTGTGGGGACACTCTGGAGGGCTCTGAGTGGCTAGTGCCAGCAGGTGACGTCAGAGACCCCTCCTGATAGGTCCAAACCTGATAAGATAGCTAATCCCCCTCTCAGGGCTTGTTTAGGGTCTCTCCTGTGGGTTCTCTTCAGATTCTGCTTGCAAGTTTCCTTCAGGAATCCTCTGCAACAACTTCAGACTCTTCTGACCTCGGATCAACTGCAGCTTGCTCCAAGAAACGCTGTAACTACAACAAAGTGTCTACAAGAGACACTTTTCTTCAGCATTCTCAGCTCCAAATCAGCATCTGCAACAGTTTCCATGGTGTGCACGCTCTGGGGACTCCATGTCTTCATCCTGCACCAGAAGAACCAAAGAAATATCCAGTGGAGTGATGGAATCACTCCCCTGCTCCAAGCAGGCACCTTCCAAGGCGACGACCTGTACCCTGGGACTCCTCCCACGGCAATGAGCGTGCTCCTAAGGACACAGAGGTGGACATCATCAACATAGACTGCCCTGAGGCCCTGCTGACGCAATTTGGAGGAGGCAAGACCTTGCTTTCCCCAAGAACAACAGCACCCCTGTGTTTGTGTTTGTGTTTTCTTTGCCTCCAGCGGCCTCTGTGCACATTTTGGAAAATTCCTTCGTGCACAGCCTGGCCCAGGCTACCCTGTGACGTTCAACTCGCTGAGTTGTTCTCCGGCGGTGTGGGACCTTCTTTTGTTGTGCTGCATCAACCATGTTTTGAACCTCCTTTGAACCCAGAACCTGTGGGTTCTGGGGCTGCTGGCTGGCATCCTGAGAGCTCTCTAAAGTGCTGAGAGTCCCCTCTTCCTCCTCACAGAGAGTTGAGGCCCCCAGGTCCCTCCTGGGTCCATCCAGCGCCATTTTGTTGAAAAACAAATTTTTGCTGTAGCCAAGGCTTGTTGGCGCCTTCCAACAAGAAATCTCATCTGCAACGATCTTTACGCCGTGGGACATCTTTTGCATCATGCAGGAACCCGCTGGCATCTTCCTAGGGTGCATTTCTGCAGTCTTCGACTAACCAGAGACTCTTCTTTTGGACCCTCTTCTGGGTTGGCAGGGGCTCCTGTCCTTCCTGGAACTTCTTTTGACTTCTGGACTTGGTCCCCTTACTTTGCAGGTATTCAGATCCAGTAATCCAGCAATTGTTCTTTGCAGACTTGGTTGGCTGCTGCAAAATCCCAAAACGAGGTGTAGTGTGTCCTAAGGAAACTTTCAGTACTTTACTCCTGCTTTTCTGGGCTCTGGGGTGGGGTAATTTACTTACTTTTACTGTATTCGTACTCTCCCAGCACTTCTGCACACACTACACTTGTCTAGGGGATAATTTGTGATTCACATTCCACTTTTTTAGTATATGGTTTGTGTTGCCCCTAGACCTATTTTCTCCCATTGCATTCTATAGGATTTCCTATTGCTTGCATTGTTCTATGCCTATTTACTTGTCTAATTTTGGTGTCTAGTGTATATATTGTGTATAATACTTACCTCCAGAAGGACTATTGTCTCTAAGATATTTTTGGTACTGTGTCACCCAAATAAATACCTTTATGTTTGGTAACACTGAGTATTGTCTTTACTTGTGTATAAGTACTGTGTAACTATAAGTGGTATTGCATGAGCTTTGCATTTCTCCTAGTTCAGCCTAAGCTGCTCTGCTGTAGCTACCTCTATCAGCCTAAGCTGCTAGAACACTACTACTTCACTAATAAGGGATAACTGGACCTGGTATAAGGTGTAAGTACCCAAGGAACCCACTACAAACCAGGCCAGCCTCCTACACAGATGCTTCTTCCTTTTGAGGTTTGCTCATCTGAAGTCAGCAAGGAGGACAGGCTAGGGCAGGGCTTTAAACTTAAACTCTGCTCCACTGGCTGAGTTCATGGAGTTTTGTCCACTCTGCGTTCCGTTTGGCAAAAACTCCTCCTGCCGCCGTTTACTGCCTGGTGCACGCAGCCCACACCTAAAAACCACCTGTGCCTTTAGGAAACAGCTCTCCTGCACACAGCTGTGTCTGTTTTTCGATATATCCACAAAGAGACGCAGTCCAGTGCAGGGTTGCCCATTAGGCAGAGCCTCATCTTCCTTCTTTCTCTGTGCTGTGGACTAATTAGCTTTCAGTCATGGTACGTGGGCTGCTACATTCAGAAGTTATATTTTAGGTATTTTGTATGTCTTCTACCCACGATGTTTCTATGATTGACGGATTGCGCTACAAAACTATCAGCTCATTGGGAGGTAAACAAATGAATTGCTAAATCTCCTTTTAAGATCTCTTTGATTCGGACAGGCTCTCTTTGTGTTTCTGTGCACCGACATGCTTTGTTCTTGTTGCAGAACATAGATGAAGTTTCTCTTCATTTAGTTCCCAAGAGGAGAGATATAAAACAGATGGAAAGTAGACAATAAGTGAATTACCTTGCTTGTTCTCTATTTTTTGTGGTGCTCAGAAAAAGTGAGTTGTTGCTCTGGTCTCAAGCAGATGTGGGATTTTAGGTTTATATTATTCTTATTATTATTGTAAATGTTGAGATTTCACAATCATTGATTTGTAGGGGGTTAACTGGGTTGTTGACTTTTCTTTACGGGGCATTATGGAGTGCATCCTGAAGATGTTTTTACTATTTTCATTTTAGTCAATGGTAGAATAAGTTTAAAGTGCTGTGCTTTGTTGGCATTATTGTTTTATCCATTTGAAATTGAGGATTGTTTTGCTTTCTTAACAAGTTCAGAAAATATTTTTAAAAAACAAGGTGGTTGGGCCTTTAAGATTGTCATTGTGTTTCCAATCAATCTTTCACTTATGGAGATTTGCTAAAATGCGCTACAAGAAAGGTCATAGAGGAGTACAAGTGAAGCAATTGTTTTAAGGGTGCTGCTCTGGTGAATGAGGACTCTGACAAATAACATTTAGGGGGTTATTACAACTTTGGAGGAGGTGTTAATCCGTCCCAAAAGTGACGGTAAAGTGACGGATATACCACCAGCCGTATTATGAGTCCATTATATCCTATGGAACTCGTAATACGGCTGGTGGTATATCCGTCACTTTACCGTCACTTTTGGGACGGATTAACACCTCCTCCAAAGTTGTAATAACCGCCTTAGACTTCTGTTTTGGGTGTTGTTAATCATTTGTTGTGCCCATAAAGTATGAAAGTGATCTTGCATGTCTTGCAGGCTGATGTGGAGGAGGGGCACTGGATATCTCAAACTGCTAATGGACTGTGAACATGGCTGCTGACAGTCTGTCTGTGGCTAACTAGCTGAGACTAGATGCTGAGTAGTTTTAAAGGAATAATATGTTCCAAGGGGCAGGCATGCTGTGAGCACATTGCTGCCAATGCCGGCCTTTGAAACTGTGTCTGTAAAGAAAAAACAATTCTGCCAGTACCAACAATGAAAACAGAAAATGGCTCATTAAAACTAAGCATGTAACATGCTGCACTCCATTCACGAAGTTTGATGATTGCTTCACTTCTCTTGCTCAAGAAGTTGTAAAATGAGCAAACGAGATCTAACAAGCTAAAGAGCAAAACTGGCAAAAGCTGGAGTTAATGTATATTCTAACCAAGATCATCTCCACTGACAATCTAAACTAGTAAAGTTGAAGGTTTACACCACTAGTAAGCTATCTGCTCCTGGGGGGCAGCCCTGTGAGGTGATATGTATTTCAGCTGCTGTTGCAGTTCCCATCACGCTGTGCTTGATAATGTCCAGGGATGACAGTTTTTTTTCTTTGACTTGATACCTCTCACTGTGGATTGGCTAAGATATGACGGTGAGCTAGGGCCTTACAGGTATGTGAAGAATGGCATATGTCACTGAGATGCTGTGTGAAGCTAGGCTGCTGAGCTTCGCCATTTCCTCAGTCCTCTGCAAAGAGGCAGATGAGGCTCAGACCCGGTCCTGCAGGGTGCACGTCAGCTGCCCAGAGACACTCTCTAGCGATGATTCAAGCGCCTGTGGCACACAGTGCTCATTCATGGCTGAAGGAAGTAATGCACCACTTCATCTTCCTTCTCTGAGTAAACTTGCTATCAGGCTGTAACTTTGCTCAACCCCCACGCCCTCACAACGATTTCGCTTCCTTACCCTCTGGTAGGCAAAAACCTACAAGAGTTTCAAAAGCAAGTAAAAGAGGATGGCAGAACTCTGCGGAATCTCATAGTTTTCATGCAACTCTGCTGAATTCTGCAGAGTAAAGCTCTATGAGTTCTGCCAACCCTTAGACAATACGATGGACCAACCCATCCCATTGTTATATCTGCTGCAGGACTAGTTGAAAAGGGTGTCTGAAAGGTTCAGAGGTGTAAACAAAAACTCAGAAGTGCATGCCTCCATTGAGAGTTTGATCCTTTGCTTGGCTGTCAATATAAGGCTGAAAGAGGAAGGTGTCAGGCGGTGTTTTGAAATGGCGAAACTCTGCAGAACTGCGCAGAGTTTTTATGTAACTCTTCTGAATTCTGCAGAGTAAAGCCCTATGAGTTCGACCCACCCTTAGACAATACGATGGGCCAACCTATCCCATGGTTGTACCTGCTGCAGGACCTGTTGAAAAAGGTGTCTGAAAGGTTCACAGGTGTGAACAAAAACTCAGAAGGTCGTGCCTTGGTTGAGAGTATGATTCTTTACTTGGCTGTTAATACAAGGTTACATAGAGACATTAAGTTGTCCAAAAATTACTTCTGTGCCACATCGCAGTACAAAAAAAGTCTGGCCACTTTTATCCCTTTTTCCAAAGGGGAAGTTTCAAAACACAGGACTTTGATTGCTGAGCATGTCAAAGACATGGAAGAAGAATTGCTGCAAATTAGAGGCCCACTCCCAGGCAGAAGTTCTGGGGTGCCTCCTTCAACTTCCAAAGAGGGTAGTCTTGTCTCACAGCACCCAACACCAGCAGCAAGATCACTGGTAACAACCACACCAACAGGAACAGAGAATTAATTTCAATTTAATTTAATGGATTTATAGAGCGCATGGCTACCCGAAGGCTTCCCAGCGCTAAGAGGAAGATGAAACTTTAAACAAGATCTATGCTGTGAACAGGAATGTCTTCAGCTTCTTCTGGAATACCGATTCTAATTGCTCTTGCCGGAGATCCAGAGGAAGCGAATTCCACAGATATGCAGCTTTGACTAAGAAAGATCTGCCTCCCCAGGTTACTTTCTTAAAACGTGGTATGGTCACCAAAGAGGCAGAAGAAGACCTGAGTGCCCTCTGAGGGATATAGGGTGTGATATTCTTCCTGAGAAACATAGGACCTTTATTATGGAGAGCTTTGTGTGTCATACAGATAGCCTTAAAATTGATCCGATGCTTAATATGGAGCCAGTGAAGAGAAGCCAATACTGGTTTAGCTGATAGCTGTCTGGGTGTATCCATGAGCAGGCATGCAGCGGCATTCTGCACAACCTGCAGTCTCTTTATTACATAATTTGGAGAGCTGAGGAAGAGGGAGTTGCCATAGTCTAGATGAGCCAAAATCAAAGCTTGAATGATAAGTCTTCTGGCAATAAAAGGGAGAATGTCAAGAATTTTCCTCAGGGATCTCAACATGCCGAAACAGAATGCAGCAAGATTTTTTGATTGACGGTCCACCCGAAGGCACAAGTCCATTCAGAAACCCAGACTTTTTATGTTTTCCTGAGGTGAAGGAAGATTTTTAAAATCCTCAAGAACCAGAGAAGGAGATTTCAAAAGGACTGGGTTTCCAACTATTATTATTTCAGATTTCTCATCGTTCAATTTAAGCTTAGAGACGGTCATCCATCTGGCAATATCAGCAAGACATGCCGATAGATTAGATTGAGAGGTGAGGCTGGTATTAGAAAGGGATACTACCAGCTGGGTGTCGTCTGGGTATGACACCAAGGAAAGACCATGGGGTTCAACAATTTTGGCTAGAGGAAGCATATAAATATTAAAACGAGTGGGACTCAACAAAGAGCCCTGAGGGACCCCACAGGTGAGAGGAAACGTCTTGGAAAAATATGTCCGGTCCAGAACTTGGAAGGTTATATTTTCCAAGAATGATGAGAACCATCTTAACGTTGTACCCTCAATTCCTACAGCCAGGAGTCTTTGAAGTAATATATCATGATCCACTGTGTCGAAAGCAGCACTGAGATCAAGTAAAATGATGGCTACAAGTCCGCCTGAATCCAATAGTTTCCTAGTATCTTCCACAACAGCTAGCAGTACTGACTCTGTACTATGCTGTGGTCTAAATCCAATTTGTGAATGGTGGAAAAGCTTGCGATCTTCCAGAAAACCTGTTAATTGCTTATTGATATGTTTTTCCATTATCTTTGATACAATAGGAAGGAGGGCAATTGGCCTATAGTTTGAAAGGAGAGAGGGATCAAGCTTGTTTTTTTTAAATAGAGGTTTAACAACTGCATGTTTCAGGGGCTGTGGCACAAGACCAGAAGATAGGATCTGGTTAAGAATATAATTTAAAACTGGAGAGATTATGGTTGAAACCAAGGATAAAACATGCAGGGGAGTGGGGTGCAAAGGGGATCCAGATTTTATAGTACACGGATAGTTGATGACTAAAGCTTCAGTTATGGGCTGGAAGGAGGCAAAGGTAGTTCTGAGAGGTTGAGAGTTGGTCTCTGAATAACACTCTGTATTTTGGGAGTGATTAGGCAAAAAGGTTAAATAAATATCAGCAATTTCTTTAAAAACAAAATGTGCCAAATCATTGCTGTGGGCTATAGAAGCCTCCACTAGATCATCTACTGAGGGATCCTGAGTCAGTTCTTTGAGGATCGTGAAGATCTCTTTAGGAGAGTTGGCGGACTGCTCAATTTTAGATGTGTAGAATACCGACTAGGATGATTTAATTTCCCCATGGAATAGCCTTATTGCCTCCCTATATTGAGTTTTAGAAATTATGTCATAGTTCCTCCTCCACGTTCTTTCAAGTTGCTTACACTTCTTTTGTTGAAGCAATTGGGGTGTGAACCAAGGATTAATCTTGTGAATGGCCTTCCTAATGACCATCTTTACGGGTAAGATAGCATCAAAGAGGTCAAAATCCAATTATTAAATTCTTCTATTGTGCAGGAGCCAGATTCATTACAAGTGGGTTGTGATAAATATAATATGTTTAGCCAGTCTGTATGATTGAATTTGGACCATTGATGGAGAGACGTTTTTCTTGGAATATGGTGGGGGAGAGGGGAAAGGAGAGCGTGAAAGACACCAAATAGTGATCAGTCCAAATTAGTGGGAGAGGGACATAAACAGTGATTGCTAAAGACTAGATCGATGGTGTGCCCTTTGATATGGGTAGGGCCTTTAATCCACGATGTGAGAACTAATGAGGCTAGGTCAGATAGCAGGGACTTGGTTACAGGACAGTCTTCCTCATCTGCATGAATGTTAAAGTCACCCAAAATTATAAAGTTGGAAATTTTACAGGACAAGCCTGCTACTACATCAGGTAGGGCTTGTACAAATTTCCCATAAGGACCCGGGGACAATACATGAGTAGTCCAGATAGTGTGTAGGTGGCATTTAGAGCTAAAGAGAAAGACAAACATCCACAGTCAGGGATATCTAAAGGAGAGGCGATACACTTGATTGAGTTCTTATAGATAATGGCAATCCCCCCACCTTTGGTGTGGAGCCTATCTAGTCGGTGGATAGAGTAGTTTTGGGGTAATGCCATGACAACCTCTGAAAGTGACCCCTCATTGAGCCAGGTTTCTGTTAGAAATAAAGCATCAGGAGAATGGTATTCTAAAAGGGAAGAAATTTGTGTATAGTGGGCTGGTAAAGACCGACAATTAAGTAATAAATATTTGGCCAATTGTCCCTCTGATTTGCTAGGAGAAACAAAGGCAGTATCTTGCGAGGTCCAGGTACAGGCCTTACATGTCATATTGGAAGAGAAATTGGCCCCATCCTATGCATTGGCTTGGTTTCAAGTGGCAGAAGGAAAGACAAAAGAGGTTGAGAAAGTGCCAACATCAATGACCGTTCAGAAGATGTTCCAGAAGTATCTGAATGACCCAAAAAGATGTCTATGTAAATCAAAACTTATTGGTGTATTGGTATGTGGAGATGCATCAATAGCCAGAGCTCAGCAGGCTGGCAATAAAGTATCTGGCTTGTACGGTAGCCATTGTATCTGCTGAGCGTGTGTTCAGTGCAACTGGCACAGTTGTCACAGTAAAAGGGAACATCTCGGGCCTCAAAACATAGAGAGATTGACCATGATCAAAATGAATCAACACACAGTTACACTGTTGCTGAAATACTGCAGGAGGAGGAGGATGATGAGAAAGATTGGTCAGACTCAAATGTGTTAGCTGACCATCTTCTGGTGAACCACCTGAGTTTAAGGACCAAATCTACTTCCATGACTGAATAGGACATCATAAAAAATGTTAATTATTTAAATGGAGCACACACTTGGTGGGGTGGATGTTGTTAAATATGACACCAAATCACCACGAGATCTTCTATTATCTGAACAATAGCCAACACTAGCCCCACTTACTCAGCCATGCATAAAATTGACTCATATTTAAGATATAGAAGAACATCATTTGTCAACATTATCATTGAGGCCTTCTGTTGCGTACATGCTTTCACTCCAGCCTTGTGCATTTTTCCTGACTCAAGAATTTCATAACTTTAGTATCAATTAAATTCCATACTGCCACTGCTCAGAAGAAGTTACAATTCCTCGATTTTGTTATAGTATCTATTAGAAGTGGGGTCTTTGGTTGGCAGTCAGATTACCCCCCTGTCCAAGCAAGGACCCTCACTCTAGTCATGGTAAAAGAGAATTTCCCTCGGCTAACCCCTGCTTATCCCCTTGGTAGCTTGGCACGAGCAGCAGGCTTAACTTCAGAGTGCTAGGTGTAAAGTATTTGTACCAAGACACACAGTAACGTAATGAAAACACTACAAAATGACACAACACAGGTTTAGAAAAATAGGAAATACTTATCTAAAAAAAACAAGCCCATAATGACACAAATCCACAATACACAAGTCAAGTTATCAATTAAAAAGCAAAAAGAGTCTTCATGTAGCTTTAAACACACACTAACACTGTTAGCGTGAAAATGTACCTTGGGTGCGTCAAAAATAACCTAGCACGGACGAGTGTGCATCAAAAAGGGCTTGCGATGCATCGATTTCACTCACGAGCGAGACCTTGCGTCGTTTTTCCTTTCATCAAGTCGGGCGCGTTGTTTCTTCTCTCTGCAGGAGAGCGATGCGTCGCTCCGGTCAGCACTCACGGGTCCAGGCAGGTCTTGCATTGTTTTTACACGCCCAGCGGTACTCATGTCGGAAATCCAGCCGCACGATGATCCGAAAACCACGCAGTGCGCATTGCGATCTCACCAGCCTCCATCCGCGATGCTTCGCATTGTTTACCCAGCTCCGTGCATCAATCTTCGGGTCGCGTTGCAGGCGAGCATTGATTTTTCGCTGTGAATCTGGTGGTGCATCAATTTTTCAGCTGCAGATTAGAGTTGCGTCGATCTTTTCCTTGCACGGCGCTCTGTACGTGGATTTCTGACTCTTAGGCTGCCAGCTTCTCCTCTCAGGGTCCCAGGGACTGGATGGGCACCACAGGGCAGAGTAGGAGTCTCTGCAGAGACTGCAGGTGCTGGCATAGAGAAGTCCTTGCTGTCCCTGAGACTTCAAACAACAGGAGGCAAGCTCTAAATCAAGCCCTTGGAGATCTTCACAAGATGAAAGGCACACAAAGTCCAGTCTTTGCCCTCTTACTCTGGCAGAAGCAGCAACTGCACGATAGCTCAACAAAGCACAGTCACAGTCAGGGCAGCTCTTCTTCCTCAGCTCTTCAGCTCTTCCCCAGGCAGAGGTTCCTCTTGGTTTCCACAAGTGTTCTAAAGTCTGTGGTTTTGGGTGCCCTCCTTATACCGATTTTCTCCTTTGAAGTAGGACTACTTCAAAGCAAAGTCTCTCTTGATTGTGAAATCCTGCCTTTCCCAGGCCAGGCCCTGGACACACACCAGAGGGTTGGAGACTGCATTGTGTGAGGCCAGGCACAGCCATTTCAGGTGTAAGTGACCACTCCTCTCCTCCCTCCTAGCACAGATGGCTCATCAGGAAATGCAGACCACACCCCAGCTCCCTTTGTGTCACTGTCTAGTGAGAGGGGCAACCAGCCCAACTGTCAAACGGACCCACACAGGGAATCCACAAACAGGCAGAGTCACAGAAACAGTACAAGCAAGAAAATGCTCACTTTCTAAAAGTGGCATTTTCAAACACACAATCTTAAAATCAACTTTACTAAAAGCTGTATTTTTAAACTGTGAGCTCAGAGACCCCAAACTCAACATGTCCATCCGCTCCCAAAGGGAATCTACACTTTAATCAGATTTAAAGGTAGCAACCATGTTAACCTACGAGAGTGCCTTGCAACAGTGAAAAACAAATTTAGCAATATTTCACTGTTAGAACATATAAAACACATAACTGTATGTCCTACCTTAACCATACACTGCACCCTGCCCTTGTGGCTACCTAGGGCGTACCTTAGGGGTGTCTTACATGTAAGAAAATGGAAGGTTTAGGCCTGGCAAGTGGGTACACTTGCCAAGGTGAATTTACAGTTAAAACTACACACATAGACACTACAGTGGCAGGTCTGAGACATGATTACAGAGCTACCTATGTGGGTGGCACAATCAGTGCTGCTTGCCCATTAGTAGCATTTGATTTACAGGCCCTGGCACCTCTTGTGCCTTTACTAGGGACTTACTAGTAAATCAAATATGCCAATCATGGATAAACCAATAAACAATTCAATTTACACAGAGAGCATATGCACCTTAGCACTGCTTAGCAGTGGTAAAGTGCTCAGAGTACAAAAGCCAACAGCAACAGGTCAGAAGAAATAGGAGGCAAAAAAATTGGGGATGACCCTGCATAAACTCAAAAGTCTAACAGTATCGGATATTCTTTATTGGTTCATGGTGGTAGAAGTTTGGTCTCTTTCTTTCTAAAGCTATGATAAAAATGTATAAGCCACTAACTCTGTGTTTTTCTTTCAATTTAATTATCTGTGTTGGATATTCCTTTTGATTAATCCTACAGTGGGAGCTCATTTATGTAGGAGTGGGACTTAGCTTGTGATGTCTTTCCTATTAGCGCACCACCACCACTATTAAGAAAGTACCCTGGGAAACCCTGCAGTAAAATTTGGAAGATTGAGAGAAGTAGCAGCCAGCACTTAATCTACTCATGTAAGAGAACTATGGAGTGAAGTGAACTTGTTTACTTAGAAAGTAACTAACGTCTACTGCAGATAAGTAAGTTCTTGTTTATCTAGGTTGTTGTAGGCAATATGCAATGACAGCATACACCAATGGTCAATGTAGTTTCAGAGGGTAGAAGGACAAGGGTGTAGCTAACTATAACTAACTGGTATACAGTTTGATAAGTGAATTAAAAGAACATGGTGTGCGACAAAGCAATAGTGCAATGTTAAAGTAAAACACAAAAAAATATTCCACAGATAAAATATAAGTTCTTGCTATTGGGCAGCGAGGCCTGCCATCTGATGGCCCAAGTTTGCCAGATCATGCAGGAAGTGGCACTGGAACAGGAGGCTTGAGGGGGAGTAGCAATGGTGGTGCGGGAGCAGGCGGCTGCTATCTGCCAGCAGCACTGGCAATGGTTTGCCCAGAGGATGGAGGCGCAGGCGGCTAGCTGGAGGGATAGGGGCCTTAAGCAGGTGCATGTGCCTCAGCCTCCTTGTCCTTCAGCTGTTGGTACTTTGCCCGGGTAGCCTCCGACCTCTGTTGCCTCAGCTGGGCTGCTATCTCCTGCAATGTTGGTGGTGGTGCACCAGCAGGACTAGCTATATTATGAAGGAAAAAAAGAAAAAAAGGCAAATGATAAACAATGCTCTGTGCAAACAATCATTTTAATTTATATAGTAGCGCAGTAGCAATACATTGTTTTTCATCTAGGGCCATTGAAATTTGATATGATCAGGAAAGTGACAGGGACATTTTGCACACACTTGCCTCACATAAAAGCACTGACTGGCTGAAAGCAATTAAGGCAGAATAACACCAGATTAAAAAAACAGAGTAATTTTTTTCTTGTAAATGATTTCCTAAAAAAACAAACTAATAATGTGTGTGGAAAACTAAAAATGAATTAACGCTCATTAATGAGCAAGGCATCATCCACCATGGAGCACAAGTATTTTTGCAGGGGGGTAATTTAGAAGAGGCATTCTAGCTAGTGAGTCGGGTACTACTTAGCTAGTCTCTGCAGACTGCAGCTGGGACGCCGCAAATGACCGCAAATGACCGCGGCGGTCATTCTGAGTTTCCGGCTGGGCTGGCAGACGACCGCCAGAAGGCCGCCCGCCCGCCTGCCCAGCAGGACACCCCCTTCCACGAGGATGCCGGCTCCGAATGGACCCGGCGGAGTGGAAGGGGTGCGACGGGTGCAGTTGCACCCGTCACGATTTTCAGTGTCTGCCACGCAGACACTGAAAATCTATGTGGGGCCCTGTTAGGGGGCCCCTGCAGTGCCCATGCCAATGGCATGGGCACTGCAGGGGCACCCAGGGGCCCCACAACACCCGTTCCCGCCAGCCAGGTTCTGGCGGTGAAAACCGCCAGAACCAGGCTGGCGGGAAGGGGGTCGGAATCCCCATGGCGGCGCTGCTTGCAGCGCCGCCGTGGAGGTTTCCCTGGGGCAGCGGGAAGCCGACGGGAAACCGCTGGCTTCCCTTTTCTGACCGCGGCTTTACCGCCGCGGTCAGAATGCCCCCGGAAGCACCGCCAGCCTGTTGGCGGTGCTTCCGCGGTCGTTGGCCCTGGCGGTCCATGACCGCCAGGGTCAGAATGACCCCCATAGTTTTGGTTGGCAAATGCTATGGGGCTGTCTTAATACTCCTTACCTGCCATGCTGCACTGTCATAAAAACTGCTGGTATACTGAATGATAATACATACAATAGAAGATCGCGGTGTTCCACCATGACTGTGTCTACTCTGTCGTTTTACTCTTTGAACGTGAGCAAGAAAAGGAAAGTCTTCTCAGCAAACATGAGTAGAATAACTTGCTTGGGTCTGCACCTTTCACAATAGAGTATCTAAAATCTATTCTCTTAGTCTTACAGTTCCAGTCCTCAAAATATATTAGGGGAGAGGGAAAGCAGAAGGAAACTACAGGCTAGTACAGACAGGAGGAAGTCACCTACAGAAACAGGAAATATAAGATAAAGGATGATGCAGGAATGACAAGAATTAAAACAATTAGATAGAATGAACAGAAGTTGAAAAAAGACCCATGGTATAAAAAAAAGTATTCTAAATGAACAGAGGTAAAAGTTAGGGAAATAATATTAACAGGATGACTTCCTGGGGCTAGCAGAGCCTTCAGCTGTGAACACAGCTCTGATGGTGTTACTACACTGGTGTTGGCAGCCCCAGATTCAGCGTGGCCCTCCTCCGGTGCACTCTTCTTGCCCTTGGGTGCTGATGTAAGAAATAAAAAAGAGAACCAAAAATAGATTAGTGGTACAGTTAATCCCCAGAAAATATTTTGACAGGCAAAGGTAAATGCAGTAAAATATTGTATTTCTCTAAATCAGATCACCTATATTACTAGTATTGAATACCTATTCCTAATTTCCTAAACCTAAAACCTATTTCAAATTTGCTAAACTACATCTGGAACTACTAATGCATTCCTATAAATGGTCTCTGCTTCCCAACACCCTTTGGTGGGCTAGTTTTCCTTTTCAATGTATAGATGCATACTACACATGACTGGGAGATTGCTTGGGATTGTATGAGCTACCTAAAGAAAGACACAGAGAACGCGAACTCACTGATATTACTACTACCACTATCTTAGTGACAGGACTGAGGAGTCTGCATGACTTCTTAAATAATCAGCCCAAACGAGGCCTGATGAGTACAATTAGGTTCTGTTGAGTATTTGGCTTGCTCATATTTGATCACAGAATATTTGTAATGTTATGGAAATAACTTACCTCTGGGTGTGAGCAGCATGCTATTTGAAAAAAATAGCATTGCAGAAAACAACAAATAAAAAATTACTCACCAAGCCCCACAACTTGGCTGCCCCAGCAAATCGAGGCGGTCCTGGCCTTGGTTGAGGATGTTGGCACAGCGGTGCATCAATTGCTGCTGGGTGCACTTAACTCCAGTCCTCCGCACGCAAGGTGCAACCTTCCCCACTGCAGCCAACACTTCTGGAAGCCATACCCACTCTCGGGCCAGCCACCTGCTGCCAGCATGGAGGGAAGGTGGTGCTCCACATGAAAAATGAATGTGGCCACCTCCACCTCTGAAAAAATAGCACGGGCATCACCTTTTGGTTATCAGCCACAGTGGCGCCACCTCTCCCAGTCTCACCCTGCTCTGCCGTGGTGCTGGGTGGGGAAAAAAGAAACAGGAAAAAGGCAAGAATTAATAGAAGAAAGGAAGAACTAAGGGAGTAAAGGAGAAACAAAAAAAGTTCGAAAAGTCACAAAAAATAAAAAAATACCAAAATGTAAAATACGCAAACACAAATATACACACTAATAAAATAAAGGTGAAGGAGAGGTTGATGAGTTGGAGAGGAGGAGGATTAAAAAGATTTAGGGTGGATTGAAAACAGGCCTAGCACCATGCACAGAACAGATAAAAGCAGGTGAAACAAATGGCCATGTGCACGTGACCACGTGGTGCAGTTTGCACTCATTTTGCAGCACAGGACACGCTACTGGAACTATGGAAGTGCAAATACCCATGTTGCAGGAGGAGCAGCACGAGTGTCTGCTGCTCTTTCTGTACTACTGAATTGCATTGGGGGTGCACACAGCGGGTGTACATTCACAGGGAATACCAGGGGCTCTTTTTAGAATACGGCCGATGGAGTCAATTCACTGCATGCTGCAGGGTAGTGTGCTTTTGTACCTGCGATAGGCCTAGATGTGCCTTTGGAGCTGGGGCTGTGTGTTAGGATAATATTACCTGCCCAGATAATGGCAGCAACTCCATGTCATATGTCTCCCAGGGTATCTGTAGGGTTGACAAGAGACAGTGACTTCATCATAGGAGTATATGAGACCTGCATCTGTGATGCATTCTCCATTACACACAATACTAAAAGGCTAAACATTATGAATGTGACCAGTAGGTGTTAGTCTGATTCATGGAAAAGAAGATTTGTGATCATGGAGCCCTTCCAATTTTTCAGGTCAATTCTTGATATGCTGATCCAGGAGAGATGATCATGATGTATTCTGGGTCTTATAGTCTCTGTCATTCCAGAGTGAAACAGGAACAAAAGTCCAAGTCTCCACTATGAATAACCACTGGCCTGAAGTGGCACTTCGCATGAACAGCTGCCAAATATCAGCTATGAGGATACTCCATGCCTCTACACTGGCAAACTTGTTCCATGGTGTGCAAATGTCAGACATATGGCCACCCTGCCACATGGTTTTGCCACACACATACAAGGGGCCTGGGTCGCAAAGGGTCTCTGTCACGACACTTGGTACAGGATCACTACACTGTGAACACCTGTAGCAGCAATTTCCCCTTGTGTACAATGACAGACCCTCTGATGGGGTACCTTCACCCTGAGGGGAGAGGCCATTTGTGAAGCAGACCCTATTGTTACACCGTCCAGGGAGGTCGGACACATGCAAACATTTACTCCGCATAATCAATGAAGCCATAAGCAACGTTGTTGACGCTAATCCCTGACAATTGCACATAACGTATTGCATGGCCAATCTTTTGACTCTTGGCATTGGCTGTTGATTACATTCTTCATGTATGGCTTACAAAGTAGTCTCAGGACGGAATAAATGGACAGACTGTCAAAATTCCAACTATCATCACTGACAACAGACTGCGAACCACTTGAAGGCCATGACACAACATGTGGTCAGGGCTGGACATCCTAAAGAGGTTGATCCTTTGCCTGAAGATCCTTTATTCCCCTCTTCCTCCTCCTCAAATCCTGCTGTCACATGGCAAGGGCCAAACCAACAAGCACATTCAGTGACATATTGAAAGGTCTGAAAAGGTTTGTTTGTTGCAGCTCTGCTTTTGTGTGTTCAGCAAGGCTGGGATTGGGTGTGGGCTAAGGAGTTTCAGCTGAGTGGGGGGATGGTAGGCGCTGACATAGGTTTGTCAGTATGAAGGGTTACCACCTGTGCCCTGGGTGCAGATAATCTGCCATGAGTGTGGATAATCCGTCCCGAGTGCGGACTATCTACCCTGAGTATGGATGATCCGGCCTGAGTGCGTACGTAAAGATAATGGAGGTCATTACAGCCCTGGCGGTCGGTGTTAAAGCGGGGGTAAGACCGCCAACAAGCCGGCGGTAACAAATTCGCCATTACGACCGTGGCGGAAACCGCCAACAAAGACAGCAGCTTTAACACTCCGACCGCCACGGCGGTACAAACAAACAGCGCGGCGGTCACCACCAACAGACAGGCGGAGGACAAAGTACCGCCCACAGTATCACAACAGGCCAATCCGCCACCTTTTCCGGGGCGGATTCACCGCAGGTAAAAACACGGCTGAAACAGGATTCCGAAGGGAAAACGCTCACCTCTACACACCCAACGAGGAACTAGGACACCATGGAGCCGGAACTCCAAATTCTCCCTGCGATAGTCTTCCTGCTCCTCTACCAGGAGCACGAACGCCAGTGGCGAAGACCACGGTGAGTACTTCACCTACGACAGAGGGGAGGGAGGAGGGAAAAAAACAGGGACACACACACGCAACACCCCCACCCTCACCCAGTACAACACACACTCTAATACATATTAATACATGATAGTTACACCCCTCAACCCCCCTGGAAGAATGCAAAGACAAAAGGAAATGAGTGTAACCATTGTAATATATTAAAATCAAGTAGGCAAAAATATATATATATACACCATAAACAAAATATACACCAAGCATAGTAGTCCAGGTAGTGCTCCAATTAAGTCCGTGGAACACTGGGCCCACACGGTATGGGCAAGGCCCACACAGGATCCCCGACCATGACGGAGAGAACACTGCAGGGGCATCGGAGAGCAAGAAAACAGGCACCTCAGGGGGAGGGAAAGGGGGGGGCGCCTCAGCCGGTTGAGTGCACAACGCCAAATCCACGAGAGGGCCACATGCCCACTGTTCAATCCTGGGGAGTGCAAAGCCACAGTCTCTCAAGTCTCTACAGTGGGTGGGTTGCCCACTGTTCAATCCTGGGGAGTGCAAAGCCACAGTCTCTCAAGTCTCTACAGTGGGTGGGTTGCCAACTGCCACATCCTGGGGAGTGCAAAGCCACAGTCTCTCAAGTCTCTACAGTGGGTGGGTTGCCCACTGTTCAATCCTGGGGAGTGCAAAGCCACAGTCTCTCAAGTCTCTACAGTGGGTGGGTTGCCCACTGTTCAATCCTGGGGAGTGCAAAGCCACAGTCTCTCAAGTGGATAACAGTCTCCACTGGTTCTGGAGGGGGCTTTGTGCCCAGAGTGCTTCATCCTGCTAAGGACAGAGGTAGTGGATGTACCTCTCCAATGGTTCTGGAGGGGGCTTTGTGCATAGAGTGCTTCATCCTGCTAAGGACAGAGGTAGTGGATGTATCTTTACACTGGTTCTGGAGGGGGCTTTGTGCCCAGAGTGCTTCATCCTGCTAAGGACAGAGGTAGTGGATGTATCTCTACACTGGTTCTGGAGGGGGCTTTGTGCCCAGAGTGCTTCATCCTGCTAAGGACAGAGGTAGTGGATGTATCTCTCCACTGGTTCTGGAGGGGGCTTTGTGCCCAGAGTGCTTCATCCTGCCCGTGATGGACTCAGTAGCATCAGTGCCTTTGGCGCTCATGGGCCAGCGGTGCTTGAGGTGGCTGTGCCCTTTTCAGCGGTGCTTGGAGCGGCGGTGCCCTGTTCAGCGGTGCTTGAGGCGGCGGTGCCCTGTTCAGCGGTGCTTGGAGCGGCGGTGCCCTGTTCAGTGGTGCTTGAGGCGGCGGTGCCCTGTTCAGCAGTGCTTGGAGTGGCGGAGCCCTGTTCAGCGGTGCTTGAGGTGGCGGTGCCCTGTTCAACGGTGCTTGGAGCGTCGGGCTCCTTTGCAGTGACTCAGCTGCTCGTGGTCCTCTCTGTCCCAGCGGAGCTTGTGCTGGCGGTCCTCTCTGTCCCAGCGGGGCTTGTGCTGGCGGTCATCTCTGGCCCAGCGGGGCTTGTGCTGGCGGTCCTCTCTGGCCCAGCGGGGCTTGTGCTGGCGGTCCTCTCTGGCCCAGCGGGGTTTGTGCTGGCGGTCCTCTCTAGCCCAGCGGGGATTGTGCTAGCAGTCCTCTCTGGCCCAGCGTGGCTTGTGCTGGCGGTCCTCTCTAGCCCAGCGGGGCTTGTGCTGGCGGTCTTCTCTAGCCCAGCGGGGCTTGTGCTGGCGGTCCTCTCTGGCCCACTGGGGCTTGTGCTGGCTGTCCTCTCTGGCCCAATGGGGCTTGTGCTGGCAGTCCTCTCTAGCCCAACGGGCTTGTGCTGGCGGTCCTCTCTGGCCCAGCGGGGCTGATGGCGGTAGCCTCCAGGGCAGCGGGGATGATGGCTGTGGCCTCCTGGGCAGCGGGGATGATGGCGGTCTCCTCCGCCGTGCTGCTCTTCCCAGACTTTCCTGGTTTCTTGTGGCCCTTCCCCACCTTGGAAGGTGTCGCAGCTGACTCCACACTCCCACCTTTACCCCTGGGAGCGAATTGGTGGCTGGAGTCTTCCCCCTCTCCCGCCGGGCACTGGCCAACTTTTGATGCTACACAGGTGGGGGACTGTCTGTGCTGTGGCTCTGTGTCGCACTGGCTGCCCTGGTGGCCGGTGCACTCCATATGTGAAAAATCTAAACAAATAATTAGACTCAAAATTAAATACAACAAATATATTTATACTAAATATTAATGTAAGTATCAACCATAGATTGCAGAGAGAAAAAGAAGTGTGAAATATGCACAAGAAAACTGAAGGGGCCAGCTGCAATGAGGGTCATAGAAAGCAACAGCAGAGAAACAACAGCAAAGGTATGTAGCACCCTCAGAAATGGGGTCTCTAGTTGTCAGTTATTTGCACACTTTCCAAATAGGGACCCTCACTCTAGTCAGGGTAAGGGAGTCATCCAGCTAAGATAACTCTTACTTACCCCCTTGGTAGCTTGGCTCAAGAGGTCAGGCTTATCTGACAGGCAATGTGTAAAGTACTTGTACAAACGCACACACGCAGTAACACCAAGAAAACACTACAAAAGGACTCCACACAAGTTTAGATAAATAGCAAAATATCCAATATTTAATTAAAACAACAAAAATTCAACACACACAAGTAAAGATATCATTTTTAAAAGATTTAAATCAGTCTTAATACATAGGAATAGATGGTGGTATCCTTTCAACACACAGTACCTGAGATGCATAAAATAAAGACGATGTGGGCTGCAACAGAGGTGAGGCACCTGAAAAGCAAAGTGATGCGTTGGTTCCTTACTACACAGGGAAGGTGAAGCATCGGTTCCTTACTGGCAGGGGAAGTGATCTGTCAGTTCTCTCCTTGCAGGAGATGCAGTGCGTAGGTTCCTTACTGGTGTGGAAGGTGATGCGACTGTTCTCTCCTTGCAGGAAAGGGATTGTGTTGGTTTCCAGTCGCGCAGCCTTGGTTCCTTACTGCGGTGCGGGGTCGATGGGAAAATGACACCCAGGGATGATGCATAAAAAATTCAGATGCACTGTGATGATGAAGCTGCGATGGAACAGGTGCTGCGTCGGTCCTACAGGCACTGCGTCGATTCTTCCACCGCAATACAGACGCTGAATTGATTCTTCAGCCACAAGGCAGGTATTAAGTCGATATTCAGCTGTGGCCCGTCGGTGTGTGGATTTTCTTCTTCAGGACACCAGTTTCCACTTCCAAGGGCCCCAGAGACTGGATTTGGCACCACTTGGCAAGTGAGGACTCTCAGCAGAAGAGCACAGGCACTGACAAATGAAGTCTTTGATCTGCATGAGACTTCTTAACAGGAGGCAAGCTCAGTTTAAACCCTTGGAGAACCCTGGAAAGCAGGATGTAGAAAGCAAAGTCCAGTCCTTTCACTCCCCGGACTGAAGCAGAAAGCAGCAGACTAGCACAACAAAGCAACAGGCAGAGTGTCAGTCCCTTCTACAGCATCCAGCTCTTCTTCCTGGCAGAATGTACTCAGCATAGAAGTATTCTTACTTCGTGGAGTCAGAGGTTCAGTCCTCATACCCATTTCTACATTTGTAGTAGGCAAACTTCAAAAAGCCGTTTTTGCAGTGCACGAGATGATGCCTTTCCCTACTGTGGCCCCAGACACGCTCCAGGGGTTTAGGGACTGCTTTGTGTAAGAACAGGCACAGCCCTGTACAAGTGCAAGTGTCAGCACCTCCCACCACTCTAGCTCAGGAAGACCCATCAGGATATGCAGGGCACACCTTAGCTCCCTTTACGTGACTGCCAGAGTGGATTCACAACTAGCCCAACTGTCATCCTGACCCAGACATTTATTCTACAGACAGGCGGAGTCACAGAATGGTTAAGCAAGAAAATGCCCCCTTTCTAAAAGTGATATTTTCAAACTTACAGTTCAAAAAACCAACCTCACCAAAAGTTGTATTTTTTAATTGTGAGTTCAGAGACCCCAAACTCCACATCTCTATCTGCTCCCAATGGGAAATTACACTTAAAAGATATTTCAAGGCAATCCCCATGTTATCATATAGGAGAGATAGGCCTTACCACAGTAAAGAAACAAATTTAGCAGTATTTCACTACCAGGACATGTAGAACACACCAGTACATATCCTACCTGTTAAATACACCACACCCTGTCCATGGGTCTGCTTTGGGCCTACCTTAGGGGTTACCTACAGGAAGTAAAGGGAAAGCTTGGGCCTGGCAAGTGGGTACATTTGCCATGTCGAAATGTCAGTTTAAACTGCACACACACACACACACACACACACATACTATTGTGGCAGATTTGAGACAGGTTTACAGGGCTACTCATGTGGGTGGTGCAATCGATGCTGCAGGCCCACTAGCATCATTTAATTTACAGGTCCTTGGCACACATATTGCATTTTACCTGGGACTTACTAGTAAATCAAATATGCCAATCATGGAAAAAACAATCACCAATACAATTTACACAGGGAACACTTGTACTTTAGCAATAGTCAGCAGAGGTAAAGTACCCAGAATCCTAAAAAACAGCAAAAATGAAATGTAGCACACTGTCAAAAACAGGAGGCCAGAAGTAAAAAGACAAGGGAAACCACGCTATGAGCTAACAGGTCTAACAAACACAAAACGTCAAGTAGCAGGAATTCAATTATAAAGGTGAGAACTGGAAGTGCCTTGTTTCTTCAGTATAGACAGACTGTAAGAGTTCAGGTGGTAAAAGTGTGGGAAAGGGTGAGTAGCACAAAATATTGTGAGGTACGACCTGCAGTTTGGGGTTCCACCGAAACATTCAGTGGTTCTACAGCTCAGTTTATGCAGCCTTTTTTCTTACTGACTTACTGACTTACTGAAACTAACAGTTCAGGGTGTCCGTGGCGTCGCGATGCAGGCAGCGATGCCAGTGTCAGCAGCAGCAGGAGCAGCGTTGTCGGGGATGCCCAGGGCTGGGGTTTGAGCAGGCAATGCCAGAATGTGGGGCCCACAGGTTGCAGTGCGAGCAGCGGCTCTGTGAAGTCGTCCGATGAAGGTCACGGTGCTAAGCGGGGCAATGAAACTCTGTGTGACGTCGGCAGGTCAAGGTGCAGGCCAGCAGCTTCGTTGGCGGCATCACAGTGGTTTCTCCTCTTGAACAGCACAAAGCACACAGTTCCCAGTGCTTCAGGTTGGAGGAAACTTAAGTCTTTGGTGTCCCTGAGACTTCCATCATGAGGCAAGCTCTACCCCCAGTCCTTGGAGAACTTCCTCAAGCAGGACACACAGCAAAGTTCACCCTCTGCACTCTTTCCAGGCAGAAGCAGCAACTGTAGGCCAGTCCAGCAAAACAACAGAATAAAGGGACAGTACTCCTCCTCCAGCTTTTCAGCTCTTCTCCTGGGCAGAGGTTCCTCTTGATTCCAGAAAGATTCTCTGAGTCTGGGGTTTTGGGTCTTCTTCTTATAACTCGTGCTGCCTTTGAAGTTGGCAAACTTCAAAGCAAAGTCTCATGTGTTTGCAAGATCCTTCCTTGTCCAGGCCAGACCCCAGACACAAAACAGGGGGTTGGAGACTGCATTGTGTTAAGGCAGGCACAGTCCTTTCAGGTGTAAGCGACCACTCCTCCCTCCACTCTAGCTCAGATGGCTCATCAAGATATGCAGGCTACCCTCAAGCTCCCTTTGTGTCACTGTCTTGAGGACAGGTGCGAACAGCCCAACTGTCGAACTGACCCAGATGGTAATCCACTAACAGGCAGTCACAGAACGGTTTAAGCAAGAAAATGCCTACTTTCTAAAAGTGTAATTTTGAAACACACAATCTAAAAACCAACATTACTAAAAGATGTATTTTTATATTGTGAGTTCAGAAACTCCAAGCTTCATATTTCTATCTGCCCTCGAAGGGAATCTGTACTTTAAAGTTATTTAAAGGCAGCTCCCATGGTAACCTATGAGGGAGATAGGCCTTGCAACAGTGAAACCGACATTTGACAGTCTTTCACTGTTAGAACATGTAAAACACACCACTACATGTCCTACCTTTTAAATAAGCTGCACCCTGCCCATTGGGCTACTGAGGGCCTAGGTTAAGGGTGCCTTACATGTACCAAAAGTGAAGGTTTGGGCCTGGCAAGAGGGTACACTTGCCAGGTCGAACTGGCAGTTTAAAACTGCACACACAGGCACGGCAGTAGCAGGTCTGAGCCATGTTTACAGAGCTACTTATGTGGGTGGCACAATCAGTGCTGCAGGTCCACTACTAGCATTTGATTTGCAGGCCCTGGGCACCTCTGGTGCCCTTTACTAGGGACCTACCAGTAAATCAAATGGGCCATTCATGGATAATCCAATCAACAGTAGAATTTACACAGAGAGCATATGTACTTTAGCACTGTTAAGCAGTGGTAAAGTGCCCGGAGTCCTAAAGCCAGCAAGAAATGGTCAGAAAAATTAGGAGGAAGGAGGCAAAAAGATTGGGGATGACCCTTTGAAAAGGGACAGGTGCAACACAACACCCCACAAGCCTAAAGCCAGGGGAGACCAATCCATACATCTATGGACTTTCTTGATTGGGGCAATAGAACAGGGACCATGGTCCACAACAGCAGGGGCACGTTCCAGTTCTACGCCTTCCTGACTCCAGTTGGATCCCTCTGTCCATACTCTCAGGGTCCCATAAGCTAACCCATGGGGAACCCTTCTCCTCTCCTGCAGATACCATCTGTGCAGCACCTAACCTTACTTAGCTTGCAGGTGTATCCTATGGGACAGACAGTCTACCCATGGCCAACACAGTGCTGTAGCCCACTCTACCCCTGGGGTGTGGCTCCTGCTCCCCCCTGAAAGCAGCAACTCTGTCCACCAGGACAGCAAACCACAGTGACCACTGACAGCTGACAGGGATGGGAGCCAGGCCTTTCAAGGCTCTCCCACCACTGTGACTGTGGAGAGTATGAGGCAGTAGCCACAGGGGTCTGGCACTCTTTGACCACTCTCCCTTCCAACAGGTTAGGGATGACAGCATGACACTGGTTCTCCCCTCTGGAGATTTGTACCCTCCAGCTAGGAGCGGCAACCCCAGAGTCTAGAATTGTCAGGCTGCTTGTGGAAGCAGTCCTGCACAATCCTCCCACAAGTGCAGGGATGTTAACCTGCAACTGGTCTTCCAACCTGGGGTCTGGACCTTTAGGTTGGACCAGGGCCAGGAACAAGTCTTCCCTCCCCCTGCCCTTCCTTCTGGGGTCTTGCACTCCCCACCCCGCACTAGGAGTGCCCTCCCCCCCAGAATCCAGAATTGTCAGGGTGCTTAAGAAAACAGCCCTGCCCAATTCTCCCACCAGTGCAGGGGTGTTAGCCTGCAACTGGCCTTTCAACCTGGGGTCTGTACCCTGAGGTTGGACCAGGGTCAGAGGTGAGGTTTCCCTCCCCTCGCCCTCCTTTCTGTGGTCCTGCACCCCCCACTAGAAGTGCCCCACCCAGAATCCAACATGGTAGGGGCACTGTTAGCAGTAGCCCCTCCCTCCTGGTAAGGGGGGACACCGTGAACCTGGCCCTTCAATCGAGGGTCTCTACCCTTAGATTGAACTGGGGTCAGGGGTGAGTCTCTCCCTACCCTGCTCCTACCCCCAGGGCTCTGCACCCCCCACTCTGGAGGGTACCCCTAGAAGTCACACTGGGGTGGGGTGATTGGGCCAACCACCCCCCTCTGCACCTGATCCTCCAGTCTAGGGTCTGTACCCTCAGACTCAACCATTGCCTGACGATCCAGGACTTCCTGGGGAGCACACCTACCCCCACAAGTGAACCACCTTCCCTAAGGGCCATATGAGAGTCTTGCTGATGCTGGTCCCCTAAACTCTGCCCATCTGCCAGAGCCTGGTTCTCCCCCAGCCCAGAAATGCTATCACCAAGGTCATTTCTGTGGGGCTCTGCCCTCAGAGCTAACCCCTGACCCTCCAGGTTCTCCACTGGGGCCCACAACCCCCTCTTAACCCTCTGTCTGGACATCTGCACCCCCTCATTAAGAGTGGTACTGCCAAACACCAGAACTGGTGGGACGCTGGCTACAGCCGCCCCTCGAGTTCTCCTGACACTATGGGGCCTCCATCAGTAGATGACCTTAGGGTTCAGGGTCGGCTCCTGTCCTAGCATTCATTCATGGAATCCTCCAGGAACTGGGACTGGATCTTGGGCACCTTGGGCCTCAGCCCACCCTCATTCCCTCTCCTCTGAAACTAGACATGAGATCCCTCACCCATCCCACAACACTGGGACCTACCAGCGATACTGCAGTCCTTTCCCACCTCACCTTGTTTGGAAAAACCTAGACCACTCCCACAGGAGCACCCCAAAATGCCTTTCCAGACTCAACCAGGGGTCTGCCTCCAGGGTAAGCTCCCTGGGGTCAGAGAACTCACACTCCACTGGGTGTTGGCGTAGCTCTGGAAAACAAGGACTGGACATATGTTCTCCAGCAATTACATCACACAGCCTCTCACATGAATTAACCAAACTACCCTTCACCCAAACATCCAGTGACTCAGCCGTGAAAAAAGTACCCCATATCTCCCTCCTGAGTCTGGTGAGACAGTACCTGGCAATCCTTGACACTCAACCCACACTGTTCTGGGATGTCTCCACACTCCATAACCAGGACTTCTACCTGGGGGCAACCCTTCTCCCTGTCACTCTCCCCTAGAGCCAGTAGAGTACCCCTTCCACCACTAGGGATATGACTCCTCATGCCAGTTCCCCAATCCACCTCAGGGACTCTGTGCACCTCTGGAGCTTACTCATACTCCTGAAGCTCCTGGTGTGTTAACCACCTCCTTCAAGTTGGGCACCAAGTCTCTGGGGATGTGCACTTCTTCATCAGCACTGGACATAAGATTTTTGCTGCCACCATCTGAACTGGACTCAGCGCCTCATGGCTTCCAGGTTCAGCTCTTCACAGCTCAGTTCCTGAGCTGCACACAATTATTTTTCCTTTGCTATGGCTCTCTTAGCCTAAGCTCACTCGAGCTGTTCGTCCAGCTCTCTCATCCACTGCTCCTGAGCTAGGAGCCATGCTTCGCTCTCTGGTTCTCTTTCAGGGCCACTGCCCTCCTCCTCAGAGTAGTCCTCCTCCTCAGAATGATCTGGTATAGCTGCTTCCCAGCATTTCATCTCATACTGAAACAGGGATGTCTCAATGACCCACCTCGGGGACCTTCTCTTCACAGCCAGCCCCCTCTCCTTGCAGAAAACCTTTAGATCCCTCAACTTGTAGTACTCCAGGTGCCAGAAGTTGACTTCCATTCTGCAAAGGCCTCACAACTAAAGACCAGAGTCCAAACTTATCTTAATATCTCTAGGAGGACACCAGAGAACAAAAAAGAAAAACACAGTATGTGGCACATAGTGGTTAGCGATATGGTAGTAGTGTACACCAATCACTGTAAGTCAAGTTCAAGTGCAAGTCCTGTCCTCACCGCTGACAACCATTGTTAGAAATGGGCTCTCTAGTTGGCAGTCAGTTTGCACCCTGTCCAAGTAGGGACCATTACTGTAGTCAGGATAAGGGAGATACCCGCTCAGATAACCCCTGCTCACCCTCTTGGTAGCCTGACATGAGCAGTCAGGCTTATCTCAGAAGCAATGTGTAAAGCATTTGCACATAACACACAGTAAAAACACTACAAAAGGACACCACACCAGTTTTAGAAAATATCCAATATTTATCTGTGTGCAACAAGACCAAATACGATAAAATTCCATCACACAGTAATAAAAATATGAATTCTGCACAATTTACTCAAAAATAAAGTTCCTCGAAGTTGATAGCACCACCTGGGGCTATCAAGGCGTTGTGATCAACAAAACCAACAGTTCAGGCCATCTGCGGCGTTGTGGGCCAGCTACGGTGTCGGGAAGACCCACAAACAGTACCTTTGGAATTGCAGGGTGTTGTGATCCTCGCGGTGAGTTCCGGAGAGCGATGTCGCTGGTGTCGCGATGTTGGTTCCAAAGTCGGTGCAGGAGTCGCCGGGCCCTTGAAGTCACACGAGTTGCAGAACAAACTCCAGACTGATAAAGTCAAGAGCGCTGGTGTGGGTGCCATTGGGGCTGCGGTGCAAAGCAGGACGATGAGACGTGCGGTGCCCACAGGTCATGGTGCAAGCAGCGGCTCAATGACGGCGTCCAGCGACATTGGTGAGACCAGGGCTACAGTGTGAAGTGGGGCGGTGCGACGTGCAGTGTCACCAGGTCACGGTGCATGCAGCGTTGTTGTCATTGTTGAAGCTCTGTCATCGGTAGGCCCAAGCCAGCGGTGCGGGATGGGACGGTGCTTCATGACCCTTACGAGCGGTGTCCACAGGCCACGATGTGTCAATAAGAAGAGATTAACCCAACATACACCTACCTGACCTGGGTAAGAGAACAGAACAACAACAAAAATTTTGGTCAAAAGTTTGGGACTGATCAATGTTCCTATTTTTATCTAAAAAAGTAATACATCCTCTTTTAGGGATCTGATTTTTTACACAATTTATTCAAACATTTTAAAGAAGGACGAAGCAAACAATTTTTTTTTGCAAAACGCATTGTCTCAATCATACCTAAACAAAACACATGCTATAAAAAATAATGCAAAACATCAAGATGACGAAACATCAAAAATGGAGAATACATCCTAAGTGGATTGTCCCGTATTATTCTCCTCTGAAAGAGGTTTAAGTGGTTACATTGGATACTTATATTCGTAATCCACTTGGCTGCGATGGTTGTGAATTCTTATGCGTGCAATTGCAGAAACCCTATAAATTTCTTCTCAGGGTTCTTTGTAACGCATGCTGTAACTTTGAAAGGGTCAATTAACCTTTATATTCAACCTCACAAAAGATCCAAAGAGTGTTGATGCGTTTCGGCCCCTTCAATATGGGCCTCATTAGGACTAAAGGGGACAACACTGCCTTATCTGGTCCCTATTCCTGACATATGCAAGGCACTTTTCATCAGTAGTCTGCGTGTCATGCACTAGCTACAGCGTCTCTGCTGTGTCCTGTCAGTCCAAACACAGCATGACCCCGGTAGTCGAGATATATCAAACTTCGAATGGGCGCGGGGATGTCAGGCCACGATGTGGGCAAGGGTGCCTGGCGACGACACTGGAGTCGACGGTGCTGGCGTCAGTGGACCGGGGCTGCAGTGAGGGACGGGATGGTGTTTTGTGTACCTCACGAGTGGTGTCCACAGGCCATGGTGCAGGCAGTGGTGCCAGTGTCAGCAGGAGCGGTGTTGTCGAGTATGCCTAGGCTGGGGTGTGAGTAGGCGATGCCGGAGTGCTGGGCCCACAGGTTGCGGTGCGAGCAGCGGCTCGGTGAAGTCGTCCGATGATGGCATAGGTGAGACCAGAGTCGTGGTGTGAAGCAGGGCAATGCAACTCTGGGTGACGTCAGCAGGTCACAGTGCAGGCCAGCAGCTTTGTTGGTAGCGTCGTAGTGGTTTCCTCTCTTGAAGATCACAAAACACACAGTTCCCAGTGCTGCAGGTCAAGGAAAATCGAGTCTTTGGTGCCCCTGAGACTTCCAACAGGAGGCAAGGTCTACTCCAAGCCCTTGGAGAACTTCCTCACGCAGGACACACAGCAAAGGTCACCCTTGGCACTCTTTTTAGGCAGAAGCAGCAACTGCAGGCCAGTCCAGCAAAACAACTCAGTATTTCAGCTTTTCTCCTGGGCAGAGGTTCCTCTTGATTCCAGAAAGATTCTCTAAGTCTGGGGTTTTAGGCCTTCTTCTCATACCCCGTTCTGACTTTGAAGTTGGCAAACTTCAAAGCAAAGTCTCAAGTGTTTGCAAGATCCTTCGTTGTCCAGGCCGGGCCCCAGATGCAAATCAGTGGGTTGGAGACTGCGTTGTGCGAGGTAAGGCACAGTCCTTTCAGGTGTAAGCGACCACTCCTCGCTCCACTCTAGCTCAGATGGCTCATCAAGATATGCAGGCTAGCCCCCAGCTCCCTTTGTGTCTAGAGGAGAGGTGTGAACAGCCCAACTGTCAAACTGACCCAGACGGACAATCCACAAACAGGCAGGGTCACAGAATGGTTTAAGCAAGAACATGCCGACTTTCTAAAAGTGTAATTTTCAAACTCACAATCTAAAAACCAACTTCACTAAAAGATGTATTTTTAAATTGTGAGTTCAGAAACTCCAAACTCCATATTTCTATCTGCCCTCAAAGGGAATTTGTGCTTTAAAGTTATTTAAAGGTAGCCCCCATGTTAATCTATGAGGGAGATAGGCCTTGCAACAGTGAAACCGAAATTTGGCGGTATTTCACTGTTAGAGCATGTAAAACACACCAGTACATGTCCTACCTTTTAAATACACTGTACTCTGCCCATGGGGCTACCTAGGGTCTACCTTAGGGGTGCCTTTCATGTACCAAAAGTGAAGGTGTGGGCCTTGCAAGTGTACCCACCTGTACTCTCCTCCCAAAATAAATGCTTTGTTCTGCCTTCCTGGGACTCAGCTGTTCCGACCCCAGGAGGGCAGAACCCTGTCTGTGAGGTGGCAGCAGCTGTAGCTGCAGTTCACGCCTCAGAGAGCTGGTTTGGCAGTACTGGGGGTCCATGGTGGAACCCCAAGATGCATGGGACTGGTCCCGCAATACCAGATTTGGAATGGGGGACAATTTAATGATCTTAGACACCTTACATGGCCTTTTTTGGACACACTGGCACACTCACAAACAGGACAAAAGTGAGGGTACCCATGCTAGAAAGAGGCTACTTTCTCACAAAAGCCTTTCAGTTCTCCTGGGACATGCCCTGACTCTAGGTCTTGTGGGAGCTTGTACTACCTGTTATAGGGGGCATGTGGGACTGACAACCACCATTAATTGGATCATGCAATAGCTGGTAATGCTTGGCAGTCCCTATGTGAGAGGTATCAGTACATTTTAGTGTTGGTGGGTGGAGCTTCCAATAACTCTTATTGTGGTCTAATGGGAGCTTGCAATTCCCATTCCAAGGTGCATGTAGAAATTGGCAATATCAATTTTACTCCGGTAAGAGGGACCATTGCCCCATAAAGTTGCCATTATCACTACATGTTCACCGAGCATATTTTAGAATGCATTATTTTGCAGATTTACAATGGATTTAAAATGGAATATTCCAATACCCCTGTGAAGTGGATTTAAGTCCTGTCATGTTTTGGTAAGTGTGGCTTGCGCAATGTGCTTCAAAAAGCACTGTTCACACAGCAGGGCTAACCATACTCCCAACTGGTTAGAGTAAAGCACCGATGGATGGCTGCCTTCCCTACACCGGGGCTCCTCCAACATTCTTGTCAGCCCTACTGACTGAAGAAGTAAACTACAAATTTTTCAGTAAACCTTCAATTTATTGGTGAAAGCTACAGATTAAATTTACCTCCCTGAGAAGTAACAGATGTACCAAAATCCCTCTGAGTGTCATACAATGACTTGAATTCCATGTCTTGTGGTGGCTATGTAGTGACTTGACAGATAAAAGCCTTCTACATTGATATGTTTTGCTTCTTAGAGTGTTTGTGAAGTTGATACTAGTCACAGTACCTAGAATTCACTCTTTTAAGTCACATCATGATGTATTCTGTGTCTAAAGCCACACAATCATGTATTATCTGGGTCAAATGCCATGTGATATGACTTACCATGATGCAATCAAAGTCATGTGATATAATTTACAATAAAATCATCGTTATGATTATTAGTGACTTTGAAAATGAAAACTCCTGTGTCTTTTTTACCACAGACAAATGGCAAATAAAAGCAGAGATCCCTTTCCACAAAGAAGTACTTGGGGTAACCCCTTAAGAGGAAGGCCTGTGGGAGGGAGAGGGGAACACCTGACCATCCAACCTGCTGACATTTCAGTTCCACTTTCCAGCAGAAGCAACTGGCCTGAGAACGTTGGAAGGGAGGTTGGACAAGAAGATTCTTTCCCAGAGATCTGAGATTTTTTAAGGATAGTTTAGTGTAAATATCTGTGTCTGAACTTTACTCTGAGCTTAAAAATGGTATGCCATATTTTGAAGTGAATCCTGGCTTCTGCCCAACCGAAGCATTAGTCTGCCAGCTGTCCCTGTGTTAATGACCATTCTGGCCCAGAGCCGGGCCTAAAGTGCTATCTATGAGTTCCAAGAATTTACCTATTGAGATTTGAGAGTGGATTTTGAAAGGCTCGGGCATCCCCTGGCACCAATTTGACTTTGTCTAGCTTTCCTCATTTACCTGCAGCAAGCACAGCTGAGACCTCAGGAGGGACAGGGAGACAGGGACACAGAGAAAGAGACAGAGAAAGGACTAGAAAACAAAGAGAAAGAAAGAGACAAATAAAGGATGGATGGGAGTAGAGAGAGAGGGTGTAAGGGAACAAGGATGGTTTGAATATTTGTGTTTCTGTAAACCATTGATATATAACACTTCAAATCACAGTTATGAGGGGACACCACTTTCTAATTTTGATTTGGCATGGGTTTTGTAAACCCCTTTTGTGATTCAGAAATGTTTCCAACAGTGCATGGCTTCAAGCCTGGACAAAATTTAACTGTGAGCTCTGGCAGTCGAGGAAGATAATTTCTACTTTTCTCTCTCAATCCATCACCATCCTACCCTAATGCAACAGATGCTAGGTCCAGATGACCAACTGATTGAGGAAAACAGCATTTGGAGCTCCTGAGGCCCTCCATTTGTGGCGATTGCTGGTTGAGCTCCGGACATTCAGCAGGACAATCGGATTAAGAAAATTGCACCTGTAGCACCATGAGGTTTGGCTCACCCACCAAGAACTCCCTACCCATGGGGCCTTCTGACCCTGTGAATAAAGATGTGACCCCCAAATACAAGGACGAATAGTGCTCACCTCCATGGCATTATTATGAGCTGCCCCTTCCTAAGGCCCAATGCAATATTAATGGGTAAGATGGCGCCACAGAACCACATGTCCATACGTGCCCATAACCAGTGATGCATAGTGCCAGTAGACCCCCAATAAGCAATCTGCATGAGAAGCCCACAGATAGACACTTGCATATGGAGGCACACAACACACTAATGCGTATGGAGAGAACACGTCCACCCCAGCTTCCATCTTGCAGTGAATATGCACCTCCAACACGTCCAGCGCTGATGCAGGGCCCACATGTAGGCTTCGCATCCTTGCACACCTGTGCACACCCATGCAAATCCAGTGCCCAAGGTATGTGCATGAGGAGACAAAGTACCAACCTGTCTCCAGTTCGCAGCCACACAGTGAATCTGTAGCTCCAACATTCACAGCACCAACATTGGGCTCCAAATTGCACTACGCACACTTGTGCACACCTGTTTGGTGCAGTGCCTGAAACCTTTACCCACGCCAAGGACATCTCAATCAATTTGTCCAGTCCCAACATTGAACCTCCTATGAGTTACCTTTTCTAACTTGTGCCACCATATAAGCACCAACACCCAGATTGCCTAGTACCCAAAGCCTGAGGTCAGAATTAACTAATACCCATCAACACACAATGCAGCCTTCCCCCACCTACATTTTGTAACATGCAAACCACAGGGAGCGTGTAGCTCCAACAACATCACTGGCTAACACTTGGCCTAAAACCTAGGTTTTAAGTTCTGCCATGTTTTAAGGCCTACCACGAGGCCTATCTTATAGCTCACCATGATCTAGTATGTCATTACCAGCTCTGGCTAGAAGCAGCAACCTACGTACCATTCAAGCAAGTACTAGAGGTAGATTGAGAGCAACCTTCTCCCTCCAGCATACTAGAAGGTGCGCGCTGACAAGAAACACACAGCAATAAAACTGGACCTGAAGGCTTATCAAGTTACAACAAAGTGACATGTAATATTCCTGTGAGCATGTGTTTACTGTAGGATTAATTCTAACACTCCCATGCCATAGAAGATGCACAAGTCCTTATGCACCTTCAAGTCCCTGGCGAATAGGGAAACACTCAATAACAGTGCACTGACAGTGGTTAACTAATTTGGTAGGGGATAACAACACAAACTGAATAACCTACCCCCTCCTACAACTCCCCCGCTACCCTCATGGAGGAGTGTGCCATCTTTACATCTGTAGCAACCTGTTACACTAGAGCAGAGGTCTCCAAACTTTTTAATGCCGTGCCCCCCTAGCTGAAAAATAAAAATCTTTGGGCCCCCTCCTCAGAATTTTGCACAATTATTGTATAAAGATGGCAATGTTTAAAAATGTCTAGACCTATTTAAACATTGCAGTTACGTAGTGTTACCTTTTTAAAGATGCAAAAACATGCTGCTGCTTAAAACGAAGGCCTGTTATGTGTGTGATGCTTCTTCTGGCAAGAGTCTGGCGCCCCCCCTGTGAACACTTGAGGCCCCCCAGTTTGAAGACCTCTGCACTAGATCAAGGCAGTGTAGGAGTACTGAGCACTGACCACACAGCAATACTGACACCCTCACATTGAGATCAAACACACACCATTCAAGAGCTGAGTACTGAGCCTCCAACTTGCAGAGCCATTTTACACCACTGCCAGAGCTAACTAATGACGCTGGTCCCCACCTTCAATAACACTACACCCAAACATTACAGACCCAAACACTAGTGCTCACAAACAAAATAGTGGACAAACCACCACCCCCCCCAAAAGAGAGGAACGCAAAGGACCACAAAGACAGTAAAGAAAAGAAAGCATCCCTTAAAAGGGCAAAACAAGTCCAACATGCAATTGAATTGCCTGTCAAACCAAAACAAACCCTAGATGCCAACAACATGATGGACTTAACCCTATGCAACCTCTCATCACTGCAAGAATTGCTGCAAAGCACCAAAGTGAATACTGACCTACTACAAATAAAGATAGTTTGTGAAATGACTGTAAATCCCTATCCACATGAAGATATGGAGCTAAATCCTGAATTAGCATGCTAAAAGATGAGAACCTCAAAGACAAAACGAGATCCCCAGCCACCACTAAGCAAGTAAGCATTCTTTCTAGAACCATAAAAGATTTGGAAAACAGGAGCAGAAGAGGAAACCTCTGAATCTTTGGACTACCTGAGGGGATCGAAAACCAAGCCTCCTCATGTGTCTTCTTCCTCGAACAATGGATACTAGAAACCCTTGGAATCAAGTTTCAGGAACCATTTGAAATCAAAAGGGCACATAAAGTACCATCCGGACCAACTCTGGGTGACAAAACCCCACATCCTCTCATCTTCAGACCTCTCAGATGCCAGCACTCTGAGACTATCTTAACACATATGTAGAAATCTAAAATGGCAACCTGGAATGACATCAAGATAGGAATATCCCAAGACTATGCAAAAGAGACCACAGTATGATGTAGATGTTGACGGATGGGTTTCCCTGTCACAATCCTATGGGATTTATATTTCGGGGGATGGGCTATCCGTCACCGTTGTGATGGAGTAATCCATCTGACGAAATCTAAATCAGGCCCTTTGTTGTACAGGAAAGACTTCCTAGCTCTTAGGAACAGTGCTGAATATCACCCTCTCCCTCATTAGTCCAGACAAATTTAAAATTACACACGGGGGGCTTTGATCTTCAAAGTCCCTGCAGAGCTGCAAACTTACATTGAAAATCAACAGTGACAAGAAATGATAGCCTGACTTGACTGTTTCACACAATTCTGGCTGTCAGGACCTAACAACTCTGACTAACTTGTCAACATCCTCAGGGGCGTTGTTTTAATGTTGTGCATGTAGCCCCGCTGGGTTGCTTGTAACGTCATTATACTGTCTGCTTTTCAAGATAGATATTGGCAAATTTTGATGTGTACTTGATGTTACCAATGCTTGTTCCACTATATAGTTGAATGCTTGTTGAATACATGTGACTGTGTCAAATCCTGTACTTCTAAACGTGTCAGGTACACTCGTTTATTGGTTACCAGGCAACAACCACGCCCCCAAGGTCTCCAGGGAGCAGCTGACTCCTGTTTTCAAAACCATGAGTCATGCTGGCTACAAATACTCCAGCTATGCACATGACTCTGCTTGGCTTTCTTCCTGTCTGGCAAGGAATTCCCTCCAGTCCCCACGCTGCCCTCTTGACTCGGCTGGCAGCAAAGAGCCTCAGCAGAGATCTTCTGGAAAGAATACACTTCTGTCAGCTAAGAGGAACATGTTGTCTGGAATCTGTTTGTGTAGAATATTATTATGGTCGCTTTGTTTTTTGATGAAAGCTGAAAACTGAGACTGATTGCACTCTAGCCTTCTTGAAACTTTGAAAGGCCTCTTCTAAGGACACAGACATGATTTATGAGTGGGGCCTTGATGAGGGTTAAATAACAGATTTAGCGTGGGGGCCATGACAACTTTTGATTTGTAACTGAGAACTGTGACAGAACGTCACTGTCCTCCACTTGTTTATTTTTGTACTAATAGTGATTACGCAATTCAGTGCTAGGATTACTTTAGGTGTGACTTTACTTGCTTTTGGTATTGCAATTCATTTTATGTTAATAGCGATTATGCAATTCAGTGCTAGGAATACTCTATATGTGAGGTTTTTTGCTATTGGTATTGCAACTTGTTTTATGTTGTAGTTTTACCATAGAAAACCAAATATGAAAGTGCAGCTCCATGAAAGAGACTTGCAGAGCTTCCTAAGTTTTTTTTAGAGAGATTCAGATTTCGTCACCTTTTGTATATATTAATCCATGAGAAGAGAGAGGGCCAAATTGTTGATATTACCCGATGAAAATGCTGTGATAACCAAATTAGGCTAATTTAATGAGATCATTGCATGCCTTTTTGAATGCTGTTTAATGAGGCCAGTGCATGCTTGATTGAATGTTGTGAAATAGTGTCTTAATAGCACATAGCGTAACCAATACCGTAATTCATCACAGAAAGGCAACTTCCAGTGGCTCCACTGACAGTCCTCCAGAACGCGAAGAACCGCACCCGGCTGGACCTGGTGAAAAGGAGTGCAGTGTTTCTCTCTTTTTCCAAATCCCCTTCACTTTTGGGGCACCTGCTGGGGCTCCTTGTATAATCAGCAGCACCGAGAGGTACCCCAGGAGGTTGGGAGAACAGTCATCACCCCCGCAGACAGCCTGGTTTTCAGGTGAGTGGCCATGCCCCAACACTGGCGGTCATTGTAGGATGTAGTGTACAAAGCTAGGCACACTGTGCAGGGGGCCAGGAAACCACTTGTTGGTTAACAGGGGTAAAAACTAGATCACCTAATGCTCTAATTTTTAAGGTAGCTTGGTCTAGCAGTTAGGCCAATCTTGGAGAAGTGCAAAGCATTTGTCGTAGTCACAGTATCAATTATGCAACTCACACACACAAAGGAATAACTAGAGACCAAATTATAAAAAAAATACCTCACATTTTTTTGTAATTTTTAAGACCAAGATTATCAAAATTGGCTAAGCACTTTTTGAGATATAAATTATTGAAGTTTAATAAAAATAGTCTTTTGTGCGTAATTATGCACCATCGACATGAATGGAAAGACACCTTTAAAAAATACATATAAAATTGGACAGTTGTTTTACCAAGTTCTTCTTTTGCAGGTTGGTCTATGTTGTCGGTGGGCACACTGTGCCAGCTGGAGAAGCCTGGGCGGCTCTTGGTTCCAGAGGGAACAGCAATGATAGATCTCTTGAGCTGGTGCCGGGCCACTGCCTGAGACCACTGGGAAAAGCACAGCACAGGTAAGTTTAGAGGTAGTTCCTTGTGATCCCCTTGGAGTGCCAACGTCGTAAGGGGTGGTGGATTGTTAGGGCACAGCAAGTTCTTTGGTGCAGGGCACAGAGCGACCGAGCGCAGAGCGAATCGGTGAGCTAGGAGCTGTGCACAAGGATGCCCTTTGGATCTGGAGGTAAGTTGGTTCAAGGGTCATTTGCAGGCCAACGGGGGCACTCTGGAAGAAGGTCCAGGGTGTTCCTGAAGTCCATTAACTGGGGCGTCCTTCTGGTACTTTTTCAGCGCTGGGCGGGCTGGTTTTCCTGTTATCCGATGTTTGCTGACCAATACCTAGGATATTGGTACAGTTTAACCACTGGAGGGCACAGTGCTACCAAACTGGGCACACTTTCAGGGGTTTGTCCTCACAGTCATCGGTGTACCATCAGGTCTAGCTACGAATTCCGTTTCAGGAGTTAGTGGCTGGTCAGTCAAGTGGCCCTCATTGGTTTGCTGGTTCTTCTTGTTGCAGAGTAGTAACCTCCACCAAGCTAATAGGTGATTTTCAAAGCCTGGAGGTCCTCTGGGGTTCTTTAGAGTTCTTCTAGTGTTCAACAGCTCCTAAGCGGTGATTGCCAGTCCTGGGTTCAGCTGGAAGAGTTTTGAGCCTTTTGTTTGTTGCAGCAGGTCCACAGTTCTCATGCCTTGAATCTTCCTGGTGCTGGTCTTCTTTTATTCATCAAATCTGATTTCTTGTTCTCGGTATGCCCACTAAATACTGTATTTAGTGGGTGTTTTAGGGGGAACCTGGCAGTGACCAGTGGGTCACCTACCTTAGGAAGGCTATATCCATTAAGTGACCACTTCCTGTGGGGAGGGGGTCACTTCCCTATACCTGATTGGCTATTTTCCTTCCATCCAAGATGGAGAAAAATGAAATGGAGTGTCCACCTCACAGGCAACACCTTAGGGGTGGTGCATGCCAGGTGGGGCCACTCCCCCTACCCTTTGTTTGGTTTTCCGGCTGCTGCTCCCTCCAAAAGGGAGTTTTGCACCAGGGGAGGCCATATGCTGCTAGCAGCTGGCTTAGGGGTCAATTTACAAGGGCGGTAAGCTCTTTGTAGCTCACCAGCAGAGAAGTGCACATTCCTGAAGGAAGGGGTGTTAACACCTCCACCCAGGAAGGGCATTGTTCTGAATCCCAGAGAGCAGGAGCTCTCACTCCGGGTTCAGATTTATGTCCTGAAGTGGCAGGTTAGATGATACTGGCAAGCAACCATGCCAGGGTGGTTAGCTTTTGCAATGAGCACCTCTAAGGTGACCCCTGAGTACATTGTATAATAAATGCAGTACTGGTACCAGTTTGGATTTATCATTCTGAGTTGTTTGGTACCAAACAACCAAGGGTTCAGAGTAGCTATCATGTAGCTGTGAAACTCGTACTGACCAGTGTCCAGCACATGCATTTAAAATGGCACCTCTGTTTACTCACTATGTCCCAGGTTTGGCAAGGACACAGTGGGGGCATATTGCTCATGCAGCTATGCCCTCACACACAATGTAGTGCACCCTGCCTTAGGGCTGAAAGGCATGCCAGAAGTGTGACCTACCTATATGTTATTCATTGTATAGTGGACAGGGCACACAGGCAATGTGCCATGGTGAGTTTGCATTTTGGGATTGCACCAGGGCAATCAGCCTGCTATGGCAGTGCTGGTTGCATCTAGATGCATGGCTCTAGAGGGTGGCACAATCAGTGTTGTTGCTCTCAGGGGCCTACCTTTAGTTTCCCATGTTCTGGGTACCTAGTTATCATTTACTAGGGACTTATAGTGGCAGCTAAATGTTTTACCTTTGAAATTTTAGGGAAAGAACACTGGCACTGGGAACCTGGTTAGCAGGATCCCAGTGCACTCCATTCCATGTTTCATACAGAAACCAGGCAAACAGTGCGTGTGTGGGGGGTGGTACTGCAACAAAGTGCCAATTTTGCATAGTGATGCCTGGCAAAATACTTTCCCAACAGTTAAGACTCATTCTTCTCTATTCCATCATGGTTATGTATAATGGCTTTGTATGATGCTTAAATTGCTTATATATGCTGGCATGTCCTATCTATTGCATGCTCTCACCTCCTATGCCATTACCTTTATAGGCCATTCTCTACAACCTGATAATATGGGATGTTCTTGATTCTTGCCTCACAGACACTACTACTTGCATTTACACTCATATAACAACATAGCTAATGAGTAATGACATTACTTCACACCTCCTTGTTACCTCAATATGCACTCTCCCATATGCACTTTCCTAGTACAGGTGCTTCATCCACCCTCTCAAACACACGTCATCACACTTACACTTACACTTGCACCTACACTAATATCATATACACCCATCATACCTTCTTGTCACTACTATCCACCTACCAGGTACCTCACCGACCTCCTTGCAGACATACACTATCACCCTCACAGCTACACCAATATCAAACACATCTGTCACACTCACCAGCAACACTGACCATGTATCTACACCTGCTTGCACTCACACATACACATCCTACACATACACACACAACCCTGCTTGCACACACCCATACATACATGGTCATGCCCACACATACTTTTCTACTCACACTAATACGGATATGTGCACCACTTTTAGGTAAAGAGAAATTTGCAATATCCCAGCTAGATCGAGCTATAGGAAATGGCAACATCAAACCTCATCCTAACACAACCATTTACGTAACCCCCCTCTCATCACCCACAGGGCATCTTCAGTGAATGTTCGATAAGCAATGTTCAAGTATATTCAAATGTGTTCTCCGTGTTCATTGCCCCTACTTAACCACAATGAACTTGTCATAGTTGTAGTATAGGTTCACAACATCAGGTTCATCAATTTGTAACAACGGCAACATTTCTGTGAGGGCTTATGTAACTGCCTACCATGCATGTTACTTTAAAGTTGATACATGTTTGATATTAGAGTGCCTCTACGACGTAAATATCAGCTTTCCATGCACTCAGACCTCTAACTCACTAAGGCCCTCATTTGGAACATGGCAGGCCGTACTTCCATATAATAAACATGCTCCCGCCGTCAGGCAGCCTGGCGGCGGGATGAAACACCATCCGCCAGGGTAGCGGCGCTACCCTGCGGATAATGTTTCATTTCCTGCCAGCCTTTTCCTGGCGGGATATCCCGCCAGGAAATGGCTGGCAGATGGGGTGCCCCGGGTCACCCCTGGGGGCCCCTGCACTGCCCATGTAACTTTGCATGGGCAGTGCAGGGGCCCCGGTGCAGATCCCCGTCGCTCAGGTCACTGGATCTGCATGACAGGTGCAACTGCACCTGCCGCACAGGGGCATTGACGGCGGCTCCATGTGGAGCCGCCGTCAATGTCCCGGCCGAGCCTTTCTGTGAGCCGGTAGGCGGAAACAAGGTTTCCGCCCACCGGCTCACAGAAAGGTTCATAATGTGGCCGGCGGGGTTCTGGGGTCGCTTGCGGTCAGTGCTTTGACCGCCAGCATGAACACGGTGGTTGTTTCTCTGATTAGCAACATATGGTAATAGCATACTATTTAATTGAGCTAAGATGTTGTTGCCTATGTTGCGATGTTTATATGACCTCTGTTACTTGCTGACAAGCATTCAGTGCAAACTAACAGCCCAAAGGGCATTTCCAACTAATCAAAATGGCTGTCAACTATTGCTAATTGACTGGCGCTACAAATTAGCCTCCGAACTCCCGACTGTGACTCCAATTACCTATTGCTCCCTGCCTAACACTCACCCAACTACAACACCTCCCCTAAGCATCCATGTCTCCACCACTTTCAAGCTCTTAAAAGGGCAGATCCATGGTAACCTCTACCCCACTTTCTGCCTTGGGAAATTGGGCTTTCTATTGATTGTTTTTTCTCTTCTCTTTCCTGTTCCTGGTTTCCTCTCCTTCCTACTCTCCTAAACTCCTCTCTCCCTCCCGGGGGATTTCCCAAGCCTAATCAGCCGAATCCATCCTTCCTTACACCATGCATGATATGCCGTAACCTAAACTATGCCTTTCGGGTCTCAGAACTTCTCATACTTTACCGAGACCCCCACTGCATATATGTATGCCCAACAACCCAGGTTCTCTTGTTAAACACAGAAGGGCTAAATCATGCTGTCAAAAGGAGGAAAATCATAGAATACTGCCATTAGCTGAAAGGCAATATCCTCTTACTCTAAGAGACTGGAATAGGTATTGATATTTTCCACATCCACCCAAACAACTGATACTTGGGACTGGCATGCTCCCCTGACGGAGTCCTCACTGTCTTTGCTAGATCAGCAGGCACTAAAGTAATAAAAAATATACATGACACAGAAGGCAGATAGGTCATCTTAAAAAATATCTAAGTACAATCAGGGAGTATTCATTGTGAACATATTGGTTCCCACCTCAGACAATCCCTCATGCTGGGTCAATCTAAATAAAATACTAAATGAAATTCCAAATGGCTCTCATATACTGTTAGAAGGATTCCTTAACCCTCCCATGGACCTACTGTTATATAGGTTATCCCCCTGTAAATTAATTCCATAATAGGGAGATCCCACAAACAACTGAATAACCCGTGCTTTGCACATAACCTAAAAGACAGATGGAGGCTATTCAACCCACAGTTAACGAGTTAATTTTTTCTCCCACCCACATAGCTCTCACTCAAGACTCAAGGAATGACTACATCCTAACTAACAAGAAACTTACTCCTTCCTGCTCAATCCCAGAATTGAACTAATCATTATCTCAGACCATGCCTGTATTTCACTATACATTACACTATCCAACACCCATAACCCAGATAGACTATGGCACCTCAATGAGACAATACTAAGTGACCCAACCGGTAGAGAAGAAATATACTCTGCAATCGTTAATTATTTCCAATAAAACACCTCTCTGGAGATCTCCCCAGAAATACTCTGGGAAGCCATGGCAACAATCAGGGGCAGAATGATCACTGTCATGACCAACAAAAACAAGACAGCCAACAAAAAATGTAAAGAACTAGATTTTAAAGTGAAGCAGCTTGAACGTCTTCTAGTTTCCAAACACTCCACCTAAATGATCAACAAACTGAAATCCCTAAAATAACAATGTAACAAACTAATAGGCGAGAGAGCTCGCATCTGGCTGAACACTAACAAAGAAAAAAAAGATATGTGAATATAACAAAGCTAGGAGATTCCTAGCCAACTACCTAAAGGTCAAAAGACAGAACTGCTTGATAGTTGCAATGAAGGGAAAATCAGGGAAAACAGAGACTGAGACTAAAAGTATAGCCAGTTGCTTTGAGCAATACTATAAAGAGTTATATAATCCTGATTGGCAACCAGACAATACAGATTGTGAAAAATACCTACAAATGGCAAACTCCGTTCAACTAAAAAGATGGGTAAGACTCCCCTAAACAAATCGCTCAAAATAGAAGAAATCGATAAGGTGATCGAAACACTAACACAGTTTCACAGGAAGTTCTTACAAAACCTTCCAGCCACAACTTACACTGCACTTAAAATCTCTTCTTGATTATTTTGCATCTAAAGGGAAAACAGGTCTGAACTTCTCAGAAGCCATACTAGCAGTAATCCACAGAGACAACAAAGACCCCTTTGATACCAAAAACTATAGGACAATATCCCTACTTAATGTAGATTGTAAACTCTATGCAAAAATCCTATCTACATGTTTGCAAAAATGTCTCCCCTAATTAATACATCCCTCCCAAATCAGCTTCACAAAGGGAAGACTTGCCTCTGATAATACCAGACTCTTTGGGCACCTCCTCGAAAAATTCACTTTGCTCCAATCCCGGGTGATGGCTATGGCCCTGGAAGCTGGAAAGGTTTTTGACAAAGTACCTTGGCCTTTCCTAAGATATTTGATCCACAAATTCAATCTAGGACTCTCCCTTGAGTGGATGGTATTCGTACTATATGACAATCCATTGGCCACAGTCAGGGTAAATGGTCCCCTATCTGAATCTTAGACATTGAAACCCTCCTAACTGTATTACACCACAACACCATCATAAAAGGCATCACATTTGACTCCAATCCCTCCAAGGTGGCAGCATATGCCGACAATGTCTTCCTCTTCTCCAAAGATGCAGACACAGCCATACATAAATTCTCAACCTGGTCAATGCCTATGCTAAAGCCTCAGGATACACAGTGAAAAAAGAAAAAAACAGAGGTCTTCTTCCTAAATCCACTCTGCATTCCTGCAACTCTCAGCAATAGTAACCTCAAATGGCAGAACAATTATCCTAAATACCTAGGCCCGCTACTCTGTAAATTGCTGGCTGACTCCCGCACTCATTTTGAAAAACACTCTCCTTAAAAAACTCCAAGACCTCATCGAGTCATGGTCATTCAAACACATGACCTGATGGGGCAGGTTGGACTGCACCAAAATGCTAATAGCACTACAGGTAAACCTCATTATAAGCATGTTCCCTCTAGAGCTTTCCACTACCTTTTTTAAACTCCTTAACAGGACTATTGTCTAATTTATTTGGCAAAGTAAAAAAGCTCAGAATCTCAAGCACAGTTCTATTACTGGATGAAGAAAAATGTGGAATTGGTCTCCCCAACTTCAGCCACATGGTATTTATACTCAAACAATCTAAACATTGGAAACACCCAAACTCGTTGCTCCCCCACCTTTCTGGGCAGATATTAAGAGAGGACTCTTTCACCATTCTCCCCCCTAAATGCTATCTCAATGAATCAATTTAAGATCTTAAATTCGTCAAATATAGTTAGATGCACAATATTGGCAGTTACACACCTGGCCAGCAAATGCATTTCCAAACTGAAACACTCTTCACATGCCTCGCTATGACACAACCCACTAAAACAAATTGACAGTATAACTCTCCACTTACACACTTGGTCATCACATAACATTTTGTACATTAATGATTTGATCAATAGAGCCAATCTGATTCCTTTCTCACTTTTACAATCAGTTTTCAACATCCTTTCGAGGAATTCTACAATTTCCTCAAACTCTGAGTGGCGATTAACCAAAATCAATTCTTCGGGAACCCACAAGCTCCAAACATCCTAAGGAAACTAGCTTTAATAGCATCCAAAGACCTTCAAGCATCTAAACTCTACACAATCCTCCAGGAACACACTCCCAGTACCACTCAAAAGGCTTAAAACTGTCACGTGGGCTCTCATTATCCTAAATGAGACTACTGGATTTCTAGGTAGCAGGATCGTTCACGGTGTGGGGGACTGAGTCTGACCCACTTGGAAGGACCTCTGTCACCCTAAATCCGGTTTTGCTCCGGCTAACTAGCAGTGCCTTATCTCTCCCAAGGGGAAGGGATGATTGGGCAGCCGAGCGCATGACATCTTTGGAACTGCTCAGGGAAGTCGTGGTCACTCAGATCCAAACCAGCTCTCTCATTTACAGTATGATCTCATATACAAATGACAAAGGCAGTTTGAGTTTTATAGATTGTTTTAATAAAACGACTGCATTTTAGATATTAAGGTGTGAGCTGCAATAACCAGAACCATACAACACAGTAGGATTGAAATAGTCACGAGGAGAGTGAAACATAACATCATGGTGTTAATAATTTCTACTCTCTCTCAGCTAGTTCTATTTCGAGCACAGCATGTTAAGCTTCTAACTTGCCTTTCAGATTCCCTGGGAAGACATCAACCCTCATACCTGAGCAAAGGCCTGTGATCTTGTTCAGCATCTGCAACGAGGCAGTCAGCGTCTAGTTGTGGTTCCCTGGTCGGAATCTCCCTCTTCCGTGTATTGGGACAAGGAAGTGTTTTTATAACTAACATGTCAGTGTGATCACAAAATGTCCCTACGCAAGAATGCCAAAGACTAAACTCCTACCACGTCTATCGGTAATGTACCAGACTGTATCCTTGACTGAAGCACAGAGTGAACAAGAATGTGTTATTGAGAACTCCAGTGCTGAAGTAGGCTAAACAGTGTGATATAAAAAATTAAACAAGACCGTAGAACTGGTTATTTGAAAAATAACAGTACGAAGCCGAGAAAAAGAATTTAGAGCAAAGTGCACAGAGGCTCTAAGCTGCGAGCAAAAGAATACAATACATGCAGGGCAAAGTGCACAAAGGCCTAAAGCCTGAAGCTAACGCACAAAGGATACATAAAACTGACCACACTACACCCTCCCCTGGTCGGTACCAAGTGGTTCTAATAATATAAAAATATGCCCCAGATACAAAAAAAATACATCAAATATATTTCGACAAGTTCAGAGGACAGCAAAGCAGAAAACTAATTTATATTGGGAAGCATGTGACGTTAAAGCCAAATTTGGTACAATGTATATTTCAATTAAAAAAAAAATCAAATTCTTAGACAGAAGCCACGGAAAGCAGGAGATCCTCCACTTCGACAGATGTCAATATCGGAAAATCCACACCAAAAACTATCATGGAGAAGGTGTGTTCCAAGGCCCCAGAATCATTCAGGGCGGCACCCCGTGCAGGGCCTATGAATGAGACAATACCATCTTCCTCCAGGAAGGGAATCTCATAAACTGCCTCACGAAGCAAACGCAACCGTAGTGCACAAGTCTGGGAATGAGCCCTAATCGGGAACATCAACAGATCAGTATCGACCACTGGGGGGCGCTGCAGTGAGAGACAGAGAGCCAGTGCATGTTCAAACGAGCACCAAAGGTACCGAAACACGGGTTGCACACAATCCAAAACCGGTCGGAATGACAGAGACCAGTCACAGTCCAATTGTCCCAGGAGTGTTGCTCCAAAATGCTGCATCATGCGTTCACGACACAGCTGCGCTGACGGGAGCACCAATATGGGATCTCGTCGCGGTGGGACAGCCATTGCGGAAGAACAGCAGCAACAGCAAAACACCAGCCAACAAAGCCAAAGTAATGGGAAATCCCCCAAAAATGCTTCTGAAAATAGAATGAATAGCCGAAGGTATTAAACTGAATATGGAAGAGAAGGTATGAGCAAAACCAACACCAACGGCTTTGAAAAAATGTGCAATTCCAGCAGTGCTGGGTGCATTAAATATACGTCCCATGAGTTCACCAAAGTGACTCGGAAAGTTAGTATTTAAAAGGTACTGTATTTCCGCTGATGACCTTGCCACCTGAAGTGCGTAGGTCTCGCTAGCAGATGTAAGGGCCACATGCTTTTGAAACAATAGAGCTTTCAGTCGACTCAACTTGTCCAAATTCACCTTGGAGGTAGCAATATGAGGCCAGATGTCCGCTACCTCCCAAATTTGAGTGGGGGGAAACAACACATTCCCGCAGCACGTAACGGCCTTGGTGACAATGACCATGTAAACTATTCCGGCACGCATGCCACAACAGGGTTCACTGTTAAGAAGGACGTAGCTGCAGTTTGAAAGCACCTGGAAAGTGTTTTTAATTACCGGGACTGGAACTCCCTTAAGATAACAAGCTAAGTTAGCAATCGAGGCATTACACGCCCCGTGCAAAGACAGTTGTTTACAAACCATCGAATGGCTGACTAAAGTTTCGCATTCGCTACCGCTAAGAAAAACCTCCCTCATACCATTAAGACATCTGTATCTAAAGGGAAGCTCCCACACCTCGTGTATGTAACTGTCTCCCAACCGTTCATATCTACCCACCGGAATGTGCTTTAAACAAGAAGTAAATTGCAGAGTGGAGATATGCAAATGAATAACCCCGTGAATCAACCACTCAGCTGACGGAATCTCAGCCACAGTAAAAGGCAACTTCTCCAACTTTTCAATATTTAACGTAACATACGTCGCTTCCTTCTTAGCCATCAGTTGTTGTTGACGTGTCAAATTAAAGGAAATGAATATCTCCCTGGCGCGACTGTGCTGCCACGGAACGCGACCTGCCTTCAATGTGTGTAGAGTCTAACCCAACTGCATGATGGACCGCGTTTGACTCTGCCCATGATATAAAGAAGACATTTCCGATCTAATAATGTCTATAGCAGAGGAAACAATATTGTCAATTGTGTATACACGGTCTGATAGGGTATGCATCCCATTATCCACAACAGACAAAGCTCGTATCAAATTTTCCTGATCAATTTGCCTCAACCGGGCAGCTGCCTCCTGTTGTGAAAGTTTCCATATCTCATTATATACTTCATACAAAAAATGTTTCTTCCGTGGTACTCTTGGTCTTGACAAAAAATCTTGCAAGTAGGTATCATTAGACAGTAATGTGAGATGTGTTTTAACTGCATCTAGCGTGGATGATTTCAACCATTGTTGACAAAGTTTCCCCACGCTATATGTAGTAATGATATCAGCATGTTCTGGTGATATGTAGCAAGGGTCTGCCCTACTAGTCCTGAACCCCCCCGAAGAGGTGACAAAACGTTGATGACACCTTTAAGTGTCTATGGGCCACAATAACCACCCGCCTGGACGTGTCAATGAAGTGTTAAGCGTACCATTCTGGACCCAGTCTGTAAGCTCACTAAACGTGGCATTAATATATTGCTGCCAATTTTTCATTTTGGAAGGGACAGGTATGCCAGGCATATTCAATTCCCTAATTGTTGCTAAGCCCAAACAGCTAGTCTGTTGTACAGTGTCATTTAAGAAAATCATTTGTACAGGAATAATACATGCCCTAAACAATGTATCCATACCCCGCATTTGCCAATTTTTCGTTCCCCAAACACTTTTCAAATCAACAGTTTTGGACCAGTATTCATACCCCTCAACAGATAGTTTGGATACAAACAAATTTGAATACAGTAATTTAGTATCAGTGAATAACATTTGCTTTTTAGTATGCGGAGTAACCTTATAATAGTAAGACTTAGCACCCTGTTGATGATGCCCAGAAAAATATGCAAATTTATCTGAATACGTTTTAGAACTCCCCTGTGGAGGAGTCGGGCAATGTTCCCATTGCATATATTCAAATATCGATTTAGGGCTACTAGCTTTATGAATAAAATGGTGTCCATAATAATTGTAGCAAAACATGTCACCATAATTATCTCTAAACTGGTAAGCATCTTTATTTTCATAGACAGTATAATATTGCAATTCCGTCAACATAGAATCCACTGTCTTTACGTCCCAATCATCAGAAACAATGCCTGGTATAACGATATCATTCATTGACAATTTGAGAACATACGGTATCTGAATCATCTCAGTGGGACAATATATATATCAAACATCACTCTATCCCACACAATCCCATCTGGAATTGGTACAGCAGAAATGTTCACAAAGGACAAGTCTCTTCGAACCATATGTGACAGAAAATGTGGTTTCAACACCGTCTCCAAGTGCTCAATGTCAGATCGTTCAGGAAGAAAATGACCATGTATTACCAGAAAAAAGGTAACTACAAACCCCAGCCATAGGAAAAGAGTCATCACAGTCATAAAAAGCCACAGATAGTTCCAAGGAACAACAAAATATGTATGTTTGAGCCAACATAGCAGCTTACGTGGACCCAGGGCTGGTGTTGAAGAGGACGAGGAGTCCGAAACGATTTCATCAGTGGTGTTGAAGCAGCCCGAGGCAGTTCTCGCAAAAGGTGAAACCGTAAACAAATAAGCAGATGGTGGCTCTCGCCTTGGCACGCTATAAACCACATGTTCAGCAATATCAGTAGAACTTACAGCAACTTGATCAAAGGATTCCAAATTATTCGCCGTCAGTGGAACAATCGCAAGATCAGCTTCGACTCTCCCCAAGCTCGGAGAGGAAATAGCGTCGGTGCAAATCACCTGCAGCGGAACTTCTTCCCCAGTAGTGAGAGGGATTCCGGAACTACTGGGTGTCCCTCTTGGTCTGCTGTGCAGAATCGGCCACATGTTGTAACTTGACATTATCAATGGAAACAAAGCGATTTCCTTTGGCCCCTTGCAACGGTGGCAAAATTACAGTTCTTGTGCCGTGGATCCCTAGCACAGGGACAGGCACCCGATAGGAAGGACCAAATTATTTTTTCACTGCAACCTTTTCACGCACAAGATCCCCAATCCTGGGAATCCAACCAGTAGGCGTTACTGGTTCATCCTTAATTCCTGTGGAGGCAGCACTGGCAGAAGAGTTATCTTCACGGAATTGTTGTAAATCCTGCAAAACAGTGACACAATCATTTATGTCAAAGGGCGTATCTGCCATCTCCACACCAGGACCACCTAGATCAGGAACATATATTCCTGTTCCAAACAGGCACTCATATGAAGTACGACCCCCCAGGGACCTTCTAGGCAAGTTATTAAGTGCTCTCTGTACTCCATACAGGTGGGCTAGCCAACTACGACCTGTACCTATAACTCTAGCCGTTAAGGATTGCTTTAAATCGTGATTTAAACTCTCCACAACAGAATTTCCCTCGGGATGAAATGGAGACGAGAACTGGAGCTGGACCCCCAACGAAGCCATGGTGTCCCTGAATGCTTTAGAGGCAAAAGCAGGGCCCTGGTCTGAATGAAAAGCCGCAGCTGCATATGTATCGACAAAGATGCGCAAATCTTTAATAACAGTTCGAGCGTCAGACGAGCGCTGTGGCCAGACCCACACAAATCTGGAGCACGAATCTACAGCAACCAATATATATTTGTATGCACTATCTGGTGTCAGCGGACCACAATGATCCAAGTACACACACTGTAAAGGTTTATTTGATATCAGAAGGGGCGTCTGCTGCGGGCGTCTAGCCGTGGAAACTTTAATTTGTTGGCAGACATCACAAAAAAGGACATACTGCTTCGTCTCTTTATAGAGACCAGGCCACCAATAACGAGTCTGTAACAGTGAAACAGTGGCAGCCACGCCGGCATGTGCAGAAGCCGCCCCCTCATGTGCTGCAGTAATCAATCGAGGTTGCTCAATTTTATTGGGCATTTCACGAACACCAACGCCTGGGATTTTAACTACAGCGTTTAGCATACCACCCATGCAGTAACTATATTTAGAAGGGAATCCTTTAGGAAATGGCGTGCCATCAGCCGTAGCCTTTATGGCAGCCAATATCTCTGTGTCTGGTTTGGAACTCAAACGAGTTACTGCGGCCACAGTGGCAACTGCCACTGCCGATTTTGCGGCTTCATCAGCCAAAGTATTCCCGCAACGTGTATTCCAACGCGCTGGTGTCCAAGTGTATGCACAGCATGGACTTTAGGAAGCGTTCCCTTCAGATCCGCAACCTTCCCCCACAGCAATTTGTGTTTAATGGTGTTACCTTTTGAATCTCTGAACCCATTCAACCTCCAGTAGTGTAAATATTAATTGAAAGACTGAACACAGTAATAGGAATCACAAACCAGCAATGTAAATATTGCCGGATCCGCATGTTCCAAGGCTAACAATAGAGCTTTCAGCTCAGCCAACTGTGCCGTGCAATCTCCCAAGGTTTGTGTATAAGTATGTCGGGGGCAGAACACTTCCCCCTCCATATAGCCGCTCACCACCGCACATGCAGCAGAATACTGTTGTTTAGTCCCAACCGCTGGTTGAGCAGAGCCATCGGTATACATGACCACCTGATATTGGTCAATAGGCAATGTGCCAGCGGGAACTGGGTATTCCATTTCATATTGAAGAAATTCTTGAGTCTGCAGTTTAGGGTCAAATATGTAATCTACATCAGTGGCTGTCAAAGACGTTGCCCATTGTATCCATCGCGGGTGTAAAGCTTTCGAATTAGGAACACTCGCTTTAGTAACAGCCTCTAGGGCCGGAATCGGGGGAAACTACAATGATGCGTTGGCCCTGGGCAAGAGGTCGTTCTTTAATAACAGCCATCTGTACAGCAGTGAGAATTTTCTCAGTCTGTGCAAAACGTTGTTCTGCAGCCGAATACAAGTGGGACTTGTGTGCTATTGGGACTGTCTGACCTTCATTAAAGGTGACATATGTAAACTCAACGGCCCCAGGTATAACCCTGATGACCAGATGCGTTTTATTGTCCCGAGTGTGTAAATGCTTTACTGCTAAGAGATTAGTTTGCAAATCTCAAAGAATATGTGTATGCTCATTCATCCAAAAGTTACTCGAAAAATTCGGGCGAATCAACTCGTATAATGGTTTTATACGTGTAGCGTAATCAGGAATGTAAGTTCTGTCAAAATTTAGAAACCCCAATAACGACTGGAGTTTCCGAATTGTATTAGGAGGTTGCAATTGAGCACATTTTTCCAAAAAGTGTGGCGCTAAGCTCTTGCCCTCATCCGACAACTCATATCCCAGGAAAATGACACTGAGGAAGGCAATCTTTGATTTTTTTTTATTAAATTAGTAGCCAATGTCAGCGAATCCCACAACAATGCGCGCTACCCGCCTTAAATGTTGCAGTAACTCATAGTCTGTCAGATAGATATCATCAACATATGACAAAGCTTCAGGGTCCAACTCGTGCAGAATTTCAGTTACACGAGCCGAAAATAGTCCTGGGCTATTCTTATACCCCTGAGGCAGACGACAAAACTTTTTTTGAGAGCCAAACGCACTAAAGCTTGTATAGTCCCTGCTTTCGGGCGCTATATTTTGGCAGAAGAATCCATTCGAGATATCTAATGTTGTTTTGTATTTCTTACGCACAATATTATTCATGAGCGCTGCGCTGTGTGAATTTTGTATTGCATATGTGCGTGTATGTCCATTTAAATGTCTGTAATCCACCACTATCCTATAAGAATGGTCCGGTTTAGCTACTGGAAATAAGGGATTATTCATCGGCGAGACCCAGGGTTCAAGTACTCCCTGGTACTCCAATTGTGTAAGTATTTTCCTTACCATGCCCTCGCTTATAATTTTATATGATATTGCGGTTGCGGCTGAGGTTTGCCCTTTATCGGAATTACATGATAAGGTGAATCACTATCCCACCCCATATTATTTCTATATAAGGCGGGAGCCTGTGCCAGAGCCCATGTTTTACTATAGGACTCTGCTAGTTCTCCCGGAACAAGTGGTGAGAATGAAGGTGTAATAACCTCATCCCCAACTGAACAGTCACGAACAAAGTCAGGGGGCCAATCCTGTTCGGCCAGCAAAATGTCATACAATTTGACCACACGGTCCCAAAAGATGGCGTTTATCGTGCGCTCAATGTCCCCTTCTAATTGTAAAGTTACTGTATAAACTCTATCGGGATCAGAGACACGCATATCTGCTGTTTCGACTTGTATGAAGTCATCAGTTGCTTTCACCTCCAGATGTTCTAGAAGATTCCGGTGAACTATTGTGACCTCTGCCGCGCTGTCTAATAGTGCTAACGCCCATGTCTTGTTCTTCAAGAGAACCCTCTTCTTGAGTGGCAGGTCTCACTGAGACTGCTGCCACCTTCTTCTTTTTAAATTGTTGCTTTTGTTGGATCGGTTTCTCTTCTTTCTTGACAGAAACCTCCGTTGAGCATTGTGATTCCTATCTCGGTTTCACGTACTCTGTTCTCCGCTCTGACCACCCACCTCTCTCACTTCTCTTTTCCGATGAGTCCTGAAAGGAACGAGATTGGCGTGTATCAGTATATTGATATCGATCAGGCGTCTTCAAATTATCCCTATTCCTGAGATTATACCTATTCTGCGGGGTCTCCGGTTGCGGAGATTGTCCCCTATATTTTTTAGGTGTCTGTTGCTTTTTCTCCCAGCGCTTTTTAGTACCCTCAGGTTGCTGTTGTTTAGTAGTATCTTTGCTATTCTTACCCTGCAACTGTGTTTTTTGCGGTCTAGCCCCTAGGCTATCACGACCGATACTCGAATATGTTACTGCTATTCTACTTGGCAGCTCCCGCTCTTGATTAATTTGCTGGACGTCTCGAAGGCGCATACGCACTGCTAGCGCTACTGCCTCTCCTTTGAGATTACTCAAAATAATAGAGGAAACTGCGGCAAAATTTCCCATCAGCTGCATCCCCAAATCTAAGGCTGGGGCTGCCCCATATTCATCTTGAATTTGTTTTAGCACTTCCGGTAGATTAGCCAATGTTGGTGTACCGTGTGCTGTAGTGTAGAGCGCGGCAAACACCATGCCCCAAGTATTACAATGATCCACAGTAGGAACCATTCCATATGGCAAACACATCGTCAATATTCTATGTTTATCCTGAGGTCCCGTATGGGGAAATACTGCTTCCAGCATATTAATTTTTTGCACCAGCCAAAATGGAGTTTCCTCACGTTTAGCCGGTACTTTACCCATAACTGAGTGTACAGTGTCCGGATTGATACCCGGAACCACCGCATGTGGTTGCGCCGGAGCAGCACGCGCTGCATTAGTATTTAAAGTCTGTATTACAAATTGAACCAGTCTTCTGTATGTAGTAGCTAAATCTATATATAAACGACGAACTTCAGCCACTGCCAAGTTAGCAACCGCAGGATATGGTGCGTATGTAGCCGATAAAGGCCAGGTAGGACCATCATTACTCAGTGGACCTAAAATAATTTGTGCTACTGTGTGTGGGAGGGAGCCATCAAGCCAATCATGGTGTTCTTGATAAGATAAAGGAATCTCTAAGTATGCATATGCCCTGTATTGTCCAGGGACATTCGCAATAGTGTATTCATGAAAAGTGTTTGAACCCCCATCAACTGCTGGAAATACGACCCAAGAATAAAAAAGCTCTGTTCTATAAGCTGCATGGGCGTCCACCACAAACGTGACCGGACCCCCCTGGTTCGTGAGACCATGTGCTATCAGATGCCCTGTGAGCGGTTGGCGCATATTAAATGCTATATTCACTACATTAGGATTTGCCATTATAAAAACAACACTAGGTCAAAGAAGGCACACCAATATCGGGGTTTTCCTTTCAAAGTTCAAGCTTGAACAACCGACCACTAAGTAATAGGATGTACCTATCTCGTGGTTGCGGAAATCCTCAGCGCCACAGACGTCTCCTTTAACGGAACCGAGGAGTCAATATATATATGAGACCGAGAGAGTCAGCCGGACCCGAAAATTAGAGCCAGACCAATCGTTGCCGGCGCCATGTCGCGTGGGCTCTCATTATCCTAAATGAGACTACTGGATTTCTAGGTAGCAGGATCGTTCAAGGTGTGGGGGACTGAGTCTGACCCACTTGGAAGGACCTCTGTCACCCTAAATCCGGTTTTGCTCCGGCTAACTAGCAGTGCCTCATCTCTCCCAAGGGGAAGGGATGATTGGGCAGCCGAGCGCATGACATCTTTGGAACTTCTCAGGGAAGTCGTGGTCACTCAGATCCAAACCAGCTCTCTCATTTACAGTATGATCTCATATACAAATGACAAAGGCAGTTTGAGTTTTATAGATTGTTTTAATAAAACTACTGCATTTTAGATATTAAGGCGTGAGCCGCAATAACCAGAACCATACAACACAGTAGGATTGAAATAGTCACGAGGAGAGTGAAACATAAGAATAACGCTATCATGGTGTTAATAATTTCTACTCTCTCTCAGCTAGTTCTATTTCGAGCACAGCATGTTAAGCTTCTAACTTGCCTTTCAGATTCCCTGGGAAGACATCAACCCTCATACCTGAGCAAAGGCCTGTGATCTTGTTCAGCATCTGCAACGAGGCAGTCAGCGTCTAGTTGTGGTTCCCTGGTCGGAATCTCCCTCTTCCGTGTATTGGGACAAGGAAGTGTTTTTATAACTAACATGTCAGTGTGATCACAAAATGTCCCTAGGCAAGAATGCCAAAGACTAAACTCCTACCACGTCTATCGGCAATGTACCAGACTGTATCCTTGACTGAAGCACAGAGTGAACAAGAATGTGTTATTGAGAACTCCAGTGCTGAAGTAGGCTAAACAGTGTGATATAAAAAATAAAACAAGACCATAGAACTGGTTATTTGAAAAATAACAGTACGAAGCCGAGAAAAAGCATTTAGAGCAAAGTGCACAGAGGCTCTAAGCTGTGAGCAAAAGAATAAAATACATCCAGGGCAAAGTGCACAAAGGCCTAAAGCCTGAAACTAACGCGCAAAGGATACATAAAACTGACCACACTACAAAACAAACGGTTGACCTCATGTCTTAGAGAAGGACACACCAATCTAGATGAGAAATACTGGTCTCATGTATCGAAACTTGACTAAGCTCTAAATCTCCCCACCATATCACAGTGTAAACACTGGCTGTTACATAGATCCTACTGGACCCCAGACAAACTCTTTAGACTTGGTCTATTAAATTCAGACAAATACTGATCTGCTCAGCGGAAGTCAGAGGCCTTGATCACATGCTATTTTCTTGCCCTATGCTTCACTCATACTGGGAAGATATCAACAAAACTGGACCCAGTTCTCACATACTTAAGACCCTGGATTATTCCTAATCTTCCCTACTAAACAAAATTGCACTCCTACTATTTGACTTACTACTCACATAAGGAGTCAAAACGATTATTTGTGATTTGTAAGACTTCAAATCCATCTCCTACCACATTTGGTGGGCCTGGGTGTACTTTCTCAGAAGCTCAGACAGTATTATTCTCCATGAAAACTTCAGTCACAACAGATCCAGCCTGCTGGTCACTCCTGGATGCTTATTTACAGACCATCACTCCCCCCCATCCCGGTCCTTAGCTGAACTCCACTTAACTACCTTCCATGCACAATTAGGTTCTTGGGATATCCCCATCCTCCGCCTACCTCCTCACTACTTTCACGTTTGCAATTCTCTTTTCCAATTTACACTTTCTTCTCCACTCTCCTATCACACAGGAAGTATATCGCCACCTATTTATGGGAGATAACCAGCGTGGCTATATTTTTCAATGAATTCTTCTAATTTGCACATCAGTACCTCTACATTGCCATTTATTTCATCTATAAATTTTGTTTTATTGGACTCTCATGTAACATGCGACATACTAATGTAATTCTCGTACCTATTCTACTATTGCATTTCTGTAATGCTTTCACATTAACATGTTTAATAAAATGCTAAAGTAAAGCAAAAAAAAAAGAAATGGTTTCCTACTTACAGATGGGTTTAGTACATAGCAAAAATTATTTTTGGGGTTGCAAACCATGCAGTTTTGTGAATTACAGTGTTTCGTCTTCAAAATCACGTTGACCGTCTGCCCATAAGAGTTACCTTTTTGGAGCCTATTTGTTGCAGGTGACTTTTTAGAGACTTCACCCCATGGAGGAACAGCATTGTGAAAGTCAAACAATTTTGTATGTGAAATTTGGGAACTCTGTTTATGCAATACCTTGAAAAACAGAATCTTTGTTTAGTTTGGAGTAATGTGTGTTCCCTATCACTGTTTGTGCTTTGTTTTGATGTACTTTTATAACATATTCTTGCTCTTTAGTTGGCATCCAGCTCTTACATACAGCAAAGTTAATATTCATGTTTTATTGTCAGAGGCATATTAGGACCAAATGATGCTACAATAATGTATTGTCTTTTGTATGTGAAAATAAACAATTAATAAAGGTGAATTGCTGCCAGTAATTACTTATAAAGAAATAGAGAAACTTCCTTTTGACTGTACTTTCTGTACCATAACACTCTTTTCTCAAGGAGTTGCACTGTCTACAGTGTGCGATAAATAACACCTATTACAAGTTTGTGGGAAATATCTTTGTGTGTTAAACACCAAAATCTCTATGGTACAGTAAATACAGTATGGCTTCCCAATCTTACATTTCTTCAGGTTTGACCTGCCAAATTGTAATGACAGTTGAGGTATTTAATACATCTGATAATTATTGGACACCTTAAGTATGAAAATCATATTTCTGACCCATGCGTAAACAGGAGCTTACACAGAGCTCGGAATACAACCAAATTGTATTCAGGCCCTTAGAATTTGACATGCAAAGGTAAGTCTGTTTGGCAGACTGAGGGTCCTCAACCTACCAGATCTAGAGTTGTCTGCCAGCCCTCCAAACAACTCTAAACAATTGTCAGGGGCCACTTTCACTGTGGTTCTCGTCAATGTATTAAATGTTTGACAGACGGAAATGTCAAAATGACAATACTAATACTGTCCATCAAACTTTCAACATGTTTTCATTTTATCAAAACAAAATCGCGTAGCGAGGCTTTGTTTTTGAAAAATAATAAAAAGTAATGCAGGTAATTTAAATGTTTTTACTGTCTCTTACCTTTGCCTTTTTCATGGGAATAAGGGAGAGTAAAAACTGGCCAGTCCAATGCCCATTCTCATGAGGGTCAATGGCCAAACATCTGACAGACCTTACTCGATTGGGCCATCAGAGGAGTATGTCAGTGAAAGGAGACAAACTAGTCTACATGGCTGAAATACTTAAGGTCCACCAGTCTGTAGGTCAAGTGGTGGGCCTTAAGTTTGGCAGAACCGTTACTCTTTCACCATTATAATGGAGTACCCTCTCTGCCAAACACTAAACCAGCTCCAGAGTGGTGGCTTCCAGACTGTCTTTCCAATCAATGTCCTGAGTTCATACACTAAGTAGCAGTTTCTCGAAGTTATTCTATGCACTTTGGCCAGTTCATGATATACCGTTTGGGTTCACATCCTGAACTTTTGCTTCATATTTGCTCAGGCGTAGAATGGAGGCATTCACCAATTTTAAAAGAAATTGGAATGTGTAGATGGCATGCACTAACTCCGAAGCTCCTTGAGTTAGTGCATACACCACAGACAACACAGATTTAGGTGGTCATTACAACATTGGCGGTATAAGGCGCTTACCGCTGTGCAGAAGACCACCAATACACCGCCACGGCCGCAGTAGACCGCCACAGCTATTATGACACACATCACGGAATCCGCCGAAATTCAGACATCCACACAACACCGCCACACCAAAGGTCAGCGATAAACTGGTGGAAGCAAATCCTCCCCCTCCACGCCAACAGAAACACGCCCATGCTATTACGACCCACGAATCCACGCGGCGGTCTTTCAACCGCGGTATTCCATTGGCGGTACACACCGCCGCGCTCAAAATACACACACATCTACAAAACACCGCCACATTGGACAATTCCAAATACACACACCTGATACACATACACACACCACTCCCACACACCCAACACAATATAAAATACACACCCACATCACACACAAACCCCTACAACCAGAAATTCTGAGACAAGGCCAGAGAGACAGCACAGCTATTGACAACCCCATCACACAGAGGCACACAACACCATCACCCACAGAACATCCAGGCACAAAACACCACATACCACTACACTCACCACACTCATCAACACATACACCACCCCACACATCACACATAACACCCCATGTCACGCCAAAGACACCCCCGCTTCTCCGAGGAGGAGCTCAGGGTCATTGTGGAGGAAATCGTACGGGTAGAGCCACAGCTATTTGGCTCACAGGTACAGCACACATCAATAGCCAGGAAGATGGAGCTATGGCGCAGAATAGTGGACAGGGTCAACGCCGTGGGACAGCACCCAAGAAATAGGGAGGACATCAGGAAGAGGTGGAACGACCTACTGGGGAAGGTGCGTTCAACGGTCTCCAGGCACAACATCGCTGTGCAGCGGACTGGCGGCGGACCCCCACCTCCTCCCCCACAACTAACAACATGGGAGGAGCAAGTCCTGAACATCTTGCATCCTGAGGGCCTCGGAGGAGTCGGTGGAGGATGGGACACTGGTAAGTCAAATCTTAACTATCACATCCCCCACCCTACCTGCATGCTATCACACACCCCCACCCTCACACCCTCCCCTATCACCCCAAATCCTCACTAATCTACCCATGACACCAAGCACCGATCCCAACATCAAGCCCTGCATGACACAACTAAGCATGGGCACCCCTCACTAAAGCATGCCCACTGCACATACCCAGAACACCCCCCCAACCATCACCACACAAGCCCCCACACAGGAATGCCTGCACTGGGGATCACGCACACCCAACCATTGCACACCGTACACACACAGATGCAATAATCATGTTCTTATACCCCTGCAGGAACCCGAAGGAATGTCACCACACCAGAGGGTCCAGACAACACCACTCCACCCCCAGAAGAGGCCTACAGTGACGACAGCAGCTCTGCCCCACTGGATCCTGATGACCAGCTCGGACCATCGTGGGCCTCAGGACAGTCGGTTCCCCTTGCCCAGCCACAGCCCAACCCCGAGCTGCCACCCTCTTGTAACACCAGCACAGCACCCACCCAGCAGGCCCAAACCTCCCTACCCAGGACAGGTCAATCAGTGGTGTGTCCACCACTACAGGGCACCCAGGCTAACCCACCACCCCAACAACAACAGGGACCTGGGGGCAGTGGTAGTGGGCACACGGTCCAGGGGACGGAGGCACAGGAACACCGGGGAACTGGGAGGGGTTCTGTGCAACAGAGGGAGGACAGGCAAGGGAACCAACTCTCCACGAGGCCCTATCCTCCATCATGGGAGCATACCACCACTCCCAGGAGACGATGGCGACGGTCCTGGACAAGTTGCAGGAGACCCTGTGTCTGCAGGACGAACTGTATTTGGGGTTCAGGGAGGAGCTCAGGACCATCAGCTCCGCCCTGGGCACCATCATAGGGGTGCTGACGGACATTCAAAAGACCTTGAGGGACACTGTGGCACTCCAAGGGGCCCCTGACACTAGCCAGGACGACGAACTGCCCACCACCTCCTCCGGCGCAAGTGGACAGGACGCCCCGCCACAGGACTACCACACCAGCACCCCATCCCCTGCAGACGGACAACCACCAAGCAAGCGGTCCCTGAGATCCAGGAACAGGACAGAGCAAGGAAATAAGACCACCCTGATTGTCCCCCACTGTCCCACTTTGTCACCCTGTCCAGATAGGAACTGCCCCAGCTCCACTTCCAATGCCCAGATGGGAAGTGCACCTGTGAGACCAATAGACTGGACTCTGCCATGGACATTCCTCCACCATCACCCATCCCCATTTTACAACCTTCCTTGATTTTTTTAGCACTTAAATAAACACCCTTGAAAGCCAAAAAAATCTTGAGTCAGTCTATGATTTGGAACTTTGTATTATCAATTACAGTGTCATAATGGGTTACCCATTGTAAGGCTAATATACCAATGTCACACATCACAAGCCCTTGAAGGATGCAAGCAGTTTACACGTAGGTTACCACACTTGTGAAACTGAAATGGAAGGGTACAACTCAATTAACAAATAGTGAGTGAAATGTAGGTACAGGATAGAGGTAGACTTGTGAAAGTTAATGTAATGTTAAACCAGAAAATGTTCTCACCTGTGTCTCACTGGAAATATTGCTGTATGACTGACTCCCTGTTGTTGTTTTCTTCATCCTCAGCTTCATCCTCATCACTGACCACTGGCTCCACAGGCTCCACAGCTGCCACAACACCGTCATCTGGATCATCCTCCTGCAGAAAAGGCACATGGCGTCGCAATGCCAAATTATGGAGCAGGCGATGATGATGTCGCACACCTTCTTCGGTGAGTAGAATAGGGATCCACCTGTCATATGGAGGCACCTTAACCTGGCCTTAAGAAGGCCGAAGGAGCGTTCGATTACCCTCCTAGTCCGCCCATGGGCATCATTGTACCGTTCCTCTGCCCTGGTCCTGGGATTCCTCACTGGGGTCAATAGCCAAGAAAGGTTGGGGTAACCAGAGTCCCCCAATAGCCATACACGGTGCCTCTGGAGTTGACCCATCATATCAGGGATGCTGCTATTCCGCAGGATGTAGGCATCATGCACAGAGCCAGGGAACATTGCATTTACCTGCGAGATGTACTGGTCTGCCAAACAGACCATCTGGACATTCATGGAATGATAATTCTTCCGGTTTCTGTACACCTGTCCACTCCTGCGGGTGGGACCAGAGCTACATGGGTCCCATCAATGGCACCTATGACGTTCGGGATATGTCCAAGGGTATAGAAGTCACCTTTCACTGTAGGCAAATCCTCCACCTCAGGGAAAATGATGTATCTCCTTACGTGTTTCAGCAGGGCAGACAACACTTTGGACAGCACGTTGGAAAACATAGGCTGGGACATCCCTGATGCCATGGCCACTGTTGTCTGAAATGACCCACTTGCAAGGAAATGGAGCACTGACAGCACCTGCACGTCAGGGGGGATTCCAGTCGGATGGCGGATTGGTAACATCAGGTCTGGCTCCAACTGGGTACACAGTTCCTGGATTGTGGCATGGTCAAACCAGTGGGTGACGATGATATGTCTTTCTTCCATTGTCAACAGGTCCACCAGCGGTCGGTACACCGGAGGATTCCGCCATCTTCTCAAAAGTCCCAGCTGACGGTGCCTAAGAAGGACAACAGCGAAGAACCAGTCACTATTCCTCCAGGTATATACCCACAGTTACACACAAGACTACACCAGACAAAAAAGCCTTCCTGTATGTGTGTTGAGTATAGGCCTAGCTATGCGTGACGCAGTAGTAAATTAAGCCATGTGAGTCCCTGAAATGGCAGCTGCCTGACCTCTAAACTGGGACAATGGGATTGTGGGGTAACTGTGCTGGCGTTGCACACCGTCGCAGTAGGAGGTCGTAGACCGCGGCGCAATGCTGCATTGGTTAACATTGCACACTATGGGTCCCAGGAGCCAATGAACAGGTGCGCCGGCGGTGATGATGCGCACCGCCGCGGACGTCACCGCTGCGGACGTCACCGCCATTTTCTATCTGTTCACTCACTAGATACCTGACCTTCGACAGGAGAGGACCTACACTGCTAGTGCTGCTGTGACCTCGGTCTGGAAGCGACGATGGCTGCTGCGTCTGGGGAAAGAGCAGCTGCCTTCACTGCACAGGAGTTGGAGAAACTTGTGGATGGGGTCCTCCCCCAGTACACGCTACTCTACGTCCTCCAGACCAACAGGTTAGTACACAGGGAGCACGTTGTATGGGCTAGGCCTGGGTGGAGAGGGCTGGGTGGAAGAGGGAAGGGTGCAGAGTACATAGAACAGTTATGCATGGGAATGAATGGGCCACATGGCCAGAGTAGGGAGGGGGCCACTCACATTGACGGTGCAGTTGGTAATGACTGTTCCTCTTTCCTTGTGCATGTCATGTAGGTCAGCGCCCACCAGAAGAGGGACATCGCCAAGGAGGTCCGGACCCTGGGGCCCACCAGTGACGGGGCACCCACTGCCGGAAGAGATGGGAGGACATTCGCCGCTGCAGCAAGAAGACGGCGGAGGCTCAGCTGGGAATGGCCTCCCAACGTGAGAGGGGTGCCCGTCACACCATGACCCCCCTGATGTTCAGGATCCTGGCGGTGGCCTACCCGGAGTTGGATGGGCGATTGAGGACATCACAGCAGACACAAGGGGGTGACTACAACCTCATTCAGCTGACTTTGCGTGCAGTGGAGGGGTCTGGGTGGGGGAGGTGGGCTGTGGGTGTCCCTAGGCCAGGGCGAGTTAGGTAGGCAAGGCCCCTCCGTAATGTAGGCCATGTGGCACTCTACCCCACCTCAGCAGAGTGCCAAGTTGAGGTATAATTGCCCATGTGGCATCCATATGCGCAGATTCCCACCATTGCCATGTAGGCCATGTTCCAGAAATTGCATGTGCAGAGGTCAGGAACACGGCGTAATGCAGGGGGCTGCTGCGTCTGTCTTGTCCGCCAACGGTAGCGGTAATCCATGCACTAAAACTCTCTTTCTTCTGTCTCCCCCCCCCCTTTTTCTGCTCTCCCTGTCCTTTTGTACATCAGCATCAACAGGCGGAGGTACAGTGGCACCGGAGCACGAGGGAGCTGCATCCCACATGCCCATGGAGGGCCACACCATGGACTCTGAATGCACCAGTGGGACGGAGGGCGAGGGGAGCTTCACGTCGGCCCCCGGATCACCAAGCAGCGACACAGACTCGTTCGCCGATGGAGGCTCCCTTGTGGTGGCGGCACCATCTGTGCCCCCCACCTCTACAGGTACAGCCGCCACCTCCCCTACCAGCACCGCCCTCCCAGCAGCCCCTCAGCGTTCGCCCCGTGCCCGCTCACCCAGGAGGGTGGGCATCACCTTCGCCCCAGGCACCTCAGGCCCTGCCCCAGTCACCCCCGCTGCCCTCAGTGAGGAGGCCATTGACATCCTCAGGTCACTCACTGTTGGGCAGTCTACCATTGTGAATGCCATCCAGGGTGTAGAACGAGAGTTGCAACACGGTAATGCATTCCTGGAGGGCATTCATTCTGGTCAGGCTGTCCTTCAGCGAACCCTGCAATCTCTGGCCTCAGCACTGATGGCAGCCATTGTCCCTGTGTCTAGCCTCCCCCCTCCAACTTCCTCCACCCAGACCCAATCTCCTGTACCCCAGCCCATCCCAAGCACACCTACAGACCAGCATGCACACAAGTCAACACACACAAGTAGCTCAAGCAAACATAGGCACCACACACACCACAGGCACTCACGCAAGCCTCACCCACATACAGACACAGCAACATCCACTGTCTCCACTGTGTCCCCCTCCTCCTCTTCTCCCTCCTCCCTCCCAGTCTCGTCTACACACACACCTGCATGCACCACATCTACAGGCACTAGGACTCGCACCAGGACACCCAGCACCACAAGCCGCTCACCTGCACTCACTACCTCCACTGCCATTTACACGTCCCCTGTGTCCTCTCCCAATGTGTCTGTGACGCCCCCTCCGAAAGTACACAAACGTCGGCAATCACTCACCCAACATCCATCCACCTCACGACAGCCTCCAGTACCTGCACCTGCACCCAAAACAGCTAAAGTGACACCTCCTACAACCACCTCCTCTTCCTCCACTCCCAGACCCCCTCCAGCTACCCATCCCAGTGTCCGTCAGAAACTGTCCCTCTGTCAAATTGACCTTTTTGCCCCCCCTCCAATTCATGAGTCCCGTTGCAGCGCCTCAGCCAAAAAGCCTCCAGTACCAGTGGTGCGTGTTCCAGGTTTTTGGAGTGCACCGGCCACCAGGGCAGGCAGTAGGACCCGGAGCCAAGGCACTGGCAGCCCACCCCCTGTAAAGGCTCCGAAATTGGAGAGTGGACGACGGGACCGTGTCAAGACTCCTGGTGGGACAAACAGTGAAATGGGATCTAAGGCGATTGGTGAGTCATCTGTAACTCAAAAGAAGGTGGGGAAGGTCCTGAGGAAACCTCCCCAACCTGTTGTGAGTGTCACGGCGGAGAAGTGCGCCATCATTTCCGGCAGTCCAGACACAACCGCCAGCACCGCCGTCACTGGTCCAGAGACCACCGCAAGAGTCACAGCCCAGGAGGGCCCAAGTATCGTTCATGGTCCAGAGACCACCGCCGGAGTCACAGCCCAGGAGGGCACAAGTATCGTCACTGGTCCAGAGACCACCGCCGGAGTCACAGCCCAGGAGGGCCCAAGTATCGTCACTGGTCCAGAGACCACCGCCGGAGTCACAGCCCAGGAGGGCACAAGTATCGTCACTGGTCCAGAGACCACCGCCGGAGTCAAAGCCCAGGAGGGCACAAGTATCGTCACTGGTCCAGAGACCACTGCTGGAGTCACAGCCCAGGAGGGCACAAGTATCGTCACTGGTTCAGAGACCACCGCCAGAGTCACAGCCCAGGAGGGCCCAAGTATTGTCACTGGTCAAGAGACCACCGCCGGAGTCACAGCCCATGAGGGGCCAGGATGCCACAGCCCCGCTGGGCAATGATGGAACGTCATGCCACACACCAATGCCCATTGTAGAGATCGTCATGCCACACATCAATGCCCAGTGTAGAGATCGTCATGCCACACACCAATGTCCGTATCAGAACCGCCATGTCAAAACACCGGTGAACAGGGCAAAGACCGCCATGGCAAAGCACCGCTGAACAGGGCAAAGACTGCCATGGCAAAGCACCGATGAACAGTCCTGAAATGCCATGTGAAGGCACCGCTGAAGAGGGCAAAGACCGCCATGGCAAAGCACCGCTGAACAGTCCTGAAACGCCATGTGAAGGCACCGCTGAACAGGGCAAAGACCGCCATGGAAAAGCACTGCTGAACAGGCCAAAGACCGCCATGGCAAAGCACCGCTGAACAGTCCTGAAACGCCATGTGAAGGCACCGCTGAACAGGGCAAAGACCGCCATGGCAAAGCACCGCTGAACAGTCCTGAAACGCCATGTGAAGGCACCGCTGAACAGGGCAAAGACCGCCATGGAAAAGCACTGCTGAACAGGGCAAAGACCGCCATGGAAAGCACCGCTGAACAGGGCAAAGACCGCCATGGAAAAGCACTGCTGAACAGGGCAAAGACCGCCATGGCAAAGCACCGCTGAACAGTCCTGAAACGCCATGTGAACGCACCGCTGAACAGGGCAAAGACCGCTATGGAAAAGCACCGCTGAACAGGGCAAAGACCACCATGGAGAAGCACCGCTGAACAGGGCAAAGACCGCCATGGAAAAGCACAGCTGAACAGGGCAAAGACGCCATGGCAAAGCACCGCTGAACAGTCCTGAAACGCCATGTGAACGCACCGCTGAACAGGGCAAAGACCGCCATGGAAAAGCACCGCTGAACAGGGCATGCACCGTGTAGGAATGAATGGACCGCCACATCAGGCATCCTTATCCCATGTGCAGCTGGGACAGTGACAGGACAGGTACTTTCACGTGGAGACTCATCCAGTCTGGGCAGCAGTCCCCCTCCACAACCAGTGGAAACCTGCATCTACTTGAGAGACTGTGGCTTTGCACTCCCCAGGATGGCACAGTGGGCAAACCACCCACTGTAGTGACTTGAGAGACTGTGGCTTTGCACTCCCCAGGATACATCAATGGGCATGGAGCCCCGTCGTGGATCTGGCTTCGCATTCATCTGGCTGAGGTGCCCCCCCTTCCCTTCCCCCTGAGGTGCCTGCAGTGTTTCTATCTGATGCCCCGGCAGTGTTCTCTCCGATTTTGGTCAAGTATCTATTGTGGGCCTCGCCCATGCATTTTTGGACTGTTGGTGCACGGACATTGTTGTGTACATATCTGCACTACTTCTCGGATTGTATGTGAAAATAAGAGTGATTTTGAGATATGTATATCTGAATATTTTTGTGTGACATGTATATTGGCACATTACAATGTTTGCCTGAATTTCGCATTGTCTTTGCATTCTTCCGGGGGGATTGTGGGTTGTTACTGTGATTTTTGTAACTGCATTGGTGTGTATGTTGTGATATGCGAGGGTGGGGGTGTTTGGTGGGTGTCCCCCTAACTTTTGCCTCCCCCTCCCCCGTGTCGTAGGTGCAGTACTCACCGGTATCTTCGCCGCCTACGTAGCTGTTGGTCGTAAAGGAGCAGAAAGACAAGGGCAGGTAGGATTTGTAATTCGGGCTCCATGGTGTCCTCCTTCCTCGTGGGATGTGTTCAGGTGAGCGTTTTCCCATAGCAAAAGCTGTTTCTGCCGTGTTTTTATCCGCGGTGCATCCGCCCCGGAAAAGGTGGCGGATTGGCGGGTTGTAATAGTGTGGGCGGTACATTGTCTCCCGCCTGTCTGTTGGCGGTAACCGCTGCGCTGCTTGTCTGTACTACCGTGGCGGGCGGTGTGTTAAAGTGGCTGTCTTTGTTGGCGGTTTCCGCCAGGGTCATGATTCCCTTTTTTTGTCCGCCGGCCTGTTTGCTGTATTACGGCACCTTTAACACCGTCCGCCAGGGTTGTAATGACCCCCTTAATGCCTAGAGTTCATGCACTAATGTGGATTTACTGAGTGAGTTGATGCATACTGTATGCTGTACACAGTGCAGTTTATTGGAAAACGGGTTCCTCAAGCCTAAGAATTAGATGAACAATGTTTTTTTACAATCACAATTACTACACAATGCAGCTTGCCCCAACTCCTCCATTCTGCGGGCCAGTGCTCGAGTTAGTATGAAGAAACATGGCTCTTTTATGTGGGGAAGTGGCTGGAGCAAGCCATGGTGTTAAAGAAATTGTAATGTAATGTAACTTGGATTGTATAGTTCCCAACAGAGGCAATACATACTTTGCGTCAGGATTAGACAGGAAATCAACAAACTCTGTGGATATAGGAGGCCTCTATTACTTCTCACAAGTCACAGGATCAGTAAAGAAGTTTGTGGAACTTAAACATGATCGTCGGTGCACATAACTGTACAGATTTCAGCCAATAACGCCGTAAAAGACATGAGACTTGAAATAGCTGAACTCGTTGGTCAGTTCTTGAACAGACTCAAAAGGGTAATATAGCTAGGCACCAGAGATACATTTTTTTCAAGTAGGGAAAGGTATTAAGGTTACTCTGCAGGCAAAAAAACACTAATCCCCAGTCGTGCACTGCCTTTAAAGAGCAGCATGAGGGAGCAGAAAATGTAATTAAATGTAATTGCCTTTATGCCAATTATATTAAGTGAGTGCATTGGATGGGAGAGGAGCCAAGATGGCAATTGAGTAAGTCGCACATTGTGGAGCTCCGCGCCTCAAGGCCCTGAGAACAGATATCCTGCACCCACCGCCCCACCTCTGTCCCCCCCGATGACGGTTGACTACTAACACCCTCGAAGCAGTCCCCATTGAATGGCTGCGGAGCCTGTGCAAGTGGCCCCTCTCCGTCCCCTGGAGAATCGGAGACGCTGTGACTGGGCGACCACTGGCAGTTGAACATGACAGCCCTCTTTGAGGCTCGAGGTGGATGGCTGGCGAGGCTTTAGTGAATTGTGCCTTTGCACCTGGCGGCACCTAGGCCTCGCTGGACGGGAGGAAGTAGGCGGCAGCATTCGGACCAATCACATTCGCGCCCACATAGGTACGCAGAAGAGCTGCAGAGCGGCGCCAGACCTAAATGGATTGCCTTTGCGAAGTTCATATGAGCGTGATTGGCAGCCATCATCCTGCTGATGTAGCCCAAATAGATGGCCGCTGCATTCCCTATAAGCTCCCTCGCTGTCCAAACCCTCTGCCTGTGATTTCAGGGCTGCGTCGAAACTCGAGGGATTCAGTAGCTCCTATCATATCAGGGCAGTGACTCATGCCCCTCCTCAAGGGACATTGGAACCTTGTGCTGGACACCTGGAGGGCCTGCTCTCACTCCCTCCTTCCTCGATGTGCTCGGGGCGAAGGCCAGCGACCACCGGGAGCTCGATGTGGCCGGAGTGGAAACCCCACCACGGCCTCGAGCAGGATTTCACGCCAAAGTTGGGCGCGCACAAATCGTAAGGTCCAGGAGGGGACGGAAGCGCCCCAAGCAACAACACCCCCCCCTCCTTCCGGCCCCGGTGTAGGGGCAACGTTTGGCGGAAACGTAAGGAGGAAGGGGGCAAACAACAAGCAAGCGGCCAATAGGGGGGGACCACATTTTTTTAAACCAAATGGGAGATGCACCCCCAAAGGTAGCAGCAGGGACGCTTAAAAGGGGGCTGCCCGGCACATAGGGCAACACAGGCGACCGGGCAGCCAAGAAAAGAAGGCCCGCTCCCCACCCCAATCCCCCACAAACTGATAATATCCCCGCTAGGGGTGGTCCCCAAAAAAGAGGCCTGCAAATTCAGACTGATCCACCACCTGTCCTACCCAGAAGGCGAGTCAGTGAACGATGGCATAGACACGGCACACTGCGCGGTCCGTTACGCATCCGTAGTCGACGCAGTGGATTTATTGCTCGCAAAAGGGCGGGCGCGCTAATGGCGAAAGCAAATATCGAGGCAGCCTTTAGGCTGCTCCCGGTTCACCCTGAGAGCTACCACCTGCTAGGGTTCAATTTTGAGGGCAAAACCTACTTTGACAAAGCTCTGCCAATGGGTTGCTCCATTTCCTGTGCATACTTTGAGAAATTCAGCACCTTTCTGGAATGGGCACTGCACAAGCAACACCCAATGGGCGGCAAGCTGCACTACCTGGACGATTTCCTATTCATAGGTCAGCCTAGCAGACCTGAATGTCAGGAGCTATTAAACGCATTTCAATCCCTAGCTGCTGCGTTGGGCGTGCCTCTAGCAGAGGACAAAACCACAGGCCCTACCACAAAACTTGTATTCCTGGGAATAGAACTCGATTCAAAGGCAGGCACATGCAGCATGCCGCTGGACAAAGTCAAAGACCTACAAACTAACATCAAGGGGTTGCTAGGGAAACAGAAGGCAACACTTGGAGAGCTGCATGAGATTATAGGCAAACTAAATTTCGCTGCAAGAGTGATCCCCGCAGGCAGAGTATTTTCTAGGCGCCTCTCACATTTAACCAAGGGGTTAAAGAAAAAGCACCATCATGTAAGGCTGACAGCAGGGGTAAAACAGGACCTGCTGACATGGCGGACATTTTTGGCAGAATTCAATGGGACGCTGATATGGAGAGAAGGCTGGGTGTCTGCCAGGCAAATTAAGCTGTTCACTGATGCAGCGGGCAGCATTGGTTTTGGGGCAATACTGAAAAACAAGTGGTGCGCCAGTAAGTGGCATGAGTCATGGTTAACACGGGGCCTGAACAGGAACATCACACTATTAGAGCTTCTCCCAATAGCAGTGTCCCTAGCAATCTGGAAGGATCAGCTAAAGAACATGAAGCTCACACTATGGTCCGACAACCAGGCAGTGGTGCACGCCATTAACAGAGGGACATCGCAATGCCCAACAATTTTAAGACTATTGAGATACATAGTGTTTAGGCAGCTAGAAAGCAACTTAGAACTAAGAGCTAGACACGTGCAGGGTTCAGTGAACTCTAAAGCAGATGCCCTCTCTCGTTTCCAGATGGAGAAATTCAGAAGCCTGGCCCCGGAAGCAGAGAAGGAGATGACACTGTTCCCCCACAGCCTGTGGGGTCTGGTAGAGGGGACTTAGCAGCCCTCAGAGCACACGCATTGGCGCCAAAAACAGCTAGGCGCTACGCGTCGTACGCAAACAGAGTACTGGCAGTGAAAGGGGTAAAATCATGGCTCGACCAGGACGAATCACAAAAAGCAGTAGAACGTTTCATCCAATGGGCATTTTCGCAAAAGAAAACCAAATCATGGGTGCAAGCCCACCTAACAGCGATAGCGCACTTCAGCAAACTGGCAACAGGCAGGGACCCCACGAACTCCCATTACATAAAAACAGCAATGAAAGGGTGGCGCAGGTTGGAGGGCCCAACAGTAGATCATAGACATCCTATAGATTTCAGTACACTGAAGCAGCTGGTGGGGGCACTCGGGGTCATATGCAGCAACAAGTTTGAACACACCCTATTCAAGACAGCTTTTTCGCTGGCATTCTTCGGGGCCTTCAGGATAAGCAAGCTGGTGGCCCCGGCAAAAAATGGGCACAAGAACGCAGGAATTCAGAGAAATGACGTGCAGATAGGCCAGAGACACATGCAAATCATACTAAGAAAGTCCAAGACGGACCAACTAGGAAAAGGGGCAAAAATAGAGCTGAAGTGCATTGACGACCGCAAAGTATGTTCGGTCTGCAACATGCAGGAGCTCCTACAGCTCAGTCCCAAAATGCAGGGAGCACTACTACAGCACGAGAATGGGGAGTGCCTAAGTTTATTCCAATTCAAAGCAATACTCAGGAGGGCACTGGCCAGTGTGGGGCTGCACGGCAGTAACTTTGGCACCCACTCCTTCAGGATAGGGGCTGCAACTACAGCAGCTTGCCACGGCATGTCAGAACCAAGCATCAAGGCAATCGGGAGATGGAGCTCCAATGCTTACAAAGGTTACATTAGGGAGCGGCATGGAGGGGACCGCCCCTAAAAACCCAAACAGTCACCCCACAATGTCCTCTTCCACCCACAGGCATACATAGAACGGCATGGGTGGTTGGTCACTCCTTCATACACAGAACCCAGGCTTGGTGGGACTCGTCAGCCACCACAAGCAGCCAACACCCCGCCGGACAAACATAAAATGGTTCGGTTTCCCATGCATGAGGTGGGAGCATTTCAGGGACAGACTAGACGAGCTCTTGGCCTCCCAGCACCCAGCCCCCGACGTCCTAGTAATCCACCTGGGTGGGAACGAGCTGGGGCAACTGGGGAGGAAAGTCCTGATGGAAACCATGAGGGTAAACTCACAGCGACAGCTAGACAAATGGGCAGGGCCACATTGATCTGGTCAGAAATCATCCCCCGGCAACGGTGGAGGGGAGCCATATCGACAGGCACACTGGACAGATCACGTAAGAAGCTAAACGTCGCAGCCAAAAAATTCTGCATACAGAACGACTGGGAGAGCATCCGACATGGTTTAATCAACCTGCAGAGACCGGAATACTTTGCATCAGACTGGGTGCACCTATCCAGGCAAGGGACAGATTTTTTTTGGAATAACCTGTGGGCCGCACTACGGCTTGACGGTTGCAGTTAACTCAGACAAGTAGGGGAGCCGCCCTTGAGCCGTAACCTAAAGGGCGGCATGGCGGATAGAAAGGATAAAAGAACTACAAAGGCCACGCGCAGCGGGGTGGCAAGGCTACTTACCTTGGGATGCCTCACGGCAGGGTAAGGCAGTCAGGGGAGGTACTCGGAAACATGCCACTCGCAGCCCGGGTCCACGGGAGAGCAAGACACAAGGACCAAAGCACGGTAGCGAGCTAAGCCTAAAAGGAAAACGAGTACCCTCCTATTTGAAAAAGGAAGAACAGCAGAAGAACAACAAGGGAGATTGATTGAAAGCAAAAGGCAAACAGCATGTAATAAGATAATTATCGTCAATGAGAAAGTTGTTAAGGAAAAGAATTATGACACAAATGTATCAAAGATAAACATTTGTATTGCCCTTAACAACAACACGTATGAATGATTTATGCCCCTCATAAAAGAAGGGCAGACATGCTGTAAACAATCCCTCAATAAACTGCGGCCAAAAAATATTTCCAACAAATTACAGACTGTTGTCTATCATTGCGGGAATAGGCCATCTGGAATTGTTTGGGGCGAAGGCCCGTGACCACCGGGAGCTCGATGTGGCCGGAGCGGAAACCCCACGCGGCCTCGAGCAGGATTTTGCGCCAAAGTTGGGTGCGCAAAAATCGTAAGATCCAGGAGGGGACGGCAGCGTCCCAAGCAACAACATCCCCCACCATTCTTCCGGCCCCGGCGTAGGGGCAACGTTTGGCGGAAACGGAAGGAGGAAGGGGGCAAACAACAAGCAAGCGGCCAATAGGGGGGGACCGCATTTTTTGAAACCAAATGGGAGGTGCACCCCCAAAGGTAGCAGCAGGGACGCTTAAAAGGGGGCTGCTCGGCACATAGGGCAACACAGGCGACCGGGCAGCCAAGAAAAGAAGGCCCGCTCCCCACCCGAATCCCCCGCGAACTGATAATATCCCCGCTAGGGGTGGTCCCCAAAAAAGAGGCCGGCAAATTCAGACTGATCCACCACCTGTCCTACCCAGAAGGCGAGTCAGTGAACAATGGCATAGACACGGCACACTGCGCGGTCTGTTACGCATCCGTAGACGACACAGTGGATTTATTGCGCGCAAAAGGGCGGGCGCGCTAATGGCGAAAGCAGATATCGAGGCAGCCTTTAGGCTGCTCCCGGTTCACCCTGAGAGCTACCACCTGCTAGGGTTCAATTTTGAGGGAAAAACCTACTTTGACAAAGCTCTGCCAATGGGTTGCTCCATTTCCTGTGCATACTTTGAGAAATTCAGCACCTTTCTGGAATGGGCACTGCACAAGCAACACCCATTGGGCGGCAAGCTGCACTACCTGGACGATTTCCTATTCATAGGTCAGCCTAGCAGACCTGAATGTCAGGAGCTATTAAACGCATTTCAATCCCTAGCTGCTGCGTTGGGCGTGCCTCTAGCAGAGGACACAACCACAGGCCCTACCACAAAACTTGTATTCCTGGGAATAGAACTCGATTCAAAGGCAGGCACATGCAGCATGCCGCTGGACAAAGTCAAAGACCTACAAACTAAAATCAAGGGGTTGCTAGAGAAACAGAAGGCGACACTTGGAGAGCTGCAGGAGATTATAGGCAAACTAAATTTCGCTGCAAGAGTGATCCCCGCAGGCAGAGTATTTTCTAGGCGCCTCTCACATTTAACCAAGGGGTTAAAGAGAAAGCACCATCATGTAAGGCTGACAGCAGGGGTAAAACAGGACCTGCTGACATGGCGGACATTTTTGGCAGAATTCAATGGGACGCTGATATGGAGAGAAGGCTGGGTGTCTGCCAGGCAAATTAAGCTGTTCACTGATGCAGCGGGCAGCATTGGTTTTGGGGCAATACTGAAAAACAAGTAGTGCGCCAGTAAGTGGCATGAGTCATGGTTAACACGGGGCCTGAACAGGAACATCACACTATTAGAGCTTCTCCCAATAGCAGTGTCCCTAGCAATCTGGAAGGATCAGCTAAAGAACATGAAGCTCACACTATGGTCCGACAACCAGGCAGTGGTGCACGCCATTAACAGAGGGACATCGCAATGCCCAACAATTTTAAGACTATTGAGATACATAGTGTTTAGGCAGCTAGAAAGCAACTTAGAACTAAGAGCTAGACACGTGCAGGGTACAGTGAACTCTAAAGCAGATGCCCTCTCTCGTTTCCAGATGGAGAAATTCAGAAGCCTGGCCCCGGAAGCAGAGAAGGAGATGACACTGTTCCCCCACAGCCTGTGGGGTCTGGTAGAGGGGACTTAGCAGCCCTCATAGCACACGCATTGGCGCCAAAAACAGCTAGGCGCTACGCGTCGTATGCAAACAGAGTACTGGCAGTGACAGGGGTAAAATCATGGCTCGACCATGACGAATCACAAAAAGCAGTAGAACGTTTCATCCAATGGGCATTTTCGCAAAAGAAAACCAAATCATGGGCGCAAGCCCACCTAACAGCGATAGCGCACTTCAGCAAACTGGCAACAGGCAGGGACCCCACGAACTCCCATTACATAAAAACAGCAATGAAAGGGTGGCGCAGGTTGGAGGGCCCAACAGTAGATCATAGACATCCTATAGATTTCAGTACACTGAAGCAGCTGGTGGGGGCACTCGGGGTCATATGCAGCAACAAGTTTGAACACACCCTATTCAAGACAGCTTTTTCGCTGGCATTCTTCGGGGCCTTCAGGATAAGCAAGCTGGTGGCCCCGGCAAAAAATGGGCACAAGAACGCAGGAATTCAGAGAAATGACGTGCAGATAGGCCAGAAACACATGCAAATCATACTAAGAAAGTCCAAGACGGACCAACTAGGAAAAGGGGCAAAAATAGAGCTGAAGTGCATTGACGACCGCAAATTATGTCCGGTCTGCAACACGCAGGAGCTCCTACAGCTCAGTCCCAAAATGCAGGGAGCACTACTACAGCACGAGAATGGGGAGTGCCTAAGTTTATTCCAATTCAAAGCAATACTCAGGAGGGCACTGGCCAGTGTGGGGCTGCACGCCGGTAACTTTGGCACCCACTCCTTCAGGATAGGGGCTGCAACTACAGCAGCTTGCCACGGCATGTCAGAACCAAGCATCAAGGCAATTGGGAGATGGAGCTCCAATGCTTACAAAGGTTACATTAGGGAGCGGCATGGAGGGGACCGCCCCTAAAAACCCAAACAGTCACCCCACAATGTCCTCTTCCACCCACAGGCATACATAGAACGGCATGGGTGGTTGGTGACTCCTTCATACACAGAACCCAGGCTTGGTGGGACTCGTCAGCCACCACAAGCAGCCAACGCCCCCGCCGGACAAACATAAAATGGTTCGGTTTCCCATGCATGAGGTGGGAGTATTTCAGGGACAGACTAGACGAGCTCTTGGCATCCCAGCACCCAGCCCCCGACGTCCTAGTAATCCACCTGGGTGGGAACGAGCTGGGGCAACTGGGGAGGAAAGTCCTGATGGAAACCATGAGGGTAAACCTCACAGCGACAGCTAGACGAATGGGCAGGGCCACATTGATCTGGTCAGAAATCATCCCCCGGCAACGGTGGAGGGGGGCCATATCGACAGGCACACTGGACAGATCACGTAAGAAGCTAAACGTCGCAGCCAAAAAATTCTGCATACAGAACGGCTGGGAGAGCATCCGACATGGTTTAATCAACCTGCAGAGACCGGAATACTTTGCATCGGACTGGGTGCACCTATCCAGGCAAGGGACAGAAGTTTTTTGGAATAACCTGTGGGCCGCACTACGGCTTGCCGGTTGCAGTTAACTCAGACAAGTAGGGGAGCCGCCCTTGAGCCGTAACCTAAAGGGCGGCGTGGCGGATAGAAAGGATAAAAGAACTACAAAGGCCACGCGCAGCGGGGTGGCAAGGCTACTTACCTTGGGATGCCTCACGGCAGGGTAAGGCAGTCAGGGGAGGTACTCAGAAACACGGAACTCGCAGCCCGGGTCCACGGGAGAGCAGGACACAAGGACCAGAGCACGGTAGCGAGCTAAGCCTAAAAGGAAAACGAGTACCCTCCTATTTGAAAAAGGAAGAACGGCAGAAGAACAACAAGGGAGATTGATTGAAAGCAAAAGGCAAACAGCATGTAATAAGATAATTATTGTCAATGAGAAAGTTGTTAAGGAAAAGAATTATGACACAAATGTATCAAAGATAAACATTTGTATTGCCCTTAACAACAACACATATGAATGATTTATGGCCCTCATAAAAGAAGGGCAGACATGCTGTAAACAATCCCTCAATAAACTGCGGCCAAAAAATATTTCCAACAAATTACAGACTGTTGTCTATCATTGCGGGAATAGGCCATCTGGAATTGTTTGGGGCGAAGGCCCGTGACCACCGGGAGCTCGATGTGGCCGGAGCGGAAACCCCACGCGGCCTCGAGCAGGATTTTGCGCCAAAGTTGGGCGCGCAAAAATCGTAAGGTCCAGGAGGGGACAGGAGCGTCCCAAGCAACAACATCCCCCACCATTCTTCCGGCCCCGGCGTAGGGGCAATGTTTGGCGGAAACGGAAGGAGGAAGGGGGCAAACAACAAGCAAGCGGCCAATAGGGGGGGACCGCATTTTTTGAAACCAAATGGGAGGTGCACCCCCAAAGGTAGCAGCAGGGACGCTTAAAAGGGGGCTGCCCGGCACATAGGGCAACACAGGCGACCGGGCAGCCAAGAAAATAAGGCCCGCTCCCCACCCCAATCCCCCGCGAACTGATAATATCCCCGCTAGGGGTGGTCCCCAAAAAAGAGGCCGGCAAATTCAGACTCATCCACCACCTGTCCTACCCAGAAGGCGAGTCAGTGAACGATGGCATAGACACGGCACACTGCGCGGTCGGTTACGCATCCATAGACGACGCAGTGGATTTATTGCGCGCAAAAGGGCGGGCGCGCTAATGGCGAAAGCAGATATCGAGGCAGCCTTTAGGCTGCTCCCGGTTCACCCTGAGAGCTACCACCTGCTAGGGTTCAGTTTTGAGGGCAAAACCTACTTTGACAAAGCTCTGCCAATGGGTTGCTCCATTTCCTGTGCATACTTTGAGAAATTCAGCACCTTTCTGGAATGGGCACTGCACAAGCAACACCCAATGGGCGGCAAGCTGCACTACCTGGACGATTTCCTATTCATAGGTCAGCCTAGCAGACCTGAATGTCAGGAGCTATTAAACGCATTTCAATCCCTAGCTGCTGCGTTGGGCATGCCTCTAGCAGAGGACAAAACCACAGGCCCTACCACAAAACTTGTATTCCTGGGAATAGAACTCGATTCAAAGGCAGGCACATGCAGCATGCCGCTGGACAAAGTCAAAGACCTGCAAACTAACATCAAGGGGTTGCTAGGGAAACAGAAGGCGACACTTGGAGAGCTGCAGGAGATTATAGGCAAACTAAATTTCGCTGCAAGAGTGATCCCCGCAGGCAGAGTATTTTCTAGGCGCCTCTCACATTTAACCAAGGGGTTAAAGAAAAAGCACCATCATGTAAGGCTGACAGCAGGGATAAAACAAGGACCTGCTGACATGGCGGACATTTTTGCCAGAATTCAATGGGACGCTGATATGGAGAGAAGGCTGGGTGTCTGCCAGGCAAATTAAGCTGTTCACTGATGCAGCGGGCAGCATTGGTTTTGGGGCAATACTGAAAAACAAGTGGTGCGCCAGTAAGGGGCCTGAGTCATGGTTAACACAGGGCCTGAACAGGAACATCACACTATTAGAGCTTTACCCAATAGCAGTGTCCCTAGCAATCTGGAAGGATCAGCTAAAGAACATGAAGCTCACACTATGGTCCGACAACCAGGCAGTGGTGCACGCCATTAACAGAGGGACATCACAATGCCCAACAATTTTAAGACTATTGAGATACATAGGGAGTCATTCTGACCTCGGCGGTAAAAGGCCCTTACCGCCGGTCAGAAGTCCGCCATTATACCGCCGCGGCCGCGGTAAACCGCCACAGTCATTCTGACCTCCAACTGGCAAACCGCAAAAAAAACGACATCCACGGAAGGCCGCCTCATCAGCGGGCAGCAATAAACTGTAGATGACCAAACCTCCACCGTCACGCCAACACAAACACGCCCATGCCATTACGACCCACGAATCCACGAGGCGGTCTTTCAACCGCGGTATTCCATTGGTGGTACACACCGCTGCGCTCAAAATACACACACACATACAAAACTCAGCCACATTGGACAATTCAACATACACACACCCGATACACATACACACACCACTCCCACACACCCATCACCATATAAAACACACATCCACATCACCCACAAACCCCCACAAATCGAAATTCAGAGACAATGCGTAATACACAGAGAGAGAGCACAGGGAACGCAAACCACAACACACACAGGAACCCAACATCATCACCCACACTACATCTACGCGCACATCACCACACACCACCACTCACATCACCACAAACAGCACCCCACACCTCATCCACACCACCCCATGGCACCCCAAAGACACCCCAGGTTCTCGGACCAAGAACTCAGGGTCATGGTGGAGGAAATAATAAGGGTAGAGCCCCAGCTCTTCGGCACACAGGTGCAGCACACCACAATAGCCAGGAAGGCGGAGCTATGGCAAAGGATCGTCGACAGGGTCAACGCTGTGGGACAGCATCCCAGAAATCGGGAAGACATCCGAAAGCGCTGGAACGACCTACGGGGGAAGGTGCGCTCAATGGTGTCAAGACACAACCTCGCTGTGCAGAAGACTGGCGGCGGACCCCCACCCACTCCACCCGAATTCACAGCATGGGAGCAAGAGGTCTTGAACATCCTGCATCCTGAGGGCCTCGCTGGAGTAGCCAGAGGAATGGACTCTGGTAGGTCTAATCTCAACTACTTCACCCCTCCCCCCAACCACCAGCATGCCAACCCACACCCCCACCCTCACCCCAAACCCCCCAGCACACATCCTCCCTGCCAATGTCTCACCAGCACAACCCACCCAACCCAACACCAAACCCTGAATGCCAACACAAACCATGGACACCCATCACCTATGCATGACCACTGCACATACCCATCCCCCCCCACAAACCACCCTCACATCTCCTCCCACAAGGGAATGCCAGCACTGGAGGACAAGGGCACCCACAAATCGGACGCCATGGCACACACAGAAGCAATAACCATACTCTTTTACCCCTGCAGGGCCCGAACGCCAACACACCGGCCAGGAGGGTCCAGATTTGTCCATCCCACCCCCAGAACAGGCCCCCAGTGATGACAGCAGCTCTGTCGACTTAGAACCTGATGACCAGCCCGGACCATCGGGAACCTCGGGACAGTCGGTTCCCCACACACAGACACAGGCCACAGCAGACCTAACCCCCACTGGGAATATCAGCACAGCTCCCACCCAGCGGGCCCATGCCTCTGTCTCCAGGACGCGTCAATCAGCGGTGTGTCTGCCACTACAGGGCACCCAGGCTGACCCACCACCCCAACAACATCAGGGACCTGGGGGCAGTGGTAGTGGGCACACCGTCCAGGGGACAGAGGCCCGGGGAAACAGGGGAACTGGGAGGGCTGCTGTGCGACAGGGGGGGGAGGACAGGCCCAGGGAACCCACTCTCCAAGAGGCCCTCACCACCATCATGGGAGCATACCACCACTCCCAGGAGACGATGGCGACGGTACTGGCCAGGTTCCAGGAGATCCAGGCACAGCAGGAGGAACGGTACATGAGGTTCAGAGACGAACTCAGGAACATCGGTTCCGCAATGGGGACCATAGTCCTGGCCCTCAACCAGATAGTCACCACATTGCGGGACCATGTGGCACCCCAAAGGGCCCCTGTCACTAGCCTGGACCAGGAACAGCCTACCACCTCCGCCGGTGCTAGTGGACAGGAGGCCCCCACACAACGACAGGCCACCAGAACCCCACCTCCTGCTGAAGAACAACCACCCCGCAAGAGGAACCTGAGATCACAAAAGAAGACAGAGTAGGATGCCAAGACCCCCGCCAGCATAAGATACCGCCTGATGTCATCCCACTGTCCCACATTGTCACCCTGTCCAACCTTAAACAGCCCCTGCTCCATCCTTCCACAGGCATATGGACAATGCACCTGTGAAACTGAGAACTGGACTCTGCCATGGACATTACTCCAACCCCACCCATCACCGTTTTACTATCATGGACCTATATGTAGCACTAAAAATAAATCACTCATTGCACTTCAAAAATCAGGAGTCTGCTTGTATTCTTAACAAATGTATTACACATAACGGTTCAATAATGTTCAGTTACATTGTGATGACAACATACCAATGTCAATGAGCTTTAGTCCATGGGCAAACAAAGCAGAAGTCACGCAGTGGGTCATACAGCTCTGAAAAGGGAAGGGAAAGTCAAAAATCTGTTAAAAGGAACTGGGGGGAAACACAGAAAGTAGAGATGCAGGAGGCCTGAAGTAAATGTAAAATGGCGTGGGTGATTCTTACCTGTGTGCTACTGAAAATACTGTTGTATAACTGTGTCCCTGTTGTCCGTGTCGTCCCCGTCGTCTTCCTCCTCTTCACTCTCCACAGGATCCACAGCTGCTACAACACCACCATCTGGACCATCCTCCTGCAGGAAAGGCACCTGGCGTCGCAATGCCAGATTGTGAAGCATACAGCAGGCCACGATGATATGGCACACCTTCTTTGGTGAGTACATTAGGGATCCACCTGTCATATGCAGGCACCTAAACCTGGCCTTCAGGACCCCGAAGGTCCTTTCTATGATCCTCCTAGTTCGCCCATGGGCCTCATTGTAGCGTTCCTCTGCCCTGGTCCGGGGATTCCTCACTGGGGTCAATAGCCAAGGCAGGTTGGGGTAACCAGAGTCACCTATTAGCCACACACGGTGTCTCTGTAGCTGTTCCATCACATAAGGGATGCTGCTATTTCGCATAACATACGCGTCATGCACTGACCCAGGGAACTTGGCATTTACATGGGAGATGTACTGGTCAGCCAAACAGACCACCTGCACATTCATCGAATGGTAATTTTTTCGGTTTCTGTACACCTGCTCATTGTCTTTTGGGGGTACTAAAGCCACATGGGTCCCATCAATGGCACCAATGATGTTGGGGATATGTCCAAGGGCATAGAAATCACCCTTCACAGTGGCCAAATCACCCTCCTCAGGGAAAACAATGTAGCTCCGCATGTATTTCATCAGGGCAGACAACACTCTGGACAAAATCTTAGAAAACATAGGCCGAGACATCCCTGATGACATGGCCACTGTTGTCTGAAAAGACCCACTTGCCAAAAAATGGAGGACTGACAGAACCTGCACCAGAGGGGGAATTCCTGTGGGTTGGCGGATGGGGGACATCAGGTCTGGCTCCAGCTGGGCACACAGTTCATGTATAGTGGCTCGGTCAAGTCGGTATCGAAGAATAATATGTCGTTCTTCCATTGTCGACAGGTCCACCAGCGGTCGGTACACAGGAGGATTCATCCTTCTCCTCGCAAGTCCCAGCGGACGGTGCCTAGGAAGGACAACATGGAGTACAGAGTCAAGCAACCCACAGGTACGTAACCACAGCTTGCACAGTACACGAATCGCTATGCATTGAATGGTTTGTATGAGTGGCAATGCAAGGCCTAGGCCTGTGTGACGCAGTAGAAATTAAGCCATGTGGGCCTTTGAAATGGCGGCTGCCTGACCTTAGAAGTGTGACAGTGGGATGTGAGGTCAATGCGCTGGCGTGGCACACCGTGGCGGTAGGCGGTCGAAGACCGCTGTGCGAAGCCGCATTGGTTAACATTGAACCCTATGGGTTTCAGGAGCCAATGACGAGGTGCGCCGGCGGTCGCGGTACGCACCGCCGAGGTACGCACCGCCACGGGCGTGACCGTCATTTTCTATCTGATTAATCACTCAAGACCTGATCATCCACAGGAGAGGACCAATACTGCAAGTGCTGCTGTGACCTCGGTCTGGAAGAGACAATGGCTGCTGCGACTGGGGAAAGGGCCCCTGCCTTCACTTCTGAAGAGTTGGAGAAACTTGTGGATGGGGTCCTCCCCCAGTATGCGCTACTCTACGGTCCTCCAGACCAACAGGTAAGTACACTGGGTGCACGTTGAATGGGCTATGCCTGGGTTGTGTATGGTGGATGTAAGATGGTGGGGTGGGGAGAGAATGAGTAGTGCAAGGCACGACAGATGAGAGCATGTGCCACATGGCAAGGTTGGGGAGGGGGGGCCAATCACATCTAACATGCAGAAAAATGATGATATTTCCTATTCCACCCTGTACATGTCAAATAGGTCAGCGCCCATCAGAAAGTCGACATTTGGCGTGCCATCGCCAAGGAAGTCCGGGCCCTGGGGGTCCACAACAGACGGGGCACCCACTGCCGAAAGCGGTGGGAGGACATCCGCTGCGGGACCAGGAAGACCGCCGAGTCACTGCTGGGGATGGCCTCCCAACGTAGGAGGGGTGCCAGTCGTACCTTGACCCCCCTGATGTCCCGGATCCTGGCGGTGGCCTACCCCGATTTGGATGGGCGCGTGAGGACATCACAGCAGACACAAGGGGGTGAGTACCAGCACATTCTGCTATCTTTACACGCAGTGGAGGCGTCTGGGTGGGGGAGGAGGGCTGTGGGTGACATTAGGCCAGGGCGCTTTCTGTAGTGTAGTCCCCACCGTTAGGCATGGCCCTGTGCCCCCGCCCCCCACCTCTGTAGGGTGCCAAGTACAGCAATCGATGGTCCAGCATCACCCATGTGCGCATTTGTTGTCCATAGACCTGTTGGCCTAGTCACAATTACTGAGTAGTGTACCCCGATTGCGCGGCGTAGTGCATGAGGCCCCTGTGTCTGTCCTCTCTGCCAACGGTGTTCGCAATGCATGCACTCAACCTGTTTTTATTTCTCCCCCCACCCTTCTTCTTTATGTTCTTGTACATGTGTGCATTAGCATCATCAGGCGGAGGAGAATTGGCATTGGAGCACGAGGGAGCTGCAACTCACAAGGCCCCGGTGGGCCATGGTACAGACACCGAGGGCACCAGTGATATGGAGGGCGAGGGGAGCACCACAACGGGGACCCGTGGTGACACCAGCGACACCGACACGTCCTCGGAAGGGAGCTCCCTAGCGGTGGCGGCAACATCCGTGCCCCCCGCCTCTACAGGTACAGCCGCCACCCAGCGCACCAGCTCTGCCCTCACAGCAGCCCCTCAGCCTTCGCTCCGTGCCCGCTCGCCCAAGAAGGCGGGCATCTCCTTTGCCCCAGGCACCTCAGGCCCTGCCCCTGTTATCCCTGCTGCCCTCAGTGAGGAGGTCATTGACCTCCTACAGACCATCATTGTTGGGCAGTCTACCCTTTTGAATGCCATCCAGGGGGTAGAGAGGGAGGTGCATAGGAGCAATGCATACCTGGAGGGCATTCATTCGGGTCAGGCTGCCCATCAACGATCGTTCAATGCTCTTGCCTCAGCACTGACGGCAGCCATTGTCCCTGTTTCCAGCCTCCCTCTTCTAACTGCCTCCACCCTGTCTCTGTCTCCTGTTCCTCAGCCTATCCCATCCACACCATCAGACCAGCCTGCACACACCTCAACACCCAAGGGCAGCTCATCCAGACATAAGCACCACAGATCACACATGCATTCACCCAAGCAACACCCAGATGCAGACATGGCAACAGTCACTACCACCTCTGTGTCCCCCTCCTCCTCATCTCCCTCCTCCCTCCCTGTGACGTCTCCACTCACACCTGCATGCACACCACCATCAGCCAGTACTTCCATCACCAGCACACCCTCCAGTTCAGTCTGCACACGTGCAGTCACCACCCCCACTGCCATTTACACGTCCCCTGTGTCCTCTCCCACTGTGTCTGTCACCCCCTCTTCCAAGACACACAAACGCAGGCAGCCACCCACCCAACAGCCAACCACCTCACGACAGCCTATGTCACAAGCACCTGCACCCAAAGACAGCACACCTGACTCTCCTACAACCACATCCTCTTCCTCCACTCCCATAACCACTACACCTACCCTTTACATTGGTCCTAAAAAACTTTACCTCTCCAAACTTAACCTCTTTGCCCCACCTGACCCACCCCCTTCATCTGCTAAGAGTCCCAAGAGCACCTCAGCCACCACCAGCCCTGCTTCAAGTGTCTCCATTGTGCACGGGTTTTGGAATCCACCCTTTCCCAGCACTGATACATCGGCCAGCAGCAAGGGGACAGCCAGCCCCCCCCTGGAAAGAGGACCCGTAAAATCAAGGGCCGCCGCGAAAAGACTGACACGGCTGCCCCCAAGGAGCAAAGTCCTGGGCCGTCACCTGCCACAACATCCAGGGGAGGCAAGGGCCCGAGAGCCCCATCGAAGGAGGGCAAGGGCAGCAGGGCGGAGAAGTCAGCCAGCAGGGGCGCGGACCAGGAGGGCCCCACAAGCCCCATCCCGGGTGTGAGGGAGGATACCCACGGGCCCAGGACTCCGTCACCGAAGGGTCCAGCAACTGCACGGTCGGAGGACGACTAAGCAGGGAGTCCTGGCCAGGTCTGGCTCCCTTGAATGACTGGACAAGCACCGCTGAAGAGGGCCCCGCCGTGCAGAAGGGCACCGCTGAAGAGGGCCCCGCCGTGAAGAAAGGCACCGCTGAAGATGGCCCCACCGTGCAGAAAGGCACCGCTGAAGAGGGCCCCGCCGTGAAGAAAGGCACCGCTGAACAGGGCCCCGCCGTGAAGAAAGGCACCGCTGAACAGGGCCCGCCGTGAAGAAAGGCACTGCTGAACAGGGCCCCGCCGTGAAGAAAGGCACCGCTGAACAGGGCCCCGCCGTGAAGAAAGGCACTGCTGAAGAGGGCCCCGCCGTGAAGAAAGGCACCGCTGAACAGGGCCCCGCCATGCAGAAAGGCACCGCTGAAGAGGGCCCCGCCTTGAAGAAAGGCACCGCTGAAGAGGGCCCCGCCGTCTCAAGCACCGCTCCGCTGGGCCCCGCCGTCTCAAGCACCGCTCCGCTGGGCCCTTCCTGTCAAGCTCCGCTCCGCTGGGCCCCGCTGTCTCAAGCACCGCTCCGCTGGGCCCCGCCGTCTCAAGCACCGCTCCGCTGGGCCCTTCCTGTCAAGCACCGCTCCGCTGGGCCCTTCCGGTCAAGCTCCGCTCCGCTGGGCCCCGCCATCTCAAGCACCGCTCCGCTGGGCCCTGCCGTCTCAAGCACCGCTCAGCTGGGCCCTTCCTGTCAAGCACCGCTCCGCTGGGCCCTTCCTGTCAAGCACCGCTCCGCTGGGCCCCGCCGTCTCAAGCACCGCTCCGCTGGGCCCTTCCTGTCAAGCTCCGCTCCGCTGGGCCCCGCCGTCTCAAGCACCGCTCCGCTGGGCCCCGCCGTCTCAAGCACCGCTCCGCTGGGCCCCGCCGTCTCAAGCACCGCTCAGCTGGGCCCTTCCTGTCAAGCACCGCTCCGCTGGGCCCTTCCTGTCAAGCACCGCTCCGCTGGGCCCTTCCTGTCAAGCTCCGCTCCGCTGGGCCCCGGCATCTCAAGCACCGCTCCGCTGGGCCCCGCCGTCTCAAGCACGGCTCCGCTGGGCCCTTCCTGTCAAGCACCGCTCCGCTGGGCACTTCCTGTCAAGCACCGATCTGCTGGGCCCCGCCGTCTCAAGCACCGCTCCGCTGGGCCCTTCATCTCAAGCACCGCTCCGCTGGGCCCTTCCTGTCAAGCACCGCTGGCCCATTGACAGTGCCGGTTCTGTGTCGAGCTAGTGTTCACGCTGCACTCGGGCACCCTGCCTCCTCCATTACCTGTGGAGTCTGTAATCCACCTGATGGCCTGTGTCTCTGCACTCCCGAAGATGGCACAGTGGGCAGACCACCCACTGTAGAGACTTGTGAGACTGTGGCTTTGCACTCCCCAGGATGGCACAGTGGGCAGACCACCCACTGTAGAGACTTGTGAGACTGTGGCTTTGCACTCCCCAGGATGGCACAGTGTAGAGACTTGTGAGACTGTGGCTTTGCACTCCCCAGGATGGCACAGTGGGCATGGTGGACCCTTCGTGGATCTGGCGTCGTGGACTCATGTGGCTGAGGTGCCCCCCCTTCCCTTCCCCCTGAGGTGCCTGTAGTTTTGTCATCTGATGCCCCAGCAGTGTTCTCTCCAACGGACTCAGGTCTCCTGTGTGGGCTTTGCCCATGTGTTGATACACTTTGGCCCACGGACAGTGGAAATTTAAGTGACTGTGCAGGACTTATTGCCTATGTTTATCGGTTTCTCAATGTTCTTACTTGATTTTTTACAATTCATATTGCTATTTTACCATGACTTCAAATAACCTATTTTCTACATAAATTTTGTTTCTCACTTGAATTATGTCTTTGCATTATTCCGGGGGGTTTGGGTGGTGTCACTGTGACTTGGTGCTCTGCATTGGTGTGTAGATAGTTGGGGGGGTGGGGGGAGTGGGTGTGTTGCGTATGTGTGTGGCCGTAACCTTTTCATCTCCCTCCTCCCCTGTGTCGTAGGTGCAGTACTCACCGTTGTCGTCTGCGCCGGCGTTCGTACTCGTGGTAGATGAGCAGGTAGACAATAGCTGGTAGGATGTTTAATTCGGGTTCCATGCTGTTCTCCGTCCTCGTGGAGTGCGTAGAGGTGAGCGTTTTCCCGTTCGTAGTCTGTTTCCGACGTGTTTTTATCGGCGGGGCTCCCGCCCCGGAAAAGGTAGCGGATTGGTGAGTTGTGATAGTGTGGGCGGTACATTGTCTGCCGCCTGCCTGTTGGCGGTGACCGCCGCGCTGTTTGTGTGTCCCGCCGTGGCGGTCAGAGTGTTAAAGTGGCGGTCTGTGTTGGCAGTTCCCGCCAGGGTCAGAATTCCATTTTTTGAACCGCCTGCCTGTTGGCGGGTTGGCCGCCGCTTTATCACCGACCGCCAGGGTTGGAATCACCCCCATAGTGTTTAGGCAGCTAGAAAGCAACTTAGAACTAAGAGCTAGACTCGTGCAGGGTACAGTGAACTCTAAAGCAGATGCCCTCTCTCGTTTCCAGATGGAGAAATTCAGAAGCCTGGCCCCGGAAGCAGAGAAGGAGATGACACTGTTCCCCCACAGCCTGTGGGGTCTGGTAGAGGGGACTTAGCAGCCCTCATAGCACACGCATTGGCGCCAAAAACAGCTAGGCGCTACGCGTCGTACGCAAACAGAGTACTGGCAGTGAAAGGGGTAAAATCATGGCTCGACCATGACGAATCACAAAAAGCAGTAGAACGTTTCATCCAATGGGCATTTTCGCAAAAGAAAACCAAATCATGGGCGCAAGCCCACCTAACAGCGATAGCGCACTTCAGCAAACTGGCAACAGGCAGGGACCCCACGAACTCCCATTACATAAAAACAGCAATGAAAGGGTGGCGCAGGTTGGAGGGCCCAACAGTAGATCATAGACATCCTATAGATTTCGGTACACTGAAGCAGCTGGTGGGGGCACTCGGGTCATATGCAGCAACAAGTTTGAACACACCCTATTCAAGACAGCTTTTTCGCTGGCATTCTTCAGGGCCTTCAGGATAAGCAAGCTGGTGGCTCCGGCAAAAAATGGGCACAAGAACGCAGGAATTCAGAGAAATGACGTGCAGATAGGCCAGAGACACATGCAAATCATACTAAGAAAGTCCAAGACGGACCAACTAGGAAAAGGGGCAAAAACAGAGCTGAAGTGCATTGACGACCGCAAAGTATGTCCGGTCTGCAACACGCAGGAGCTCCTACAGCTCAGTCCCAAAATTCAGGGAGCACTACTACAGCACGAGAATGGGGAGTGCCTAAGTTTATTCCAATTCAAAGCAATACTCAGGAGGGCACTGGCCAGTGTGGGGCTGCACGCCGGTAACTTTGGCACCCACTCCTTCAGGATAGGGGCTGCAACTACAGCAGCTCGCCACGGCATGTCAGAACCAAGCATCAAGGCAATCGGGAGATGGAGCTCCAATGCTTACAAAGGTTACATTAGGGAGCGTCATGGAGGGGACCGCCCTTAAAAAACCAAACAGTCACCCCACAATGTCCTCTTCCACCAACAGGCATACATAGAACGGCATGGGTGGTTGGTCACTCCTTCATACACAGAACCCAGGCTTGGTGGGACTTGTCAGCCACCACAAGCAGCCAACGCCCCCGCCGGACAAACATAAAATGGTTCGGTTTCCCATGCATGAGGTGGGAGCATTTCAGGGACAGACTAGACGAGCTCTTGGCCTCCCAGCACCCAGCCCCGACGTCCTAGTAATCCACCTGGGTGGGAACGAGCTGGCGCAACTGGGGAGGAAAGTCCTGATGGAAACCATGAGGGTAAAACTCACAGCGACAGCTAGACGAATGGGCAGGGCCACATTGATCTGGTCAGAAATCATCCCCCGGCAACGGTGGAGGGGGGCCATATCGACAGGCGCACTGGACAGATCACGTAAGAAGCTTAACGTCGCAGCCAAAAAAGTCTGCATACAGAACGGCTGGGAGAGCATCCAACATGGTTTAATCAACCTGCAGAGACTGGAATACTTTGCATCGGACGGGGTGCACCTATCCAGGCAAGGGACAGAAGTTTTTTGGAATAACCTGTGGGCCGCACTACGGCTTGCCGGTTGCAGTTAACTCAGACAAGTAGGGGAGCCGCCCTTGAGCCGTAACCTAAAGGGCGGCGTGGCAGATAGAAAGGATATAAGAACTGCAAAGGCCACACCCAACGCAGCGGGGTGGCAAGGCTACTTACCTTGGGATGCCTCACGGCAGGGTAAGGCAGTCAGGGGAGATACTCGGAAACACGGCACTCGCAGCCCGGGTCCACGGGAGAGCAGGACACAAGGACCAAAGCACGGTAGCGAGCTAAGCCTAAAAGGAAAACGAGTACCCTCCTATTTGAAAAAGGAAGAACGGCAGAAGAACAACAAGGGAGATTGATTGAAAGCAAAAGGCAAACAGCTTGTAATAAGATAATTATCGTCAATGAGAAAGTTGTTAAGGAAAAGAATTATGACACAAATGTATCAAAGATAAACATTTGTATTGCCCTTAACAACAACACGTATGAATGATTTATGGCCCTCATAAAAGAAGGGCAGACATGCTGTAAACAATCCCTCAATAAACTGCGGCCAAAAAATATTTCCAACAAATTACAGACTGTTGTCTATCATTGCGGGAATAGGCCATCTAGAAGGGTTTGGGGCGAAGGCCCGTGACCACCGGGAGCTCGATGTGGCCGGAGGGGAAACCCCACCGCGGCCTCGAGCAGGATTTTGCGCCAAAGTTGGGCGCGCAAAAATCGTAAGGTCCAGGAGGGGACGGAAGCGCCCCAAGCAACAACATCCCCCACCATTCTTCTGGCCCCGGCGTAGGTGCAACGTTTGGCGGAAACGGAAGGAGGAAGGGGGCAAACAACAAGCAAGCGGCCAATAGGGGGGGACTGCATTTTTTTAAACCAAATGCGGGGGTGCACCCCCAAAGGTAGCAGCAGGGATGCTTAAAAGGGGGCTGCCCGGCACATAGGGCAACACAGGCGACCGGGCAGCCAAGAGGAGAAGACACCCACCCACCCACACCAACTGGAACGCCAGGCACCCAGAGCGTCGCAGACTGGGTAAAGAATGAAAAAAAACAAAAGGAAAGGTGGAAAGAAAGGATAAAAGAACTACAAAGGCCACACCCAGCGCAGCGGGGTGGCAAGGCTACTTACCTTGGGATGCCTCACGGCAGGGTAAGGCAGTCAGGGGAGGTACTCGTAAACACGGCACTCGCAACCCGGGTTCACGGGAGAGCAGGACACAAAGACCAAAGCACAGTAGCGAGCTAAGCCTAAAGGGAAAACGAGTACCCTCCTATTTGCAAAAGGAAGAACAGCAGAAGAACAACAAGGGAGATTGATTGAAAGCAAAAAGCAAACAGCATGTAATAAGATAATTATCGTCAATGAGAAAGTTGTTAAGGAAAAGAATTATGACACAAATGTATCAAAGATAAACAATTGTATTGCCCTTAACAACAACATGTATGAATGATTTACGGCCCTCATAAAAGAAGGGCGGACATGCTGTAAGCAGTCCCTCAATAAACTGCGGCCAAAAAATATTTCCAACAAATTACAGACTGTTGTCTATCATTGCGGGAATAGGCCGTCTGGAGGGGTTTCTGCTGTGCACATCACCTTGGAAGCATGACCGCGAAGAGGAGCAAAGGGTCTTCCTCCCTGCGCCTGGATTACGATGGGCCATCAATGTCTGTAGCATATTAGAGCCTCAATTCGCTCACCACAGGAATATTATGAGTGCGCCCCGATACTCACCCAGATGGAAGCTGCCTCCGACAATCACTTCAGGCTCTGGGGCACTGTGCCTTCAATCTATTTTCTGCCCCATTCATAACTGACTCTAGTCTGCTGGGGGAAGACCCATCCTTGAACTGCCTCCCTCACTCCCTCTCTACTGAACTGACCCCATAAATTGCTTGGTGTACATTTCGTTTGGGCGCTAATGGGACCACCAAAAATGTATTATTTATAGGGGCCATAATTGTACTGCTCAAGTTTGCTGGGACCCCACATTGTGTAGAGACTGCCCCCCATACGCCCACATGAAACCACACACCCTAGGAGGGACTAGGGGCCTCAGTTCCTTGACGAACATATTCAGCAGACATCTGGGGATTGCCCAAGCACTTACCTTGCGCAGAGTAAACACAACGGCCACCATCATGGTCCGCATGAAACAGGACAGGGCCCAGCTGATGGTGCCTGGCACCTCAGGAGTGGCAACTGATGGATGTTTGCAACTCCCCACAGGAGGGTCGCTCAAGAGTACGTTAACTGCCCACTCAAGTAGATTTGATGAGATCCTGGCAGCTGTGTTTGACATTAAAGCCATGCTTGAACCAAAGATTGATGCCCTCAAGATAGACATGGGGCTACTAAGGGAAGACCACAAAAAGCTGAAAGAGCGAGCCGAGAATGCTTAATCTAGCATAGCGTCCATCGGGCTGACAGTCTCCAACACCGCTGCACACATCAAAGCCTGCAAGAGGAAGTAGCCTACTTTAGGAAGTGAGTAGATGATCAAGAAGGCAGATCATGGTGCAATAATGTAGGAATAGTGGGCCTCCCCGAAAAAATCAAAACTCCTAGTATGTAACTTTACCTTAAAGAATGGTTCTCAACAATGATCCTGCAGGGCATGCACTCCACCTTTTTCTCTATGGAATGAGTCCACAGGGTCCATGGCAGGCTGCTCCCCCAAGGCGCCCCTCCCCAATCCATGATTGCACACCTTTTCAATTATAGAGACAGAGATCATATCCTGCAGGAGACTCGGACGGGAGGCCCATGGACAGTTGAACAAGTGCAAGTAAACATTTACCCTGGTTATACCTTGGAGGTACAATGACAGAGGTCCTCTGTTCTGGCAATAAAACGGTCTGTCCATGACCATGATATTAAATATGCCTTATGATTCCCGGCCTGTGTGACCCCTGAGGAAGCATGGGCTTGGCTGGAAGGTAGAGGCATATCCACCTCACAGCAGACAACATTGGATGACTCTGCCTAGTGGCAGGTACGCCAGGTACCGATGTCTTCACAGGTCGCCCCCCCCCGCTCCCCCAGTGGGCCCCTCAAGGGATCAGGCAGCCAAAGAATGAAGGTGGTTGCTGAAGTGGAACAGAGAGTGTCTACCCCTTCCCCTCCATAATGAGAAGCTGGCTGCCCTGGTGATGCAACACCAGATGTCCTACAGACTCTGATGGATGCTATACTAGCGGGCTGTCTACTGGCCACTCGACAGATTGCGGAGGAAGTGATATAATCACTTGGCCCTTTCACTTTTTATTCTACTTTGTGGGAGGTGACGGGACTGGTGACCTAGGTGCAAATGGCATGGCCAGGGGCTGCAGGAGCACCATCAACCATTGCCGATACTATCCTGTAGACATTGCCCCACTCAAACCTGGTGTCACAGTTTTGAATAGTTAAGATGTTTACACAGTTGTGTATAAGTGCTGTTGGTCAGACACCTGTTGGTGCGCTGGTTTGGGATGGGATGTTCAAAGTTGGTTTAAGCTCATTTATATGGGATGTTTCCTCTTTCTTTCACTTATATGTTTGCTTAATATACTACAAGAATGGTAGGTGATCCAGTGTGTGGGGATGGGTGAACGGGGCTGGAGTGAGTGACTGGTCATAAAGTTCGGTCATATTAATGTCACTACATGGACAAAACTGACATTACAATGTTGACACCATATATGTTACTGACCTGGAATGTAAGGGGCTAGGCCAATTAAACAAAACAATACTGTGTACACCAATACCTGCGTAGGTGGCAAGATTCATGTTGCGCTCCTGCAGGAGACTCATCGGATGGCCCCAGAACAAGAAGGCATACACATGAAAATGATATACCCCCAAGATGATAGAGGTGTGCCAATTTGGAGGGCACCAGGTACACCATTAGAGGTAGTAAACACCTGGGTAGATCTGGACGGTCGATATACAGTCCTGGAAGGGATCCTGGTTGAGCTCCCTGCAACCATTGTTTCCTTTTATGCCCCTACTATGCCCCTGATGCCAATCCGGCATATTTCTTCCAATCACTTATACCAGCATTGATCCATAATGTGCTAGCACCCTGTTACTGGGGTGGGGGGGATTTTAATTGTGTCACAAACCTTGACTGTGACTGCTCCCGCCTGCCAGTGCTGGGGGCACACCTGACACCACAAGCGCTGGACCTCACACACTCAAGTAGTAGACGTATGATGCAGTCTCCATTCCCTACTCCAAAAGTACTCACTCTACTCTGGACTGCACGATGTACATACGAGGATTGATCTTGTCTACTGCAGCTCAGAAGCCCTTACAAGAGTTACCCAAGCTGAATATTTAGGTTGCAGCACCTCAGACCACTGTCAATTACAGCTCCAACTGATCTCGGGCAATGGGCCCCCCTTTATACCTACCTGGCACCTCCCTACTGGCGCCTTGCATGATAAACCCTCTCGTGACACCCTATCTGACCTCATCACCACATACTTCACTGATAACGAGGGCACGGCATCCAGACCTGGTACAGAATGGGACGCATTTAAAGTGGTGCTGTGGGACACACAAAACAGTAATTGACTCTCGTATGAAACTGCACAGGGAATTACACACATTGGAATCAGAGAACCATAGACTTGAACGCTTGGTCCCGAGTGACCAGACATCGGTTGCCCCCTGGCACAAGTCAGACTCACACATACAAAAGCATTGGAACGTCTGGGTAGAAATGACTACCAGGAATATCAGGCCCAGAAACATGCAGAAGGTGATATGGCAGGACAACTCTTAGCCTGGCTGCTGCACCGGGACTCCCCCAGGGTACTCATCACTGCCATTCAAGATGAGACAGGATCCACACTCAACAACCAAGAGGCCATCAACACTGTTTTTCGCTCCTATTTTGTCAAACTCTACATACCCCCACTTCCCATTAATAAGGCTGGGATTACTTTGTTTCTAGACACACTACGCTTACACCAGCTTCAGGCATCCCAGCGGACAGACCTCAGAGCCACCTTGTCAGTAATACAGGTCACAGAAGCGTGTAAACAAATTGCTCGGGTGAAATCCCAGGAATTGATGGCTGGCCGGTGGAGTTTTACACCGCCTTTTAAACTTGCCCCTCACTTACTGAAGATGTATAATTCCAACTTTGCAACAGGTGTGCTTTTGGCCTCCTTCTGAGAGGCAGTGCTGATAATGTTACAGATTCCAGACAAAGATGCCCTACTAATAGGGTCTTACCGACTCCTCTCATTATTGAATACTTACTACAAGATCCTGGGTAAGATACTAGCTAATCGACTGGTCCCTATAACACAATCAGTAGTACACCCGGATCAAAATGGGTTAGACCAGAAAGAAACACATTCCTAAACATGCGCCACCTATTCATGCAGATGGATTGGGCGTGGTCATCAGGGGTCAGACCCTGGGTTGCAATGCTGGTTATAGAGAAGGCGTTTGACACCCTGAGATGGGACTACCTGAAAGAGGTTCTTCTGGAACTTGGAATAGGACCCAAGTTCCTTCAATGGATTGCCCTGCATTACTATATGCCTTTAGCTCGGGTGAGGACTGGTCAACTCACCTCGGATTCTTGCACCCAGCAGTGATGCACCTTATCCCCGATAATCTTTGTGCTAGCAATGGAGCCCCTTGCCTGTGCCCTCCAGATGTGTGCCTCTGAATGGGGGGATTCGAGCTGGGGGAAGCTGGCATATAATCTCATTGTACAAACATGACGCATTAGTTTATTTGGGGAACAATGACACAGTGCTTCCCCGCCTTATGGCATTACTGCAGCAATTTGGCTTGGCCTCCAGTGTGGAGGTGAACTCGGACACGTCACAGTGGTTCCCACTGATAGCCCTTACAGAACCCCAGCAAAGAGAGATCCCATGCACAGCGCTTACCTGGTCCTACAATTTGATTAAATATCTGGGGGTCACAGTATAGCATTCGCACACAGATCTGATAGAGGGCAACTTAGGCAGGGCCCTTAAAAGGGCGAGGCCCTCTGTCCTCTACTGGATGTTTCTACCACTCTCACCGAAAGGCAGATCGGCTATTTCCAAAATGTTAATCTTCCCTAGATTGTTGTATTTCTTTTCCGCCCTCACGATGTTGTTGCCTGCCAGGGTTTTCGCAGTTATGCAAGCACTCCCGACTGCATCACTATGAGGCAAAGGCAGGCGGCGGGTGGCGCTTGTTAAATTATATGCTCCCTTGGACCATTGTGGGTTGGGTGCCCTAAAAACTACGAACAATACTATGCTGCAGCCCAACTGCAAAGACCCATTCGTTGGCTTGCAGAAATAAATAAATTACAGCTAGAACACTGGTTGGAGGGAGCACCGCCATTTTCGATACTACAGTGGCTGCTGGGCTCAGATATAGTGGTACCCGGTAGATAGGGGAATGCATTCATACGTATAGCCAAGGAGTGCTGATATACTTTTATGACAAAAAGGCATGCTTGTCGTCCGTACGCACCTGAACTGTCTCTATGGGCACTGCCGGGATGTCAATTTTTACAAATGCAACCAGACTCTGAGGTCTGGCTTGAAGCCGGGTTGACTGACTGGGGTGACTTGTCTAGATCCTTAGTACTTTTGAGAGCCTGGCAGATGATTTTTGTATTCTGCAGGGCTCATACCTCTTCCACGCCACTCTCCGAGCTTATTGGGACACCTCTCTTAATGTCACACGATAAAGATAAACAATGGACTCAGTGCCCGGAGGCAACAAAATTGATCTCAACGAACGCAGGGCTGAAGTATACACAGTTCTATTATTTGCATCACACATACCTTAAACCCGAATGCCTGGTGTAAATTAACCCAGGGGTCACTGATGTTTGCCCTAGGTGCCGCACTGCTCCTGCGGATTTAACACATATGGAGTGGTATTGTTCCCAGCTGGGACAAAGTTGTGGAATTAATTTTTGAAGTCTCATGTATCCCCCTAAGTAGAGAAGGCATACATTGCCTGTTAGGCATCACCTCTCGCACTGCCATGCACAAGCCGGTCAATACATCTATAGACCTTGCCTACGTACTGGCAAAAAGAAGAACAGATATGTGCTGGAAGTTCTTATGCCTCCTCCTATTCGATTGTGGTTCTCAGACTTGCGCACTGGTACTCTGGCGGAACATGCACTGTATAATGGTGGACTGGGCCGCCCGGTTCCAACTACGCTCCCTGATTGACATCAATGTGTGGAAATGGTGGAAGCCAAGTCTGATACCCGACCACCATAGACCACTGCTAAGTTTAGCTGACCACAGATATTACTTACACATAACCCCTGATCTACCTTCTCATCAGAGGCTGTGCTGCCTTACACAACTTAGTAGGATTCTGGTGACCTCAATACACAACCATGGATCACCACAGGAGCGCACCCTGCATGCATGCACGTTGCAGGCCCCTCGGATCTCCCATCCCCGACTCCTCCCTGACTGCCCCTTGACCACGCCATCTGTATTTTCTTCCTACTGACACACCCACGACCCCACCACAGAAACAGTGTAACTTAATGCCATTGACTGTTATTTCTTATAGAATGTGTGCTCTATCACAATTGTGCTTCAGAGTATCTGAAATGTATAAATTATGATATTCGTGTATACTTCAAGTCGTAGATGCTTCCCATTCTGTTTCCAATTGTATACTAGACTTTTCAGAGAACATAATTCTGTATTATTAACTACTTATACTTAATAAAGTGAGATGTTTCCGGACACAAGACTGCTGTTTTTTTTGTTGTTGTTTGCTAAAACAATAAAAAACATATAATAAATACATTGGGTGGGCTTCTAATGTGGCTCTTGAATGCAACTTCACTTCTAAGGAAGCCCGTGTGTGGTTGTGCATGCACAAATCCTATATAAAAGTTTTAAACAGACTTTTTCTTTGTAAGTGACGTTTTATTTACTTGGACGACGTGGGAACTCTCTGAGCTCCGGCAAAATGTCTGGCAAAAAACTCTAAGCACTGTAGTTATACCCTCGTCCAACAATGGACATTTCTTCAGTAGTTCAGTTCTAAGGTATGGCAACCAGATCAGTAGCAGCTGCTGCCAATACAAAGTGGTGTGGGAGCACTGGGGAAAATAACTTTAAAAAAAAATGAAGTACTTAGCTGACAGAGATGCTCACTGCCTCGGTTCCTTTCTACTTCCTGCAGTCTATGGGCCACATTGCACAGGCTTCCCACTCAATCCAGATGCTGCTCTCATGCTGGTAATGATATTACCCAGCATGAGTGAAGCACAGGGATTGGTTTGAGTGGGCTGTTTTGCCAGTCGCATAGGAACGGGGAGCCTATGCCTCTTCTCCACCCAGCTGTACAACTCAACTTCGGTTGGAGAAGCATAAGTACTTATGTTGGTTTGGCTGTGCTCAGACAGCCGACCTAACCAACATGTACACTTATAGTGCCCACCATCCCTCCTCCATAGAGGATGACCCCGCCCCACCCTAGACTCAGCCCAGCCTCAGCTCAGTTATATTTCATCTGCTGGCTCTCTGCAGTTGGGTGACGCTCCTCCGCCATAACGGAGGGGCTGGCACTGAACCAGATGTGCATTCATTATAAGTGTAATAAATTCTTCATGGTACTCTGATGACATTTTGCTAATCTGTGCACTCTTACCAAAGCAGCTGCAACCATGCAACATACTTGCAAATGTCAGAATAAAAATATCATATCTTACTAATTAGTCTTCCCAAGCTATCTGGAGCTGAGCTCAGAAAAATACTATCAATTATTCTTTAATTATTAGTGGCTGCTGTAGCAATACGTTAATGTGACAGAAGCAAGATAGAGTCAGTTTTGTTTTCGCATTTTCGACTTTGGCGCCCACTTGTATACTGGCTTGGAGGTTCTAACTGGTAATCTAACACACAAACAACACCCACAGGCTCCCCTACTCAGGAACTTGGGGCCATAGTTAAGAAAAGTGGTGTTGCACTCAGTGCAGTGACACTTTTCTTGTGACCCTTAGTGCCCCCCAATGCCACTATGTGTGCACCGTATCTAACATACGGTGCATCCTGGGGGTAGTTAGGGAACTAGCGTAAACATTTTAGACCCTAGTTTGGAGCTTTTCAGGATTAGCATCAAAAATATAGACGCTAATCCTGCAAAGCCCTTTGAGGTGCATTATGAATAATGGTGTGCTCCATTTAACGCCTGCTCCGAGCAGGATTTAAAAGTGCCAAAAAATATGACGCAAAGAAATCTTTTAGATTTATTTGCGCCATGTTTCGCCCCCCCAACAGGTGAACACCCCCTTTGCATACATTATGCATGGCACATGCATGATGTAGCACGAAAGGTTACAAAGTGGAGCAATGCATGCATTGCACCGCTTTGTAAATCTGGCGGGGCGTTTTTTGCCATCTGACGCCACTTTAGCGTAAAAAAATGAAGCTAATGTGTCGTTAGATGTCGTAAGGAGCTTTTAAATCTTCTCCTTGGTTTTATGCACTGTCAGGGACAGGCAGTAAACATAACTGAATACCTTTGACAGTGCTGTACGACAGACGTATTCTTTGTTTCTCACATTCCTCACTGTGCTGAAAGGAGAATACTTGTTCTGCTGGTCATTCAACTTCATTCTCCTTTTTTTTTTTAACTCTATGGCAGTCGATTGCAAACCAACAAAATAATTGCCTGAAGTTTAACAGTTACTTACTTTAGATTAAACATATGTTCCCATCTAGACCATACCCTTCCTTTTGTGGAGAAACTTCGAAATTAAGATGTCTCAGTCAAAGATTCTTCAGGTTCTAGAGCAGATTAAACATTTGGGCCACCCAGCTAGCAGGGGTAAGAGGTAATGTGGACAGAATGGAACTCAGTACAATTCATTCTAATTTCGGATTTATAGTTTCACAAGGTTTAGGGAGCAAATACACTATAAAATGATTAATATCCTGGATGAAAACTAGAAAACATGATGCACTCCCCTTTGTTCACAGCGCACATTACAGCCGAACAGACTAAAGATGAAAAATCACAAAATCAAAGGTAATCATGCAGTGTGTGCCACGTTGAAAAAAGGTTTAGCAGAATGCTTACAACAGGAATGCAGATAGTATGCACCAACGTAAGGTACACTCTACTGTGTTGAGGGTTGTGAACAGGGATAGGGTCTAGATTTTTATGAGGAATATAGCACCATGTTGAGCACAGTCCCAGGCCATCATTTTCCACATCTTGTTTGTATTTTCACTATACCAAACCATGTTTTATATTGCAAAAATGGCATTGCATTTTCTGCTGCATTTCAATACAAATTCATCGTAAAAAATGCATGTATTTTCAAATATGTATGATTATGTTCTTTGAAGGTTTTTTTTAATAGGGTAGGTATCGAGCTTGAGTTTTTCTGTGTTCAATCAAATCACAGAACGTGGGGGTAGTTAATATTTGTTTCTGAGCTTAAAATTATATTGTAATTCTAAAGATGCTCCTTTAAGCTAGCTTCCAGAAAGACAGGCCTTAGGTAACTCATAGGGCAGGGTGCTATGTAGGTAAAAGGCAGGACATGTACATGTGAGTTTTATATGTCCTGGTAGTGGAAAACTCCTAAATTCATTTTCACCACCACGAGGACTGCTCCTTTCATAGGATAGCATTAGGACTACCCTCATATACTGTTTGAGTGGTAGATTCTGATCAGAAAGGGGTAACCAGGTCATATTTAGTATAGCCAGAATGGTAATTGAAAATCCTGCTTATTCGTGAGGTTGGATATTATGCTACTATTTTAGAAGGGCCACTTTAAGAAAGTAAGCATTTCTCTGCACATTAAATCCTTCTGTGCCTTACAGCCTGTCTCAAATCAATGCCTGGGTCGGGCCGTGTGACAGCTCCCTTGTGCATTTCACCCAGACAACCACAAACACAGGACACTCAGTCACACCTGGACTCATCTGCATCCTGAATGGTCTTCCTTGGCAGGAAGGGTGGAGGGCCTGGTATTTTTATTTCAAAGGCTAGTGGCCTGCCCTCACACAGTGGACTGCCAAACCCCCTACTGGGACCCTGGCAGACTAGCCTGTACTGAAAGGGGAACTTGTGCACGTCAAAACCACTCTTTGAAGTCTCCACCACTTCAAAAGCATTTTTGAGTATATAAACTGGGTCCCTGTCCCCACCAACTGAGACACTTCTGGACCTGAACCTGCAATCTGTCAAGAGGAACTGCCTGGCTGCCCAAAGGACTCATCTGGACTGCTTTGCTGAGAAGGACTGCTGCCCTGCTGTTACCCTGCTGCCCTGCTGCCCTCTGACTTTGATGAGAAAAGCTCTCCAAGGGATTGGATTGAGCTTGCCTCCTGTTTCCTGAAGTCTCAGGGCCAAAAAAAGACCTCGGCCCTCATTACAACATTGGTGATAAATCCCTCTTACCGCCGTGCAGAAGACCGCCAACACACCGCCACGGGCGCGGAATTCCGCCACAGCTATTAGGGCCCACAGCTCAGAATCCGCCAAAATCTAGACACCCACACAAGTCCGCCACACCAAAGGTCAGTGATAAACTGGCGAAAACAAAACATCCACAGTCTCGCCAACGGGAATACGCCAACACTATCATGACCCACGAATCCACGCAGCGGTCTTTCAACCACGGTATTCCATTGGCGGTACACACGGCTGCGCTCAAAATACACACACATTTACAAAACACAACCACATTGGACAATTCCAAATACACAAACCTGATACACATACACACACCACTCTCACACACCCAATACAATATAAAACACACACCCACATTACCCAAAAACCCTTACAATGAGCAATTTGGAAGAAGCAGTGAGACAGCAAAGCAAAGACCACACCAGCATACAGAGGCACACAACACCATCACACATATACATCCACGCACAAAACACCACACACCCCTAAACATCACCCCACACATCACAACACACACCACTTCACACATCACCCACACCACCCCATGGCTCCGCAAAGACTCCCCAGGTTTTCTGAGGAGAAGCTCAGGGTAATGGTGGAGGAAATCATCTGGGTAGAGCCACAGCTATTCGGATCACAGGTGCAGCACACCTCCATTGCTAGGAAGATGGAGCTATGGTGCAGAATCGTGGACAGGGTCAACGCAGTGGGACAGCATCCAAGAACACGGGATGACATCAGGAAGAGGTGGAACGACCTAGGGGGGAAGGTGCGCTCCGTGGTCTCAAGACACCACATTGCGGTTCAGAGGACTGGCGGCAGATCCCCACCTCCTCCCCCACAACTAACAACATGGGAGGAGAAGGTCTTGGCTATACTGCATCCTGAGGGCCTCTCAGGAGTAGCTGGAGGAATTGACTCTGGTAAGTCTAATCTTTAACTACTTCATTCCCCCAACCTACCTGCATGCTATCACATACCCCCACCCTCGCCCTTACCCCCATTACTCCAACTCCTCACATATGTCCCACTATCACAAACCACACATCCCAACACCAAGCCCTGCATGCAACAACAAAGCATGGACACCCATCACCAATGCATGTCCACTACAGATACCCACACAGACCCCTAAACAATTATTACACAAGGTCCTACACAAGAATGGAACCACTGGGATACAGGGTCACCCACCCATTGCACACCATGGCACACACAGATGCAATAATCATGCCTTTACACCCCTGCAGGAGCCCTACCCAACGTCACCGGACAGGAGGTTCCAGACATGTCCTCTCCCCCCACAGAAGAGGCCCACAGTGATGACAGCAGCTCTGACCAACTGGATCTAGATGACCAGCCCGGCCCATTTGGGACCTCGTGACAGTCGGTTCCCCTGACACAGTCACAGGCCACCACAGAGCTTACCCCCTCAGGAAACACCAGCACAGCACCCACCCAGCGGGCCCATACCTCTGTCCCCAGGACACGTCAAGCAGCAGTGTGTCCACCACTACAGGGAACCCATTCAAACCCACCACCCCAAAAACATCAGGGACCTGGGGGCAGTGGCAGTGGGAACATGGTTCAGGGGACAGAGGTACAGGAAAACTGGGGAACTGGGAGGTCTGCTGTGCGACAGGGGCAGGACAGGCCCAGGGAACCAACTCTCCACGAGGCCCTCTCCAATATCATGGAAGCATACCATCATTCCCAGGAGACGATGGCAACGGTACTGGCCAAGTTTCAGGAGACCCAGCGGCTGCAGGAGGAACACTATTTGGGGTTCATAGAGGAACTCAAGTCCATCAACACCACCCTGGGCACCATTGTAGGGGTGCTGAAGGACCTCGCGAACACCAGGAGGGACACTGTGGCACAACAAGGGGCCCCTGACACTAGCCTGGATGATGAACTGCCCACCACCTCTGTTGGCGCTAGTGGACAGGAGGCACTGCCACAGGACCACGACACCAGCACCCCACCCCCTGCAGATGTAGAACCACCCCGCAAGCGGTCCCTGAGATCCAGGACAAAGACAGAGAACAATGCCAAGACCCTGCCAAGAAATGAGACCACCCTGAATGTCATCCTTCTGACCCACTTTGTCACCCTGTCCATCCTTAGACTGCCCTAGCTCCACTTCCTATGCCCCTTTGGACAATGCACCTGTGAGACAAATAGACTGGACTCTGCCATGGACATTCCTCCACCACCCCTGCCCAGGGAAATAGCAATGTCCATTGTATTGTCAACATACCTATGTCACACAGCTCTAGTCCATGAGGTAACATAGCAGAGGTCACACAGTGGGACCCACATCTGTGAAATCGAAAGGCAAAGTGACAAATCAGGGTCCATACACTGGGTGAAAGTGACAGACAGATGATAGGTCGAACAATTTTATCAGATGTAGGAGGCAGTGATGTCTTCTTACCTGTGTATCACTGGAAGTTTTGCTGGATCACCGTGTTTCTGTTGTCTATGTCCTCTTCTTCTGCCTCCTCTTCTTCACTGTCCACACGCTCCACAGCTGCTACAAGACCTCCTTCTGGACCATCCTACTGCAGAAAAGGCACCTGTCGTCGCAGAGCCAGGTTGTTTAGCACACAGCAGGCCACGATGATCTGGCACACCTTCTTTGGTGAGTAGTATAGGGAACCACCTGTCATATGGAGGCATCGGAACCTGGCCTTCAGGAGGCCGAAGGTCCTCTCTATGATCCTCCTAGTTCGCCCATGTGCCTCATTGTAGCGTTCCTCTGCCCTTGTCCTGGGATTCCTCACTGGGGTCAGCAGCCATGACAGGTTGGGGTAACCAGAGTCACCTGCAAATGTAGAGGGACAACTGTTAGACACACACTAACCCTTAGGGACAGCCCGAGCCCAGACAACTATTCCCACTGTATAGGGTCCTTGTCCTCACCTAATAGCCACACAAGGTGCCTTTGGAGTTGCCCCATCACATAAGGGATGCTGCTATTCCTCAGAATGTCTGTTCACTCACTTGATACCTGATCTTCGACAGGAGAGGACCTACACTGCAAGTGCTGCTGTGACCTCAGTCTGGAAGCGATGATGGCTCATGTGTCTGGGGAAAGAGCCCCTGCCTTCACTTCGGAGGAGTTGGACAAACTAGTGGATGGGGTCCTCCCCCAGTACACGCTACTCTACGGTCCTCCAGACAAACAGGTGAGCACACTGTGAGCATGCTGTATGGGCAATGCCTGTTTGGAGTGGTGTGGATGGGAGATGGGGGGGGAGATGATGCATGTATGGTCCGACGATGAGTGTATATGTGTCAGGGCAAGGGTGGGAACGTTGGCCAATGACTGTGACGGTCCAGACAGTTAATGTTTTACTTTTTCCCCTGTACTATTCCTGTAGGTCAGCACCCACCAGAAGAAGGATATTTGGCGTGCCATCGCCAAGGACCCTGGGGGTCCACCACAGACGGAGCACCCACTGCCGTAAAAGATGGGAGGACATTCGCCGCTGGAGCAAGAAGACGGCGGAGGCCCAGCTGGGGATGGCCTCCCAACATGGGAGGGGTGCCCGTCGCACCATGACCCCCCTGATGTTCTGGATCCTGGCGGTGGTGTATCCGGAGTTGGATGGGCGCTTGAGGGCATCACAGCAGTCACAAGGGGTGAGTACAGTCACATCCATCTGACTCAGCGTGCATTGGAGGTGTCTGGGTGGGGGAGGTGGGCTGTGGGTTCTCCTAGGCTAGGACGAGCCTTGTAGGCACGGATCCTTTGTGAGGCAGGCTAAGTGGCACCCCAACCCCACCAGTAGTAAGAGCCATCTACACCTAGTCAGGCTCCTGTGACTTCCATGTGTGCAGCTATCAGGCATAGGCCATGTACCCCAGATCCCTGTGATGAATTAGGGAACTCTAAGTGCATGGTGTAGTGCAGAGGGCTGCTGTGTCTGTAGTGTCCGCCAACGGTAGTGGTATTGCATGTACTGAACATGTCTTTCTACTTTCTTTCCCCCCCTTTTTGTGGTCTCCTTGTTCTTGTGTGCATTGGCATCATCAGGCAGAGGAGCTGTGCCACCGGAGTAGGAGGGAGCTGCATCCCACATGGCCCTGGAGGGCGAGACTACGGAGTCAGAATTCGCCAGTGGGACGGAGAGTGAGGGGAGCTCCACGGTGGGGACAGGAGCAGAGACCAGCAACACTGACTCCTCCTCTGATGGGAGCTCCCTTGCAGTGGCGGGCCCCTCTGTGCCCCCCACATCTACATGTTCAGCCGCCACCCCCGTACCAGCACCGCCCTCCCAGCAGCCCCTTAGCGTGTGGCCCGTGGCCGCTCACACAGGAGGGTGGGCATCTCCTTTGCACCTGGCACCTCAGGCCCTGCCCCAGTCAGCCCTGCTGCCCTCAGTGAGGAGGCCATTGACCTCCTCAGATCCCTCACTGTTGGGCAGTCTACCATTCTGAATGCCATCCAGGGTGTAGAGAGGCAGTTGCAACAGACAAATGCATACCTGGACGGCATTCATTCTGGCCAGGCAGCCCAACAGCGAGCATTTCAGACTCTGGCCTCAGCACTGATGGCAGCCATTGTCCCTGTGTCTAACCTCCCCCCTCCAACTTCCCCCCCCCCAGACCCAATCCCCTGTACCTCAGCCTATCCCAAGAACACCATCAGACCACCATGCACACACCTCAACACACAAGGGTAGCTCTGGCAAACATAAGCACCACACATCCCACAGGCACTCACACAAGCATCATACCCATGCACACATACCAACATCCACTGCCTCCACTGTGTCCCCCTCCTCCACGTCTCCCTCCTCCCTCCCTGTCACGTCTCCACTCACACCTGCATGCACTACATCCTCAGCCACTACCTCCATCACCTGCACGCCCATCACCCCACACCGCTCACATGCAATCACCACCCCATTACCATTCACACATCCCCTGTGTCCTCTCCCAGTGTGTCTGTGAGCCCTCCTCCCAAAGTACACAAACGCAGTCACACACCCACCCAACAGCCATCCAGCTCACAAGAGCATCCAGCCCATGCACCTTCACCCAAGGTCAGCAAACTAACACTTCCTACAACCACTACCTCTTCCTCCACTCCCAAACCCCCTCCATCTATCCGTCCCAGTGTGTCTAAAAATCTTTTCCTGTCAAACCTTGACCTGTTCCCTTCACCTCGCCTGCCCCTTCCATCCCCTAGGGCCCGCCTTTCCAGATCCCAACCCAGCACCTCAGCCACCACATCACCGGGCACAGAGGTGCCAGCAGTAACGGGATTCTGGAGTGCGCCAAGCAGCATGGCAGCCAGTGTCCCAAGGAGCGTAGCCAAGGACATTCCCCCACCTCCAAAACAGAAGACGTTGCCCACATCCCGGAGGGAGAAGGCCAAAACACCTGCCACCAAGGGCTCAGCCAAGACAACAGTTGGGAGTGGCAAGACAGCTGCGCCACCATCCACGGTGGGGAAGGGCCTGAAAAGAAAGGCAAGTCAATGTCGCCGCCAACCTGCATGGCGGACAAGACCGCCACCGGCACCGCCACATGCATCAACGCCACGGGCACTGCCGCCAGCACCCAAGATACTGAGCCCTTCACCAGCACCGCAGACACTGTGCCCTTCAGCAGCACCGCGATCAGTGAGCCCACCACCAGCACTGCCGCTCATGACACCGCCGCCAGCACCGAGGTCAGTGAGCCCACCACCAGCACCACCAGCGGCCACTCCACATCCTGAGCCGCTTATGACACCGCTGCCAGCACGAGGTCAGTAAGCCCCCCACCAGCACCGCCGCTCATGACACCGCCGCCAGAACCGAGGTCAGTGAGCCCCCCACCAGCACCGCCGCTTATGACACCGCCGCCAGCAACGAGGTCAGTGAGCCCGCCACCAGCACCGCTGCCCAATGACCGCCGCAAGCACCGAGGTCAGTGAGTCCGCCACCAGCACCGACAGTGGCCACTCTACATCCCGAGCCAGTGGCACCACCGCAGACATGGCTGCCATCCCCATTGGTCATTAGTACGAGGATGGTGGTCAGTTCCAGGGCCCTGGACAGCTTCCATGTTGCCCCACCGTCAGTGGACTGTCACATCCACTACCTCAGTCCTTGGCAGGATGAAGCACTCTGGGCACAAAGCCCCATCCAGAACCAGTGGAGAGATACATCCACTATGTCAGTCCTTGGCAGGATGAAGCACTCTGGGCACAAGGCCCCCTCCAGAACCAGTGGAGAAAGGCATCCTCTACCTCAGTCCTTGGCAGGATGAAGCACTGTGGGCACAAAGCCCCCTCCAGAACCAGTGGAGTATCACATCCACTTCCTCAGTCCTTGGCAGAATGAAGCACTCTGGGGACAAAGCCACCTCCAGAACCAGTGGAGAAAGGCATCCACTACCCCAGTCCTTGGCAGGATGAAGCACTCTGGGCACAAAGCCCCCTCCAGAAACAGTGGAGTATCACATCCACTACCTCAGTCCTTGGCAGGATGAAGCACTCTGGGCGCAAGGCCCCCTCCAGAACCAGTGGAGTATCACATCCACTACCTCAGTCCTTGGCAGGATGAAGCACTCTGGGCAAAAAGCCCCCTCAAGAACCAGTGGAGAAAGGCATCCACTACCTCAGTCCTTGGCAGGATGAAACACTCTGGGCACAAGGCCTCCTCCAGAACCAGTTGAGAGATACATCCACTACTTCAGTCCTTGGCAGGATGAAGCACACTGGGCACAAAGCCCCCTCTAGAACCAGTGGAGAAAGGCATCCACTACCTCAGTCCTCGGAAGGATGAAGCACTCTGGGCACAAAGCCCCCTCCAGAACCAGTGGAGAAAGACATCCACATGAGAGACTGTGGCTTTGCATTCCCCAAGATAAAGCAGTGGGCAAACCACCCACTGGAGAGACTTGTGATACTGTGGCTTTGCACTCCCCAGGATAAAGCAGTGGGCAAACCATCCACTGGAGAGACTTGAGAGACTGTGGCTTTGCACTCCCTAGGATAAAGCAGTGGGCAAACCATCCACTGGAGAGACTTGAGAGACTGTGGCTTTGCACTCCCCAGGATAAAGCAGTGGACAAACCACCCACTGGAGAGACTTGAGAGACTGTGGCTTTGCACTCCCCAGGATACTTCAATGGGCATGGATCCTCCTCGTGCAGCAGTGGTGTTGTGCGTTCATCCAGCTGAGGTGCCCCCCCTTCCCTTCCCAATGAGATGCCTGTTTTTTTCCGATCTGATGCCCCTGCAGTGTTCTCTCCGTTTCTATCGGATATCTTGTGTGGGCCTCACCTAGGCATTTTGGGCCCAGTGGTCCACTGACTATTTTGGTTCACTACCTGGACTTGAATTCTTGGTGTACATATTTGTTTATAGTGTATATAGAATTTTGACTAATGGTTTTAACATGATTACAATCATTCAACTCATTTCCTTTTGTCATTGTGTTCTTCCAGGGGGTGTTGGGAGGTGTAAATGTAATGTTTCAGCATGTATTTGTGTGTATGGTGTAGTGGGTGAGGGTGGGGGTGTTGCGTGTTGCGTGTGTGTGTGTCACTCTCTTTTCCCTCTCCCCTCCCCTGTGTTGTAGGTGCAGTACTCACCGTGGTCGTCGCCGCCGTCAGTCATGCTCCTGGTAGAGGAGAAGGAAGACAATCGCAGGGAGTATTTGGAGTCCTGGTTCCTCGTGGGATGTGCTTATTGAATCTTTATCGTTTTGACCTTATTGTATTCAGATAAATATCATCTATTTTTCTAAACCTGTGGGTAGATGTTTGTGGTGTTTTCACTGTATTACTGTATGATTAATTGAACAAATACTTTATTCATTGCCTTTTAAATTAAGCCTGACTGCTCAGTGCCAAGCTACCAGAGGGTGTGCACAGGATAATTTGGATTGTGCATGATTACCCTGACTAGCTTTGTGGTTCCTACTTGGACAAAGGTGTATACCTCTGCAGACTAGAGACCCTATTTCTAACGTTACCCATTGCTTGCCCCGGTGCAGCAGAAAACTGTGTCAGGGGGCATATTTACAAGACGCCCTTAAGCCACAAAAAGTGGCTTCATGCCACCTTGTAAATAAGCGCAATGCACAATGCCACCGGAGCATCATAAAAAGTGACCCTCCGGTGGTGCTATGGGGCTTGTAAATATGTGTAAATTTGCCCCTAACTATTTCAACCATTCTCACATGCCAAACAACAACGTGCACCACAGTGCTGAGCAGACATGCTCCATTGCTTCACCCCCTGATTTCCTGATGGATTGTCAAAATATCACACCTCTGAGCCCACCACTGAATTGTTTTTCCCTTACCCTTGCTCCGACCTTCACAACACTTTTTAACACTACACATACATATCCTACATCAAAACGTTTTTTAAAAACTGAGACAGTAAATTAAAGCCAAAGAACAACAGTTGCCATCTTAGGTGCATGCCATTATTGGAACAACAAATTTGATGTGCCCATGTCACACACACATTTGTGCTTACCTCATGAATGTTGAAAGCAGACAATCATTCCTGTGCTATAATCATGGTTATTGTATCATCATACGTTAAGAGACCATACTGGCTATGTGAGTGCAAACCCTGTTTACTTCATAATCTCATAATAATAGTACTTTGTTTTAATCCTTGTGTCACTGGGAAAACCCATAGTCCAACTCAATAAGTGTAGCATAAAGTAAAGTATTTTGTCAGTGCCAAATACCCCATACTCACTAGTGGTCACCATATGCACGTGTTCATGGCATGTCAAGTACATCACATATTAAGGCACTAATTTATACATGTCGCCCTGAAAGCGTACTAATGTTACATCTTTTTTAACCATGTCAATGTCTGACTGCGTATTCAGAAAGTTGATGTCCTCATGTACCAGATTCCTACGTAGGTCATTCAATTATCTTCTGATACATAAATATTTATGTTCAAGATGATAATGACCACACCACTAACCAGAGGCAGTTCGGGAAATACATCCCTGCTCAATTTCAATGTCTGGATTGCTGACGGCAATTGCATAAATATTTGTGCCCTCAACAATGAGTCTAGACCACTTACTGCAAACAGAATCATCCAACGTATTGCTCAATGCTGGTATCCTACAAGTGTTTCATATGTGTACATTTCTAATTTGTACATTAATTATTACTACATTTTAATGCACAGCAGAGTGGATAGTTCACCCTGCAGGTCTTTAGATTGTAATAGAATAGGCCAATTGATCTGAGGATCTAAAATATATCTAGATGTAATGTATTGTGCTTAGCAAAGAAAGCTATGTATCTATTGGACTTTCTCTTAACAGATGCCTGTAACCAGGTATTCATGTTAAGACCTCTGGGCCTTTTTTCAGGCATAACCGTTGGCTGATAGTATTTCTGTGAGCTGAGGTAGACTTTCATTGAATGTGTTTTGCTCATTACTCAGTATGACCAATGTGGCCACACAAGAAAAAACAAGTCTAAAATAAAAGTTGAAATGGCTTCATTACAAGGTAATGAACAGACTAATGTAGACAATCCTCAAACACAGATTATAAAGTATTAGGGCCAACAAAGGGTGACAATAACACAAAACATTTACAAAATTAACTTGCTAAATACACGTGAACCACCACCTAACACATGGAAACAAATCAAATACATCAAGTTAGATTCAAGTAGAGATAATCTCTACAGGAATGTCACTAGCTGACATTTACGGGCAAGTCAGATTTGGGGACAAAAAGTAAAAAGCAAAAATAGGACAATAATTTGGAAAAGTCAAAAGAGACAACATCAGCATTAGAAGCTCTGTCAAGAGTCTTCACACAGGGTCAGAAAAATCCTAAGTCTAAACTTCAGCATAAGAATGGTTTAGAAATCAAACAAATTACATTCAAATGTAGACCTGGAGAAATCCATAGGGACATTAAGTCCATGCAGAAAAGGTCACCAGCAATAGTGACAAAAGAGCAAAATCAACAAAATCTTTGGTCTTTGGCATTAAGTAAAAATGACAGTGTCCACAGGGCTGGGGCAATAGCTTGAAGATTCAAACTGGGGAAAAAGAAAAAGGGGTCTTCTCTGCAGTGAGTAAAAGATAAGAGCGCCGAAGCTTCATCATTAAACGATAAGTTGAAAGCAACAGATTGTTCGGATTCATTGAAAGTTCTCAAATTTTGGACCGAACAATTCCATCATGCAATCAAAATGCATCACATGGTGAGCACACGATACTTTCCAAAAGTCTCTCATCACTGTCATGGGAAATGAGCCCATCATTCTCTCCAGTACATAGTTCAGGACAATTGTACCATTTTTCGATACATCACCCCATTGTTCTTTTGCAAGGGATGACTTCCCAGGCTCATGTGGCAGAATACAATAGGACGTTTGAAATCCAAAAGGAATGTGATGAGAACGGATGTATGTGAAACATTAGTAACATCTTGTATGGATGCAACCTGAAAGAAATGTCACGTTAGCAAGTGAAAGGGCACTTTCCCACAGGTCCTGCGCAGTCATAGGCCTAACAAACTACTGTGGCTAAGCTAAACAATAGAATGGAATGTGCCATTTAATAACTGAATAAATTCATTCAGCATTTAATTAATTTACTTTGTTATTAATAATCGTTATAAACATCATGTTAAAATGCATTCAAAAAACTAATTTACCCTTATATTCACATTCATATTATGATGTAGAACTGCAATTAGAAAACAACACATAAGTGACACTATGGAGGTTCATATTAAAAGAACACATTTGTTTTAAGGAAATCCATTAATTAACATGGGAACATAATATATCAGACCTAATTACTTTGCTTACATTTTATGGGTCAGACCGCATGAATGAAGCCCTATAAACTACCATGAATGTGCCATAGTATGTTCTCAAGTGCACCACACTACATCTAGGCTGTTAGACATTATTACACTCAAATGAATATAGAGTCATGTTTAAGACCATACTGTGACAACATTTATGACAGCTCTATCTCTGCGGCATAAGTTTCCCCAATGGCAAATTGAGCCATCACACATTATCAATTTCATTTCAATTGAACAGATTAGAATCTTTTAGGTGAAGCCAGTAAAGACTTTCTGAGCTCTTCCAGTTGCTTTATATCACTGTAATAGATACTTTGTCAAGTCTCCATTTCAATCTCCTGTTTTCTTCTTCTTGTCTCTCCTCTTTTACCTTTAATTCTATTGATCAATCTGAAGCAACCAAACAACACAAAGGCACTCAAAGCAATGATTAGTATCAGTGTCAGGATAGTTTCTACAATTCTACTTCCCATGTTTCCAAATCATTTTCCAATTGCTGAAAACTCATTCCCTACTGCCTCACAAGCATCTGTTGCTTATAAGCTCTTCAAATCCTTTTTCAGGTCAGTCATGTTTTAGATGTATTTCCTCAACTCCTTACTATTGTCAGGTATATGAGTGCAACATTTTTGTGCCGGTAAAACTTTAAAGACTCTGGGGGTCATTATGACCCTGGCGGTCACTAGACCGCCAAAGTGGTGATCCGATCGTGACATTATGACTGTGGTGAAGCCGCCACGGTCAAACCCGCCAACACCGGCGGTCCCGGCAGTTGTAATCTGCCAGCCTGTCCATGACGATAAACACTGCCATGGAAAGGCTGGCGGTATGGGGGACTCGGGGGGCCCTGCAGTGCCCATGGACAGTGGAATGCTCAACGGGTGCTGCTGCACCCGTTGCACCGCCACGTGGAGCCAGCTGCAATGTTAAGGCCCTGTTCCACACTGGGCCGGCGGGAAGAAACTCTGTTTCAGCCCACCAGCCCAGCGGGGAAGCCATAATAGGGCCGGCGAGGTTCAGGCCACACAGGTGGCCTGATGGCGGGATGGCATTGGCGGATGAGGGCCTTTGCCTTCTTTTGTGAGAAGAATGTCTAACACAAGCCCACAAAACCACTGATCTCATAGCAACCATCTCAGTGTCTACGAATAAGAAGGCACCTGCTATACTGGTAGATAGCTTATCTACAATCGTTGGAAACTTTCTTATCTTCAGGTCATTTAGGATCACTCCTATAGATGGAATCAGTGCACCATGAATAGCTCCTGTTACCTCTGAAGCACTAGCACCTCTCTCAGCTCTGGCATTCGACTTCTTATCTCAAACTGGATCATTAAAGTGACCCACATAGTATATCTTTGTAAACACAATTCCTAGATAGCATGTTCCGTACGATCCTTTCTGCAACTTGAAATAAGCTTGTTTTCCACAAATGAAGTAAACACCTGGTATAGCTGGATTATTTCCTGCTAACATGAAAGTCTAAACACTTTTAAACAAGAACATACTTCTACACTATCTAGTTCCTATGAATAATGTGCCAATCTTGGATTTTGGGCTGTATATACACAATGTTCCTGCATGCTTGTAATCTATGGTCAGGACTGCTTGTTTTCTTGCTGCCAAATTAGCCAATTATTATTTTTCCTATTTGTGGGCTCCCAAACCTGATTCTATCTTTTCCTTCATAGCTCTCCTTCACTCTTCCACCTGAGTTATGAACTAATTGTGTACTGGGGACAGGGTACGGATCAAATTGTTTTTGTGAACATAAACTGTACCAAATGTCAGTGTAGCTTAAAAAAATCCACCTACTGTGTCAATGTTTCCAGCCTTTGCAGTGCTACTCAATTGTTCTATTATTGGGACTCCTGAGGAGATGAAGTCATAATTTCAATAATAATACTGGAAATATTCTTGATGATACATGAGGGTCAAGAGGAAACTACAGGAAATTCCATATGTACGGGGCAAACTATGGTAAGTTATTCCCTCTGTAACTGATGATGGGATCTGGGTAAAGACATAACAATTATCGACCTCCATGGTCTCAGCGTGCTGATAGAGAAGCTTCTAATACACATTTGATGACAGGTCTTCTCTGGACACATCAGCATACAAATCTCTTTAGTCCATGAATGCCTCCTTACATACCATGGATGTGGTATGAACGGGAGCACTTGTGAGTCTAGTGTTTCCTAAACCAGACTGCGTAAACTGCTACAGCTAATACTCCTACACATTTATATCTACGCTTACTTCTCTTATTCATATTGGGCTTCATGAGTTCTCTTATTCCAGACCAGAAAAATGAAAAATGCAAATATAGCAATTGTCTTTTTCAGTCTTTGTTATGAGCAAAGCAAACAGCAAAAATAAAGTTCTTCAACTGTCAGTAATGTTTGCAAATATTAGTTTTGATCTTCTAGAAAGTCCATCAAGTTTTCTACTAAAGCTTAAATGTTTATGTCAAATAATAGTGCAGTTCAAAATCACTAATATCTACTTCATAAATGTAATGTCTGTCTGTCAATTGGCAATGAAATTTGAAAATTCAGTTCCAGCACAGGAGGGAACTCAAACACGTTCAGCTTTACTCGGACTGTTAAGACAAAAGGCTGCAAATTCCTCCTGCCATTCATTTGATGCGTAACAGGTCCATTCAGGTGCTGCATACTTTTGAATTGGAACTCTTTTTCTCTTTGACCTCCGAGTTACTGGTCTTTCTGCGTCACTGTCACTTTGACTGGATTCATTAGTTTCTTCTGGAAAGGTTGTGGGTGTCTGCACTACTGTCACAGTTTGCTTACTTGGCCATTTATCACCAGGCACAACACGTTTGGTAGCAGCACTGCATCCTTCATCAGTATTTGAGCTTTGCATGGTCATCCTCTTTCCTCACAACCATTCTGTACCAACAGTCGCAGTGGTTGACTCTCTCAGATCCCCCTTGGACCGCAATTGTACTGCTTTGGTTGTTTGGTCATCCCCCACAGCTTGACTAACCTGCTTTTTCAGACTCACTGTACATATCCCTTCAGAGGCAGGTACAGTATCATCATGGGGACCTGGCACTTTCTGAGTGTATGCACTCAGTTTAGATGACCAGCACACTTCACAGCTGTCGTTGTGGTGAGAATAATCTGGAACAGGTCTTTCCAATGTGACTGTAGGCAGGACTTCTTTACATGCTTTTTCACCATTACCCAGTCGCCAGGACATAGGTCATGGCACAGCTCCTGCTGTGGCTGCACTATAGCTTTTCCAACCTGATGAGCCACAGAACAAACCACATCAGATAGTCCTTTGCAATATTTCTATACCAAGTCATATGTAATGTTCACAGGAGCATTTTTCTGACAAAGTTGGTAATCGCATGGCACATCCCATAAGTATTTCATGTGGGGACAAGCCTGTCTTCCTTTCAGGAGTATTGGACAAACTCATCAAAACAAGAGGCAGTGCATCAGGCAATTTCAGTGAGGTGGAAGCACAAAATTTCACCAGTCTAGATTTCAAAGTAGTACCATTGATCTGTTTCACCAATCGGGATGCCTCTGCCTTGTAAATGCAATGTAGTATTTCCTGTAATGCTGCACACAGTATTTTTAGAACCTCACTGTTGAAGTGAGTTCCTCAATCTGATTCCAGAGAAGCTGACATTCCAAAACGTGGAATCAACTCTAAGTAACAGCTTTGCTACTGTGAGACTGTCATTTCTCCTTGTCGGGTAAGCTTCTACCCACCAAGAGTAATTTACAAAATGATTAAGATGTACTTCAATCCATTGCATACTGTCAGCTCAGTTGAAATCAAGCTGCATTCTGTTGAAGCATCCTCCTGATCTCCTATGTGACTTCCTGCAATTGGTGAACGTTTGCCTACATTCATCTGCTGGCATATGACACACCTGTGACAAAAAACTTCACCCAACAATCTGAATCTGGGGTTAACCAATGCTGGTGAAACAAGTGCACCATTGCATCCTTGCCAGCATGTGCAGAACTATGGTAATGCATAGCCATAGGTGGTAACAAACTAGTAGGCCTCACAACACTTCCATCAATGGAAACCCAAATATCATCTCTTTTGACACAACATGCTCTAATCCAACCCTACTATTCTTCCTTAGACACTTCTTCCTGCAAAACCTTAATCTCTTCCAAAGTATTAGTAGCAGTCAACAAAAGTTTGTGCTGCTTCGTCTTCCTCATTACAATTCTCTCTATTGAATGGAGTACATTTCAAGGCACATTATCTTACAATACCATTAGCATAATTATTACCCAATGAGATGTAATCATCTGCCATTGTATGAGCAGAACACTTAACAATGGCAATTTCAGCTGGCATTTGCAGTGCATTCAGTAAACTGAACTTTATCTCCATTATGGAAAGATGTGCCAGAGGAGGTCATGAACCCTCCCTCAGACCATAACTGTTCACAATCCTGGACAACTCCAAACTCATACTAACTATCAGTGAAAATTGTCCCCTTCAGTTGATCAAAAACACAGCAAGCTCAAGTAAGAGCTACTAGTTCAGCTAAGTGGGCAGAAAAGACACCTTTAGGTTAGGAACCTTCAACTACGCCTGAGACTGTATAGACTATGTAACCAGCTGTTAGGTTCCCTTCATGGTCTCTGAAACAGGAGCCATCAACAAACATCACATAATCATTTTCAGATAAAGGGGTGTCTTGAATATTAGGTCTTGGCTTGGTGCATAGTTCAGTGACATCTAGACAGTCATGTTCAATCTCATCCGTGACATTTCCATTTTTATCATCAACATTTAGTGACAATAAACTGCCAGGATTGAGTGTATTTTCAAAGTGATGTGTGGCTGAGCCAAAAACATTTGCTCCTACCAGGTAAGTCTCGCATTTGTCTGTACTGTATTTTTCTACGGGTTAACAAAATCTCCATGGAATATAGAACAAATACTGTCACTGGGTTACCCATAACAATTTTTCACACTGCTCAGTGGTGATGTAGGTAGTTGTCACATCTTTAAGAAAGACTGGCAATGCGGATGCCACAGGATTATAAGAACCAGAGAAACAGGCTACTGGTCTGTTGGCATTTTCATGAGACTGAGTCAAAACTGAGAGAGCACATCCCTCTCTTTCGCAGCAAATCAATGTAAAATATTTGTTATAATCATGCACTTCCAGAACCGTGGCACAGCAGAGATTTTCCCTCAGCTCTGTGAAGGCAGGGAACAGCTGTCATCCATGGTACTGGATCAGAGACATTCTTGTGTGTCAGCCTCTGTAAAGGCTTAGCCAAAAAGGAGACGTTTGGAATCCACTGACGACAGTAGCCAAACATTCCCAGGAACATCCTGACTTCTTTCTGAGTTGTTGGAGTATTCATTTTCAGAATTGGAACACCTTCTTCACAACGTTCTCAATCTGATTTCCTAGGTTTTGGACTTATTTTTTTACAGTACTGCAATTCTTTTAGAGACACTTTATGACCAATGTTCCCTGTAAGGCGTGCGCGAGCGCACCTTTCCTTCCCCCATCGCGCAGGCCCCTTTGGCAAGCGCGCACGTTGTTCCACCATTCCTGTACTTTGTGGTAGTTTATATGCGTTATCACTTTCTAAGCCTAAATAAGCCTTTTAGAGCGATATACGTGCTCCCCTAAGGCAGATAATGCTCATATTTGAATCTGGATTGAAGTAAATGAAAACAGCGTTTAAAGGCCGCGGGGAGTGTTTTAAACATCATTTGCCGTACTTTAGCATACAAGCGAGCAAGTGACATTTATGTTGAAAATGAATGGTTAATGAGCTAGGAAATGCTTCAGAACAGTAGAAAATGTGCTGTTATCAACTTTTCCATCATTGTCGTACTTCATAGTTGTTTATTTGCATTATCACTTTCTCAGCTCAAATAAGTCTTTTAGAGTGATAGTCGTGCTCTCCTATTGCAGAAAATGCTCATATTTGAATCTGGATTGAAGTCAATGAAAACAGCATTTAAAGGTCGCGGGGAGTGTTTTAAACATCATTTGGCGTACTTTAGCATACAAGCGAGGAAGTGATATTTATGTTGAAAATTAATGGTTAATGAGCTAGGAAATGCTTCAGAACAGTAGAAAATGTGCTGTTATCAACTTTTCCACCATTGTCGTACTTCATAGTTGTTTATATGCATTATCACTTTCTCAGCTCAAATAAGCCTTTTAGAGCGATAGTCGTGCTCTCCTATTGCAGAAAATGCTCATATTTGAATCTGGATTGAAGTCAATGAAAACAGCGTTTAAAGGCCGCGGGAAGTGTTTTAAACATCATTTGGCGTACTTTAGCATACAAGCGAGCAAGTGATATTTATGTTGAAAATTAATTGTTAATGAGCTAGGAAATGCTTCAGAACAGTAGAAAATGTGCTGTTATCAACTTTTCCATCATTGTCGTACTTCATAGTTGTTTATATGCATCATCACTTTCTCAGCTCAAATAAGCCTTTTAGAGCGATAGTCGTGCTCTCCTATTGCAGAAAATGCTCATATTTGAATCTGGATTGAAGTCAATGAAAACAGCGTTTAAAGGCCGCGGGCAATGTTCCCTGTAAGGCGCGCGCGCACCTTTCCTTCCCCCGTCGCGCAGGCCCCTTTGGCAAGCGTGCACGTTGTTCCACCATTCCAGTACTTTGTGGTAGTTTATATGCGTTATCACTTTCTAAGCCTAAATAAGCCTTTTAGAGCGATATACGTGCTCCCCTAAGGCAGATAATGCTCATATTTGAATCTGGATTGAAGTCAATAAAAACAGCGTTTAAAGGCCGCGGGGAGTGTTTTAAACATCATTTGGTGTACTTTAGCATACAAGCGAGGAAGTGATATTTATGTTGAAAATTAATGGTTAATGAGCTAGGAAATGCTTCAGAACAGTAGAAAATGTGCTGTTATCAACTTTTTCATCATTGTCGTACTTCATAGTTGTTTATATGCAGTATCACTTTCTCAGCCCAAATAAGGCTTTTTCGAGCGATAGTCGTGCTCTCCTATTGCAGAAAATGCTCATATTTGAATCTGGATTGAAGTCAATAAAAGCAGCGCTTAAAGGCCGTGGGGAGTGTTTTAAACATCATTTGGCGTACTTTAGCATACAAGCGAGCAAGTGATATTTATGTTGAAAATGAATGGTTAATGAGCTAGCAAATGCTTCAGAACAGTAGAAAATGTGCTGTTATCAACTTTTCCATCATTGTCGTACTTCATAGTTGTTTATATGCATTATCACTTTCTCAGCTCAAATAAGCCTTTTAGAGCGATAGTCGTGCTCTCCTATTGCAGAAAATGCTCATATTTGAATCTGGATTGAAGTCAATGAAAACAGCGTTTAAAGGCCGCGGGCAATGTTCCCTGTAAGGCGCGCGCGCACCTTTCCTTCCCCCGTCTCGCAGGCCCCTTTGGCAAGCGTGCACGTTGTTCCACCATTCCTGTACTTTGTGGTAGTTTATATGCATTATCACTTTCTAAGCCTAAATAAGCCTTTTAGAGCGATATACGTGCTCCCCTAAGGCAGATAATGCTCATATTTGAATCTGGATTGAAGTAAATGAAAACAGCGTTTAAAGGCCGCGGGGAGTGTTTTAAACATCATTTGCCGTACTTTAGCATACAAGCGAGCAAGTGATATTTATGTTGAAAATGAATGGTTAATGAGCTAGGAAATGCTTCAGAACAGTAGAAAATGTGCTGTTATCAACTTTTCCATCATTGTCGTACTTCATAGTTGTTTATATGCATTATCACTTTCTCAGCTCAAATAAGCCTTTTAGAGCGATAGTCGTGCTCTCCTATTGCAGAAAATGCTCATATTTGAATGTGGATTGAAGTCAATGAAAACAGCGTTTAAAGGCCGCAGGAAGTGTTTTAAACATCATTTGGCGTACTTTAGCATACAAGCGAGCAAGTGATATTTATGTTGAAAATTAATTGTTAATGAGCTAGGAAATGCTTCAGAACAGTAGAAAATGTGCTGTTATCAACTTTTCCATCATTGTCGTACTTCATAGTTGTTTATATTCATTATCACTTTCTCAGCTCAAATAAGCCTTTTAGAGCGATAGTCGTGCTCTCCTATTGCAGAAAATGCTCATATTTGAATCTGGATTGAAGTCAATGAAAACAGCATTTAAAGGCCGCGGGCAATGTTCCCTGTAAGGCGCGCGCGCACCTTTCCTTCCCCCGTCGCGCAGGCCCCTTTGGCAAGCGTGCACGTTGTTCCACCATTCCTGTACTTTGTGGTAGTTTATATGCGTTATCACTTTCTAAGCCTAAAAAAGCCTTTAAGAGCAATATACGTGCTCCCCTAAGGCAGATAATGCTCATATTTGAATCTGGATTGAAGTCAATAAAAACAGCGTTTAAAGGCCGCGGGGAGTGTTTTAAACATCATTTGGCGTACTTTAGCATGCAAGCGAGGAAGTGATATTTATGTTGAAAATTAATGGTTAATGAGCTAGGAAATGCTTCAGAACAGTAGAAAATGTGCTGTTATCAACTTTTTCATCATTGTCGTACTTCATAGTTGTTTATATGCATTATCAATTTCTCAGCCCAAATAAGGCTTTTAGAGCGATAGTCGTGCTCTCCTATTGCAGAAAATGCTCATATTTGAATGTGGATTGAAGTCAATGAAAACAGCGTTTAAAGGCCGCGGGGAGTGTTTTAAACATCATTTGGCGTACTTTAGCATGCAAGCGAGGAAGTGATATTTATGTTGAAAATTAATGGTTAATGAGCTAGGAAATGCTTCAGAACAGTAGAAAATGTGCTGTTATCAACTTTTCCATCATTGTCGTACTTCATAGTTGTTTATATGCATTATCACTTTCTCAGCTCAAATAAGCCTTTTAGAGCGATAGTCGTGCTCTCCTATTGCAGAAAATGCTCATATTTGAATGTGGATTGAAGTCAATGAAAACAGCGTTTAAAGGCCGCAGGAAGTGTTTTAAACATCATTTGGCGTACTTTAGCATACAAGCGAGCAAGTGATATTTATGTTGAAAATTAATTGTTAATGAGCTAGGAAATGCTTCAGAACAGTAGAAAATGTGCTGTTATCAACTTTTCCATCATTGTCGTACTTCATAGTTGTTTATATTCATTATCACTTTCTCAGCTCAAATAAGCCTTTTAGAGCGATAGTCGTGCTCTCCTATTGCAGAAAATGCTCATATTTGAATCTGGATTGAAGTCAATGAAAACAGCATTTAAAGGCCGCGGGCAATGTTCCCTGTAAGGCGCGCGCGCACCTTTCCTTCCCCCGTCGCGCAGGCCCCTTTGGCAAGCGTGCACGTTGTTCCACCATTCCTGTACTTTGTGGTAGTTTATATGCGTTATCACTTTCTAAGCCTAAAAAAGCCTTTAAGAGCAATATACGTGCTCCCCTAAGGCAGATAATGCTCATATTTGAATCTGGATTGAAGTCAATAAAAACAGCGTTTAAAGGCCGCGGGGAGTGTTTTAAACATCATTTGGCGTACTTTAGCATGCAAGCGAGGAAGTGATATTTATGTTGAAAATTAATGGTTAATGAGCTAGGAAATGCTTCAGAACAGTAGAAAATGTGCTGTTATCAACTTTTTCAACATTGTCGTACTTCATAGTTGTTTATATGCATTATCAATTTCTCAGCCCAAATAAGGCTTTTTCGAGCGATAGTCGTGCTCTCCTATTGCAGAAAATGCTCATATTTGAATCTGGATTGAAGTCAATAAAAACATTGTTTAAAGGCCGTGGGGAGTGTTTTAAACATCATTTGGCGTACTTTAGCTTACAAGCGAGCAAGTGATATTTATGTTGAAAATTAATGGTTAATGAGCTAGGAAATGCTTCAGAACAGTAGAAAATGTGCTGTTATCAACTTTTCCATCATTGTCGTATTTCATAGTTGTTTATATGCATCACTTTCTCAGCTCAAATAAGCCTTTTAGAGCGATAGTCGTGCTCTCCTATTGCAGAAAATGCTCATATTTGAATCTGGATTGAAGTCAATGAAAACAGTGTTTAAAGGCCGCGGGCAATGTTCCCTGTAAGGCGCGCGCGCACCTTTCCTTTTCCCGTCGCGCAGGCCCCTTTGGCAAGCGCGCACGTTGCAACGTTCTTGCAATGTCGCTCCCTGCATCATGCACAGCAAATGTGACAAGACAACAACAAGACGTAAAGGCACCTTCATTGCTCATTTACCGTCTGAATGGACAGAACACTTTTTTTTGTCCGCTTGCCAGAATGAGCCAGTAAGCCTAAAAATGGCTCACCCTTATAAATCCGATCAGTCATAGCGCGTGGCTGAGCAGATAACTTGAGGCCTCTACTTCAAGTTCCGATCTGTAACATCAACAGAGCACAAAACAGTGTTTGGGGGAATTGTAACTCTGAGTGCATGCAATGCGGAGGCTATCACTACAGCTGTAAAAGAGTTCTACACTGCCAATAAGCTGGACCTTATGAAAATGGTCATGTTTACATCAGATGGTGCATCAGTGATGCTGGGAAAGAACAATGGTGTTGCTACCCGCCTCAAACAATCCATTCCTCATCTAGTTGAGCAGCACTGTGTTGCGCACAGAGAAGATTTGGTAGTTGATGATGCCTGGAAAAAAGTGCAGATGATCAGGGAAATGGAAACATTACTGAGGACCGTCTACACTGTGTTCTCCTGCTCACCTTTAAGAAAGTCCAAGCTGGACGAAATTGCTTTGGTCACTGAATGTGAAGCGGTCTTCTTTCTGCCACTCAATGAGGTGCGGTGGCTTTCAAGACATTTTGCTGTTGGTGCACTCTTGCGTAATTATGAGGTTGCTCTCAAATACTTTGATCATGAAAGAGTTGAGGAGAATGACCCAATTGCTAAATATTGCTACAAAAAACTATCGGATTCAAACTACCATATTTCCTTTGCAGCACTAAATGACATTCTGGGTGAACTTGCATCTTTGTGCAAGTTGTTTCAGAAAAGCTCTTTGACCACCGTTGAAGCTGTACAGTATGCTAGAACAATAATTACCCAAATAAAGGAACAGTACTTTGGCGACACTGTCTTTTGGAGCGACACAGTAAGAGATCTGATGGCTTTGTGCAGAGAGGACCGAGAGTATGATAGTGACCCGATGTTATCTTTCATTAAACGTCTTTGTGATTACATGGAAAGAAGGTTCCCAGAAGATGAATTGAAGGAATGGACAAGCTTTGATTTCCATACAGTAACAACACAATCACAGTTTGATTTTGGGACTGAGAATGTACAAAGACTTGTTGAGAAGTATAAGAAGGTCTTGGTCCTGGGGGATTGTGACACCCCTGGTGATGTTGTTCGGCAGTACAGAGATTATAAATATGTGGTGGCAGCGCATATAAAAAACGGATTGTTTAGGACCTTTCAAGACATGGTGAATTTCACTCTGCGGAATGCTGCACAGTATAGTGTTGTATCTCACCTTGTTGATATCTGTGCAACTTTCCAGGCTTCAAATGCAGACTGCGAACGAGGATTCAGCCTCATGAACTCAATCAAGTCCAAATTAAGAAACAGACTAGAGGAGAGTCACCTAGATATGCTGATGAGGAGAAAGGCTTACCTCTCAAATGGGAAAGTTGATTTAGACTGAGTTTATCAGCACTGGAAAAATAGCAAGGACCGGCGAGAAAAACAAACACGTCACACATCTAACGTTAGCACCTGACTTGTCTAAACTCTGATGTGGCTTCTTCTACAGTCCGTGTGTGGGTGGGTTAGGAACATTTCTCAGCCTGTATCTTGGCAGGGGCATCATGGCATTCATCAACAGTGTGTTCATCAAACTGTAAATGTTAACCAATTGTACAACTGGCTGTATTTGATGTGCGGGGTCCTCTGCAGCACTCTGAGAGTATTCATTAAAGTTTCATAATGGTTCAACCTCCTGATTTCTGTTTTCTCTAACTGGGGTGTAGGTGGCACTTAAAAGGTCATGTCCTTGGGGTGTGCAACCAGGTCACAAAACTGCCTTGTTGCCCTATTGCATGGAGCAATGATATCCCTTTTTTGCTTTAGTGGTATGGAGAGGCTAATGCCAAAGATCTTGGCTAGTTATGCGCTGCACGCGCGTGAATAGTAAATTTTTTGGCGCACGTATCCTTGGCTGCAGCGCACAGAGACCGCACACTGCCGCACACAGTGGAAAAAAATTAGAGGGAACATTGTTTATGACCATTCACATTTAAATGATTCATACTGATATGCTTCCTGTCTATTTGATGTCACTAACACATCATCAATATACTGGATCAGGACTGAGTGAAAAGCCATTTTCAGGACCTCCAGATCTTCTTTACAATCTGATTAAAAATCTAAAGACTTCCAGTATACCCTTGAGGAACTGAACACCATGCCAAATACGACTGCCAAATTTGAATACAAAGATATACGGGGTCATTATGACCCCGGCGGACAGCGGTAAAATGGATAAAAGTACTGCCAAGAGGCTGGCTGTACTTTTGACCACATTACGACATTGGCGGTTTGGCTCAAGCCAGACCTCTAATGTACCACAATGTCTGCTACTGCGGTAACGACCGCCGGGCTGGAGACTTCAGTCTCCAGCCCGGCTGCCGTCACTTGCCCACCTGCGGGATTATGGCTCCGCCTACCGCCATGGTTTTCGTGGCAACCTTACTGCCACGAAAACCATGGCGGTAGGCACCATCAGTGACAGGGAATTCCTTCCCTGTCACTGATAGGGGTACTCCCCTCCCCCGCCTCTCCCAGGTTTCCGCCCAACCCCCTCCCTCTCTAGACCCCGCACGACATATATGCACCTTCACTCACCAACATACACATGCATGCACACACTCATACTCACATTCATCCAAGCATGCATACATCCATTCAACCTTTTCTTTCATTGGTGGTTGAGTGGGAACCTTTTCTTGCATTGGTGGTTGAGTGGTAACCTTACCCCTCCTTGCTGGTGGAGTGGGATCCTTCCCTTTCCTGGCTGATGGAGTGGGATCCTTCCCTTTCCTGGATGGTGGAGCCAGACCTTCACTGGCTTGCCTCCACGACTAGAAGGTGCCTCCACTGTCCCCGTGGACTGTTTGGCTGAGGTGCTGGGCTAGGTCGTTGGGACCCTGCTCTTACGGGCCAGGAGGGGGAGGGAGAGGGAGGAGGTTAAGACCTGCTTCTTAGGGGTGTTGGGGCAGGATGTGGGAGGAGGGATGAAAGTGGAGGTTGAGGGAGTGGTTGTTGGAGGAGTACATCTGGTGGACTTGGGTGTAGGTGCATGGGCAGTATGCTGAAGTGAGGTGGATGGCTGTTGGGTGTGTCTGTGCCTGTGTTTCTGTCCTTTGGGAGGGGGTACACAGGGAACGCGTGGATGGATGTTGTGGAGGTGTCTGCTAGTGAGGTGTGTGTGCTGATTGGTGTGGTGATGCTGGTGGTGGCTGTTGAAGCAGTGCATTTAGGTGTGAATGTGGATGTGACTGTGAGGGAGGTGGAGGAGGAGGAGGGGGGAACAGTGGAGGCAGTGGATGTGGATGTGTGTGCAACTGTCTGGTGTTTGTGTGAGTGCTTGTGGACTGAAGTGTGGTGCCTGTGTTTGACTGTGCCACTCTTGTGTGATGTCTTGTGTGTATGCTCGTCTGCATGTGTGCATTGGATAGGTTGGGGTTAAGAAGACTAGGACTGGGAAGTGGTAGTTGGAGGGGTGACGGTAGAAACAGAGGCAATGGCTGCCATCCGAGAGGAGGCCAGAGCCTTAATCGATCTCTGTTGGGCCGCCAATCCACCGTGGATGCCCTCCAGGAATGCACTGCATTGCTGCATTTGGGATGCCAGCCCCTGAATGGCATTCACTATGGTTGACTTCCCTACTGAGATGGATCTCAGGAGGTAAATAGCCTCCTACTCAGGGCAGCGGGGCTGACTGGGGCAGGGCCTGAGGTGCATGGGGCAAAGGAGACGCCCACCCTCCTGGGTGAGCGGGCCCGGGCAACTCCGTGAGGGGCTACTGGGAGGGTGGTGCTGGTACAGGGGTAGCAGCTGTACCTGCAGCTGGAGTGGTCACAGAGGTATCTGCCACCACCAGGGAGCTTCCATCAGAGGAGGTATCTGAGTGAGCGTTGTCACCTCCTGTCCCTGCCGTGGTGCTCCCCTCACCCTCTATCCCACTTGTTCCCTTGGCTTTGGTGGACTCTTCCTCTTGGGGCCTGTGGGATGCAGCACCCTCTGTCACCGGTGCACCTTCTCCTCCACTAGATGATGCTAATGCACACATGAACAGGATGACAGAAGGAGAAGGGGGAGGGAACGGGAGCACTGGGTCAATTACAGCACCAACACCACAGTTGGCATACACAGTACCGTCACACACAGGCATCAGGAATGAGCACTATGCATTGCACTGGCATTTGATTGGCTAGATGCCACAGCAAGATGAGGGCCAACCACCGCTAACTGCACCCCTACTGGGACCCACAAAGCCCTGACTGACCTGGAATGCAACCAAGCCAGGTTACCTGCATTTGCTATATACCCATTACACTTGAGCTGGATCACGCTGCAAACTCTGACCAGGCATTAAGGGGCACCCACTAACTCACACCCACCAACCAGATCCCATGCCATCTACCAAATATTGTAGTAATGCCCACTGTACTCACCCCCTTGTGGCTGCTGTGATGTCCTTAAGTGCCCATCCAGCTCTGGGTAGGCCACCGCCAGTATGCAGGCCATCAGGGGGGTCAGGTTCCGACGGGCAACCCTTCCTCGTTGGGGGGGCCATCCCCAGGTGGGCCTCCGCAGTCTTCCTTGCCCAGCGTCTCAGGTCCTTCCACCGTTTCCTGCAGTGGGTGCTCTGCCTGCTGTAGACCCCCAGGGTCTGCATGACCTTGGCTATGGCACGCAACAATACCTTCTTTTGATGGGCGCTGACCTGCAGAGGGAATGCAGACAGCAGGACACTATTACACATACAATCCAGCCTGTCACACATATGGTCCACAAATTCTGTTTCCAACTCCATTGGCACATTCATCTCCCGGTGCCCACCATGTACACTACCAACATACATCCCCCCAAAGACACAATGCCTGCACACACATCTCCATGCAACCTTCCCACATGTATCGTGCCCATGGTGTACTCACCTGTGGGTCTAGCGGCCCATATACAGCTGTCCATACTTGGGTAGGACCCCATCTTCCAAGCGCTCCAACTCCTCTGAAATAAAGGCAGGGGCCCTTTCCCCAGTCACACGGGCCATGGTAGGTTCCAGACACAGGTCACAGCAGCACACTCAGGGGGTCATTCTGACCCTGGCGGCCGGTGACCGCCAGGGTCACCGACCACGGGAGCACCGCCAACAGGCTGGCGGTGCTCCCGAGGGCATTCTGACCGCGGCGGTTCAGCCGCGGCCAGAAAGGGTAAACCGGCGGTCTCCCGCCGGTTTACCACTGCCCTTGTGAATCCTCCATGGCTGCGGAGCGCGCTCCGCAGCCATGGGGATTCTGACACCCCCTACCGCCATCCTGTTCCTGGCGGGTCTCCCGCCAGGAACAGGATGGCGGTAAGGGGTGCCGCGGGGCCCCTGGGGGCCCCCGTAAGAGGGCCCCGCAAAGTATTTCAGTGTCTGCTAAGCAGACACTGAAATACGCGACGGGTGCAACTGCACCCGTCGCACCCCTGCAACTACGCCGGCTCAATTCTGAGCCGGCGTCCTCGTTGCAGGGGCATTTCCTCTGGGCCGGCGGGCGCTCTTTTGGAGAGCGCCCGCCGGCCCAGAGGAAATGTCTGAATGGCCGCCGCGGTCTTTTGACCGCGGTGCGGTCATTCAGCGGCGGTACCTTGGCGGACGGCCTCTGCCATCCGCCAAGGTCAAAATGACCCCCTCAGTGTAGGTTTCTCCTGATGAAAGTCAGGAATCAAGTGAGGTTATAGTCAGAAAAGGGGGGTCACGTCCATGGTGGTGTACACTGTCACCGCCGCTGCTGATCCCCATTAGCCACTGTACTCCGTAGAGCCCCATATTAGCCAATGAGGAATTCACAGCGGTGCAAGACCGCCTTACTCCACGACGCCCAGCGTCGGCGGAGTTACCTCACTTTCACCTGTCCATAGATACAGGACAGGCGGTCGCCATTTCATGGTGGTGGACTACATACAGATCTTCCATAACTGCGTAATTTCCGAAAATTGCACATTGCCATTCCCACTGTCCCATCACATTAATGCTGTATGCACACTGAGGTGGTGGTTCCATTGTTCAAATTTTGACGGCCTACTCACTCTTGTGTCCCTTAGATACCTACCACTGCGGATGAATAGGAGGAGGAGACAAACCCCTGTGTAAAGACTTGGCTACACTGGAGGCCAGACACATTATAGTCACCTATAGACTGGACAGGGCCACAATCACAGAGCTGTGTGCACAATTGGAGCGTGACTTGATATCAGCTATCCATCATCCCACTGGGATCCCCCCTCTGGTGCAGGTTCTATCAGTGCTCCATTTCCTGGCAACTGGTTCTTTCCAAGTGACAATGGGCTTGGCAGCAGGAATGCCATAGCCAATGTTCTCAATCGTGCTGGCAAGGGTATTGTCTGCCTGATGAAACACATGTGAAGCTACATTTCTTTCCACCTGGTGGAAGATTTGGCCACTGTGAAGGCCGGATTCTATGCAATGGGACATATACCCAATATTATTGGGGCCATTAACAGTACACACATTGCGTTTGTCCCCCACCCCGCCAGAATGAACAGGTATTCAGGAACTGGAAGAGTTTCCACTCACTCAATGTGCAAATGGTGTGCCTGGCGGACCAGTACATCTCCCGCTTCAGTGCCAAGTATCCTGGGTCAGTGCATGATGCCTTCGTTCTGAGGATTAGCAGCATCCCAAATGTGATGGCCCAAAATCAGAGGCACAGGGTGTGGCTAATAGATGAGACAGAGTCCCCACCCACTGAATATCAGAATATGCCTTCAACTGTTATCCCCATTGGACTGTGTATGGCTACATTTTGTCCCTCAATATTTGCAGGTGACTCTGGCTACCCAAACCTATTGTGGCTCTTGAACCCTGTGAGGAATGCCAGGAAAGGTGCTGAGAACCGTTATAATGATGTACATTGGCAAACCAGGAGAATAATCGAGAAGACCTTCGCCCTCCTGAAGGCCAAGTTCAGATGCCTGCATCTGACAGGTGGATCCATGTGCTATTCACCCAAGAAGGTCTGCCAGATAGTAGTGGCATGCTGCATGTTGTACAACCTGGCCCTCAGACGACATGTTCCTTTTATGCAGGAGGAAGGGACTGGAGATGGACCTATGGCAGCAGTTGGCACTGAGGACAGTGAGGATGAGGAGGCAGAGGATGAGGATGTGGACAACAGAACATCAGTTATAAGTCAATACTTCCAATGACACACAGGTGAGACAGTGCAACTGACCATTACTCTGACTATTGATGTTTTCTGTGTGGCTGTAGCATGAAGGCATTCACATCCTTTGCATCTCAGCTTACTGGCACCTATGGCTTGTCCTTCTACAGATTTTGGTGATATGACAACAGTGTGCTGATGTGTTTACTGCAGACAGCTACAGGTCATTATTTGTGTGCTATCACAGTGTTCAGATCATTTGCACTAGATGTGACTGTTCCCATAAATGCACATTTTCAACACATAAAATGGTGTCACTCAAATTGTGTTTAAGGGTGTTTATTGTAATGCAAATAATTGACTGAAAAGTGCAATGGAATGGGGTGATGGTAGAGGAAATTACAGGGTATTGTTCCAGTCTGTTTGTAGCACAGGTCCAGTGTCCAAGGGGCCACACGAAGGGGAGCAAAGGCAGTTCAAAGTGGACAAGGTGACAGGGTGGGACCCAAGGGGGACAAACAGAGTCTCATTTCCTGGCGGTGGTCTTGGCAAGTGTCTTTGGCTTCTGTCTGGGTCGCAGGGAACGTTTGCGGGGTGGTTCACCTTCTGCAGGGGGAGGGGTGCTGGTGGCCTGTGGGCTCTGTGGCAGGGCCTCCTGCCCTCTAGCTGCAGCAGAAGTGGAGGGCTGGTTAATAGACTGGCTAATGGTAGGGGCCCGCTGGAGTGCTGTCCATTCCCTCATAATGTTGGTCTTGTCTGTTAGCACCCCTGTAATGGAGATCATGGTGGTGTTGAGAACCTGCAAGTCCTCCATGATCTCCTGATAGTGTTCCTCCTGCAGCTGCTTGTTCTCCTGCATGTTGGTAAGGATCTGGCCCATCGTGTCCTGGGATTGTTGGTAGCCCCCCAGGACATTGGTGAGTGCCTCCTGGAGAGTCGGTTCCCTGGGTCTGTCCTCCCTCTGGTGAACAGCGGTCCTCCCAGTATTCCTGTTCCCCTGTGCCTGTGTCCCTTGAATGTTGTGCCCACTGCCACTGACCCCAGGTCCCTTTTTTGGGTGTGAGGTGTGGAATGGGTTCTCTGTTAAGGTGGACACACTGCTGATTGACGTGTTCTGGAGGCAGAGGTGTGGGGATGCTGGGTGGGTGGGTGCTGTGATAATGGATAATGATGGGGAGGCTCTGTGGTTGACTGGGAGTGGGCTGAGATGACCGACTGACCAGTGGTCCCTGATGGGCCAGGTAATTCATTCAGATCCTGAAGTTCGGAGTTACTGTCATCACTGAGGGCATCTTCTGTTGGGGGACTAGTTAGTCATGGCACCTCCTCTCTGCTGAGATTGGCTGGGGCACATGTGGGGATGTAAGTGATGTATTATGTTTCATGTTTGTGACATATTGTACATCCCTAGCTTCCCCTCTATCTTTGCCATTGCCCTGCCACCTTTGTTGGTGTATGGTGATGTTTTGTGGGATTGTTAGTTCTCCATGCAGTACATGGTTTTGTCCATGCAGGGCTGGGAGGGCTGTCCATGCATTGGTATTGCATGCAGGGCTTGGCATTAGGGTTAGTCACATGTGTAGGTGCAGTGTGTGGGATGGAGTGAAGTGATGTGAGTGAGGGTAAGGGTGTGAGATGGCATGCAGTTATGGGGGGTGATAAGTAGTAAATGTTTACTCAACAGTGTCCAATCCTCCGGCAACTCCAGTGAGTCTCTCTGGATGCAGTAATGCCAAGACTTGCTCCTCCCATGCTGTGAGTTGTGGGGGAGAAGGTGGGGGTCCACTGCCAGTCCTCTGTATGGCGAGCTGGTGTCTTGCTGCCACGGAACGTACCTTCCCCCATAGGTCATCCCATCTCTTCCTGATATTGTCCCTTGTTCTTGGATGCTGTCCCACGGCGTTCACCCTGTCCATGATTCTCCGCCATAGCTCCATCTTCCTGGCTATGGATATTTGCTGTACCTGTGCTCCAAACAGCTGTAGCTCTACCCTGACTATTTCCTCCACCATGACCCGCAACTCCTCATCTGTGAAATAGGGGTGCCTTTGTGGGGACATGGGTATTGTGTGATGTGTATAAGCATGTGGGTGTTGGGTACTGTGGTTGGGTGTGTGAAGTGCAATGCGTGAGGGATGTATGGGTGTATGTGTCTAGTTGTCACAGTGATCTTGATATCAGTCTGGTGGCAATTATTTGTATTTGTAAAGGGTTGTGGATAATGTGGGTGTGTGTTTTATAGTTCTGTGGGTGGGTGTGTGTATGAGTGTCAGGTATGTGTATTTGGTATTGGTCAATGTTGTGTAGTTTAGTATTTGGGTGGCCATTCTGAGCGCACCGGTGTGTACCGCCAATGGTTTACTGCCATTGAATGTCCACAGTGGTTATTTGTGGGTTTTAATGTGATGGGCGTTGTTCTGTAGGTGTAAGGGTATGGGTGTTGGTACCGACTCTTTAGCACTGACGTTTGGTCTGGCGGATTTGTGTATGTAATTGTAGTTGTAATTGTAATCGTATTTATATAGCGCTTACTACCCCTGACGAGGCGTCGAAACGCTTTTCGATGAGTAGCACGCTACTCCGGTACCCAACAAGAATTAGTGATGGATTAGCATAATTTAATAAGGAGTACAGTTTTAGTATTATTATGAGTTAATTTGAGTTGCGGATATGAGAGTTTGTTAGTTAGATTGACTGGAGTAATGGAGGGGTGGAGGAGGAAAGAAATCCAGAAGTGTTAATTGGGGGTTTATCCTTCATTTACTCAATCCAAAGGCTTGAGATGAATAAAAGGGGAGCGGAGGGGAAAGAGGATGTGGAAGGGTTAGGGAGAGCATAGTAGCAAGGTGAGATGAATGCAGGAGAATTTTAGTAGGGTTGTGTGGGAGGTCACAGAGGTAGAGTGAGGTTTAGTGAGTTAGATGTGGGGGTGAAGGGAAGAGCTTAGGCAGAGATATTTAGGAGATGAAAGTGGTCGAAGGGATTTGGGATGAGTCCGAGTGAGAATGGAGGATAGTTTGATAGAGACATGACATAAGAGTGATGAGTAGATAAGTGTGATAGAAAGAGAGCAGAAATTCATAGATATCTAGTATAACAACCCAAAAAAAAAAAACAGGAGCCATGCAATGATCCACAAACATGCCAGGCACAGAAACAACATATACACATACATACACATATATATATATATTTATACACACACACACATGAATACACACACATATGCACATACAATACATAATTAGAATCATGGGTAAAAAATACTTAGTCATCCATCCATCATCCTGGTAAAAGGCGGGAATTCCTTTACCTACTTCGAGGGTGGAGGGGGTGTGGCTCAGCGGGCGGAGCTTACAGGTGCTTTATAAAGGGAGAACCTTCTACTCTGTGTCTCCAGCAGAGGAAGATAGAACCCGCGCGTCACAGTCAGATACAGATTACGCTCCAGTACATCATCAGTTCACCTCCAGGAAGGATTCTAGATCTTTTCTGCTATGGGATCTCTGAGCGCACAGCCTTGCTTTATCTTTGCCAAGCCCAAGAGTTAGGGTCGCTTGTCCTTTCCAGAAGGTGAGCTTCAACTGCGGCATCTGCTGCGTTTATATTGTACACTAGGGGTACGTGATGGGCCATGGGGTAAAACGTCTCCAGCAACCTTATGTGCCTTTGGCAATGTTATTGTTACTAGTGCGTCTTTGTGGAGATGTCCTCGTGCTTCTGCGCATCAACAACGCACCACCGGAATCGGCGGTAAACGCAGTGGGGTCGTTTTGGAAAGCTGTCCATCATCCTGGTAAGAGGCGGGAATTCCTTTACCTACTTCGAGGGTGGACGGGGCGTGGCTCAGCGGGCGGAGCTTACAGGTGCTTTATAAAGGGAGAACCTTCTACTCTGTGTCTCCCGGAGAGGAAGATAGAACCCGCGCGTCACAGTCAGATACAGATTACGCTCCAGTGCATCATCAGTTCACCTCCAGAAGCTGAGCTTCAACTGCGGCACCTGCTACGATTATAATTGTAAGTGCTTCCTTTGAGGTTTAGTTTCTGTAAAAATGAGCATTGTGGCCTACCCAACTGGAGTATTTTCTACGAGTATGTCAGTAAGCGTTACCTAGCATGTTTTATACGCCCGTTTATATTGTACACTAAGGGTACGTGATGGGCCACGGGGTAAACGTCTCCAGAAACCTTGTTTTCCTTTGGCAATGCGATTGTTACTACTGCGTCTTTGTGGAGATGTCCTCGTGCTTCTGAGCATCAACAACGCACCACCGGAATCGGCGGTAAACGCATTGTGGTCGTTTTGGAAAGCTGTCCATCATCCTGGTAAAAGGCGGGAATTCCTTTACCTACTTCGAGGGTGGACGGGCGTGGCTCAGCGGGCGGAGCTTACAGGTGCTTTATAAAGGGAGAACCTTCTACTCTGTGTCTCCAGGAGAGGAAGATAGAACCCGCGCGTCACAGTCAGATACTGATTACGCTCCAGTACATCATCAGTTCACCTCCAGGAAGGATTCTAGATCTTTTTCTGCTATGGGATCTCTGAGCACACAGCCTTGCTTTATCTTTGCCAAGCCCAAGAGTTACGGTGGCTTGTCCTTTCCAGAAGCTGAGCTTCAACTGCGGCACCTGCTACGTTTATATTTGGAAGTGCTTCCTTTGAGGTTTAGTTTCTGTAAAATGAGCATCGTGGCCTACCCAACCGGGGTATTTTCTACGAGTATGTCAGTAAGCGTTACTTAGCATTTTTTATACGCCCCGTTTATATTGTACACTAAGGGTACGTGATGGGCCACGGGGTAAACGTCTCCAGCAACCTTGTGTGCCTTTGGCAATGTGATTGTTACTAGTACGTCTTTGTGGAGATGTCCTCGTGCTTCTGCGCATCAACAACGCACCACCGGAATCGGCGGTAAACGCAGTGGGGTCGTTTTGGAAAGCTGTCCATCATCCTGGTAAGAGGCGGGAATTCCTTTGCCTACTTCGAGGGTGGACGGGGCGTGGCTCAGCGGGCGGAGCTTACAGGTGCTTTATGAAGGGAGAACCTTCTACTCTGTGTCTCCAGGAGAGGAAGATAGAACCTGCGCGTCACAGTCAGATACAGATTACGCTCCAGTACATCATCAGTTCACCTCCAGGAAGGATTCTAGATCATTTCTGCTATGGGATCTCTGAGCGCACAGCCGTGCTTTATCTTTGCCAAGCCCAAGAGTTAGGGTGGCTTGTCCTTTCCAGAAGCTGAGCTTCAACTGCGGCATCTGCTACGTTTATATTGTACACTAGGGGTACGTGATGGGCCATGGGGTAAACGTCTCCAGCAACCTTGTGTGCCTTTGGCAATGTGATTGTTACTAGTACGTCTTTGTGGAGATGTTCTCGTGCTTCTGTGCATCAACAACGCACCACCGGAATCGGCGGTAAACGCAGTGGGGTCGTTTTGGAAAGCTGTCCATCATCCTGGTAAGAAGCGGGAATTCCTTTGCCTACTTCGAGGGTGGACGGGGCGTGGCTCAGCGGGCGGAGCTTACAGGTGCTTTATGAAGGGAGAACCTTCTACTCTGTGTCTCCCGGAGAGGAAGATAGAACCCGCGCGTCACAGTCAGATACAGATTACGCTCCAGTACATCATCAGTTCACCTCCAGGAAGGATTCTAGATCTTTTCTGCTATGGGATCTCTGAGCGCACAGCCGTGTTTTATCTTTGCCAAGCCCAAGAGTTAGGGTGGCTTGTCCTTTCCAGAAGCTGAGCTTCGACTGCGGTACCTGCTACGATTATAATTGTAAGTGCTTCCTTTGAGGTTTAGTTTCTGTAAAATGAGCATTGTGGCCTACCCAACCGGAGTATTTTCTACGAGTATGTCAGTAAACATTACCTAGCATGTTTTATACGCCCCGTTTATATTGTACACTAAGGGTACGTGATGGGCCACGGGGTAAAACATCTCCAGCAACCTTGTGTGCCTTTGGCAATGTTATTGTTACTAGTGCGTCTTTGTGGAGATGTCCTCGTGCTTCTGCGCATCATCAACGCACCACCGGAATCGGCGGTAAACGCAGTGGGGTCGTTTTGGAAAGCTGTCCATCACCCTGGTAAGAGGCGGGAATTCCTTTACTTACTTCGAGGGTGGACGGGACGTGGCTCAGCGGGCGGAGCTTACAGGTGCTTTATAAAGGGAGAACCTTCTATTCTGTGTCTCCAGGAGAGGAAGATAGAACCCGCGCGTCACAGTCAGATACTGATTACGCTCCAGTACATCATCAGTTCACCTCCAGGAAGGATTCTAGATCTTTTTCTGCTATGGGATCTCTGAGCGCACAGCCTTGCTTTATCTTTGCCAAGCCCAAGAGTTACGGTGGCTTGTCCTTTCCAGAAGCTGAGCTTCAACTGCGGCACCTGCTACGTTTATATTTGGAAGTGCTTCCTTTGAGGTTTAGTTTCTGTAAAATGAGCATCGTGGCCTACCCAACCGGGGTATTTCTACGAGTATGTCAGTAAGCGTTACCTAGCATGTTTTATACGCCCCGTTTATATTGTACACTAAGGGTATGTGATGGGCCACGGGGTAAACGTCTCCAGCAACCTTGTGTGCCTTTGGCAATGTGATTGTTACTAGTGCGTCTTTGTGGAGATGTCCTCGTGCTTCTGAGCATCAACAACGCACCACCGGAATCGGCGGTAAACGCAGTGGGGTCGTTTTGGAAAGCTGTCCATCATCCTGGTAAGAGGCGGGAATTCCTTTACCTACTTGGAGGGTGGACGGGGCGTGGCTCAGCGGGCGGAGCTTACAGGTGCTTTATGAAGGGAGAACCTTCTACTCTGTGTCTCCAGGAGAGGAAGATAGAACCCGCGCGTCACAGTCAGATACAGATTACGCTCCAGTACATCATCAGTTCACCTCCAGGAAGGATTCTAGATCATTTCTGCTATGGGATCTCTGAGCGCACAGCCGTGCTTTATCTTTGCCAAGCCCAAGAGTTAGGGTGGCTTGTCCTTTCCAGAAGCTGAGCTTCAACTGCGGCATCTGCTACGTTTATATTGTACACTAGGGGTACGTGATGGGCCATGGGGTAAACGACTCCAGCAACCTTGTGTGCCTTTGGCAATGTGATTGTTACTAGTGCGTCTTTGTGGAGATGTCCTCGTGCTTCTGAGCATCAACAATGCACCACCGGAATCGGCGGTAAACGCATTGTGGTCGTTTTGGAAAGCTGTCCATCATCCTGGTAAAAGGCGGGAATTCCTTTACCTACTTCGAGGGTGGACGGGACGTGGCTCAGCGGGCGGAGCTTACAGGTGCTTTATAAAGGGAGAACCTTCTACTCTGTGTCTCCCGGAGAGGAAGATAGAACCCGCGCGTCACAGTCAGATACAGATTACGCTCCAGTACATCATCAGTTCACCTCCAGGAAGGATTCTAGATCTTTTCTGCTATAGGATCTCTGAGCGCACAGCCGTGTTTTATCTTTGCCAAGCCCAAGAGTTAGGATGGCTTTTCTTTTCCAGAAGCTGAGCTTCGACTGCGGTACCTGCTACGATTATAATTGTAAGTGCTTCCTTTGAGGTTTAGTTTCTGTAAAATGAGTATCGTGGCCTACCCAACCGGAGTATTTTCTACGAGTATGTCAGTAAGCGTTACCTAGCATGTTTTATACGCCCCGTTTATATTGTACACTAAGGGTACGTGATGGGCCACGGGGTAAACGTCTCCAGCATCCTTGTGTGCCTTTGGCAATGTTATTGTTACTAGTGCGTCTTTGTGGAGATGTCCTTGTGCTTCTGCGCATCAACAACGCACCACCGGAATCGGCGGTAAACGCAGTGGGGTCGTTTTGGAAAGCTGTCCATCATCCTGGTAAGAGGCGGGAATTCCTTTACTTACTTCGAGGGTGGACGGGACGTGGCTCAGCGGGCGGAGCTTACAGGTGCTTTATAAAGGGAGAACCTTCTACTCTGTGTCTCCAGGAGAGGAAGATAGAACCCACGCGTCACAGTCAGATACTGATTACGCTCCAGTACATCATCAGTTCACCTCCAGGAAGGATTCTAGATCTTTTTCTGCTATGGGATCTCTGAGCGCACAGCCTTGCTTTATCTTTGCCAAGCCCAAGAGTTACGGTGGCTTGTCCTTTCCAGAAGCTGAGCTTCAACTGCGGCACCTGCTACGTTTATATTTGGAAGTGCTTCCTTTGAGGTTTAGTTTCTGTAAAATGAGCATCGTGGCCTACCCAACCGGGGTATTTCTACGAGTATGTCAGTAAGCGTTATCTAGCATGTTTTATACGCCCCGTTTATATTGTACACTAAGGGTACGTGATGGGCCACGGGGTAAACGTCTCCAGCAACCTTGTGTGCCTTTGGCAATGTGATTGTTACTAGTGCGTCTTTGTGGAGATGTCCTCGTGCTTCTGAGCATCAACAACGCACCATCGGAATCGGCGGTAAACGCAGTGGGGTCGTTTTGGAAAGCTGTCCATCATCCTGGTAAGAGGCGGGAATTCCTTTACCTACTTCGAGGGTGGACGGGGCGTGGCTCAGCAGGCGGAGCTTACAGGTGCTTTATGAAGGGAGAACCTTCTACTCTGTGTCTCCAGGAGAGGAAGATAGAACCCGCGCGTCACAGTCAGATACAGATTACGCTCCAGTACATCATCAGTTCACCTCCAGGAAGGATTCTAGATCATTTCTGCTATGGGATCTCTGAGCGCACAGCCGTGCTTTATCTTTGCCAAGCCCAAGAGTTAGGGTGGCTTGTCCTTTCCAGAAGCTGAGCTTCAACTGCGGCATCTGCTACGTTTATATTGTACACTAGGGGTACGTGATGGGCCATGGGGTAAACGTCTCAGCAACTTTGTGTGCCTTTGGCAATGTTATTGTTACTAGTGCGTCTTTGTGGAGATGTCCTCGTGCTTCTGCGCATCAACAACGCACCACGTGAATCGGCGGTAAACGCAGTGGGGTCGTTTTGGAAAGCTGTCCATCATCCTGGTAAGAGGCGGGAATTCCTTTACCTACTTCGAGGGTGGACGGGGCGTGGCTCAGCGGGCGGAGCTTACAGGTGCTTTATAAAGGGAGAACCTTCTACTCTGTGTCTCCCGGAGAGGAAGATAGAACCCGCGCGTTACAGTCAGATACAGATTACGCTCCAGTACATCATCAGTTCACCTCCAGAAGCTGAGCTTCAACTGCGGCACCTGCTACGATTATAATTGTAAGTGCTTCCTTTGAGGTTTAGTTTCTGTAAAATGAGCATCGTGGCCTACCCAACCGGAGTATTTTCTACGAGTATGTCAGTAAGCGTTACCTAGCATGTTTTATACGCCCCGTTTATATTGTACACTAAGGGTACGTGATGGGCCACGGGGTAAACGTCTCCAGCAACCTTGTGTGCCTTTGGCAATGTTATTGTTACTAGTGCGTCTTTGTGGAGATGTCCACGTGCTTCTGCGCATCAACAACGCACCACCGGAATCGGCGGTAAAACGCATTGGGGTCGTTTTGGAAAGCTGTCCATCATCCTGGTAAGAGGCGGGAATTCTTTTACTTACTTCGAGGGTGGACGGGACGTGGCTCAGCGGGCGGAGCTTACAGGTGCTTTATAAAGGGAGAACCTTCTACTCTGTGTCTCCAGGAGAGGAAGATAGAACCCGCGCGTCCCAGTCAGATACTGATTACGCTCCAGTACATCATCAGTTCACCTCCAGGAAGGATTCTAGATCTTTTTCTGCTATGGGATCTCTGAGCGCACAGCCTTGCTTTATCTTTGCCAAGCCCAAGAGTTACGGTGGCTTGTCCTTTCCAGAAGCTGAGCTTCAACTGCAGCACCTGCTACGTTTATATTTGGAAGTGCTTCCTTTGAGGTTTAGTTTCTGTAAAATGAGCATCGTGGCCTACCCAACCGGGGTATTTCTACGAGTATGTCAGTAAAGGTTGCCTAGCATGTTTTATACGCCCCGTTTATATTGTACACTAAGGGTACGTGATGGGCCACGGGGTAAACGTCTCCAGCAACCTTGTGTGCCTTTGGCAATGTGATTGTTACTAGTGCGTCTTTGTGGAGATGTCCTCGTGCTTCTGCGCATCAACAACGCACCACCGGAATCGGCGGTAAACGCAGTGGGGTCGTTTTGGAAAGCTGTCCATCATCCTGGTAAGAGGAGGGAATTCCTTTACCTACTTCGAGGGTGGACGGGGCGTGGCTCAGCGGGCGGAGCTTACAGGTGCTTTATAAAGGGAGAACCTTCTACTCTGTGTCTCCCGGAGAGGAAGATAGAACCCGCGCGTTACAGTCAGATACAGATTACGCTCCAGTACATCATCAGTTCACCTCCAGAAGCTGAGCTTCAACTGCGGCACCTGCTACGATTATAATTGTAAGTGCTTCCTTTGAGGTTTAGTTTCTGTAAAATGAGCATCGTGGCCTACCCAACCGGAGTATTTTCTACGAGTATGTCAGTAAGCGTTACATAGCATGTTTTATACGCCCCGTTTATATTGTACACTAAGGGTACGTGATGGGCCACGGGGTAAACGTCTCCAGCAACCTTGTGTGCCTTTGGCAATGTTATTGTTACTAGTGCGTCTTTGTGGAGATGTCCACGTGCTTCTGCGCATCAACAACGCACCACCGGAATCGGCGGTAAAACGCATTGGGGTCGTTTTGGAAAGCTGTCCATCATCCTGGTAAGAGGCGGGAATTCCTTTACTTACTTCGAGGGTGGACGGGACGTGGCTCAGGGGGCGGAGCTTACAGGTGCTTTATAAAGGGAGAACCTTCTACTCTGTGTCTCCAGGAGAGGAAGATAGAACCCGCGCGTCCCAGTCAGATACTGATTACGCTCCAGTACATCATCAGTTCACCTCCAGGAAGGATTCTAGATCTTTTTCTGCTATGGGATCTCTGAGCGCACAGCCTTGCTTTATCTTTGCCAAGCCCAAGAGTTACGGTGGCTTGTCCTTTCCAGAAGCTGAGCTTCAACTGCGGCACCTGCTACGTTTATATTTGGAAGTGCTTCCTTTGAGGTTTAGTTTCTGTAAAATGAGCATCGTGGCCTACCCAACCGGGGTATTTCTACGAGTATGTCAGTAAGCGTTGCCTAGCATGTTTTATACGCCCCGTTTATATTGTACACTAAGGGTACGTGATGGGCCACGGGGTAAACGTCTCCAGCAACCTTGTGTGCCTTTGGCAATGTGATTGTTGCTAGTGCGTCTTTGTGGAGATGTCCTCGTGCTTCTGCGCATCAACAACGCACCACCGGAATCGGCGGTAAACGCAGTGGGGTCGTTTTGGAAAGCTGTCCATCATCCTGGTAAGAGGCGGGAATTCCTTTACCTACTTCGAGGGTGGACGGGGCGTGGCTCAGCGGGCGGAGCTTACAGGTGCTTTATGAAGGGAGAACCTTCTACTCTGTGTCTCCAGGAGAGGAAGATAGAACCCGCGCGTCACAGTCAGATACAGATTACCCTCCAGTACATCATCAGTTCACCTCCAGGAAGGATTCTAGATCATTTCTGCTATGGGATCTGTGAGCGCACAGCCTTGCTTTAGTTTCCAAAGAAACTATAAATAAATAGAAATATACATATAATCTGAAAAAAAAAAAAATATATCCACATAGGCATATGCAGTTCATAGTTGTTTGAAAAAGGTGGTTATGAAGGAAAGAGCCAACTCTTGAGTAGTTTCCTGAAAACAAGAAAGTTATCTGTGGCTCTTATAGTTGGGGGTAATGAATTCCATAGTTTGGCTGCTTGGACGGAGAAGGATGTACCACCTACAGTCTTTTTCTTGTATGGTGGTGTTCAAAGGCGGGGTGCCAGTCTTGAGCGGAGGGTTCTTTGTTGGATGTATTTAGTAATTTTCTTTCTGATGAAAAGCGGTCCTGTTCCATGTATAGCTTTGTGGGTGATACAAAGCAGCTTGAAAGTGCATCTTCTGGCAACAGGTAACCAGTGTAGTGCTCTCAAGGCAGGGGAGATGTGGGCTTGCGGCTTTATATGTAGTAGTAGCCTGGCTGCAGAATTCTGGATACGTTGTAGTTTTTTCATAACAGATAGAGATGATCCATCGTAGAGGCTATTGGCATAATCCAGTTTGGATAATACAAGTGAGATAGTAGCTTGCACCTTGTGTGGAAATCCGAGGTGAGGGAAAATGCGTCGTAAAGTTTTTAAGGTGATGAAGCTTGTGCGTGCTAATTTGTCTACTTGGGCATTCATAGTTAGTTTGGAATCCATGGTGATTCCTAGGTTTTTCACTTCCTTGGATAATTGAGGAGGTGGTCCGAGATCGTCAGGCCAGACGCACAGAGGGTCATAATGTTTCCAGTCACCACATGTGAGTATTTCAGTTTTGGAGGTATTTAGTTTGAGATGGCTCCAGGTCATCCACTGATCAATGGCTCTGAGGCAACTGAAGGTTTGAGAGTTTTCAATGTTTTTGGGGTCTTCTAATTGAAGTAGTATTTGTGTGTCATCTGCATAGTTGTAGCATGTGAGATGGAAATCATTGATCAGTTCTGGTAAAGATATCATGTAGATGTTAAAAAGCAAAGGTGAGATGATTGACCCTTGGGGGACCCCTGTTTTTGTGAGGTAGGGTTCGGATGAGAAGGGGGGTGAGTGGATGATATTTGCTCTTTTTTGGAGATAGGAAGTAATCCAGTCGAGCGCAATCCCTTGTATGCCGGCTTCGTGGAGTCTTTGAGTTAGGGTGTCATGGTCAACATTATCAAAGGCAGCTGAGAGGTCCAAGAGAAGTAGTGCAGCAACTCCATTTCGGTCAACTGTGTTTTTAAGATCGTCCCAGATTGCCATGAGTGCCGATTCAGTGCTTCTTCCTGGGCGGAATCCAGTTTGGAAGTCTGAAAGTATAGAATTGTCTTCAATGAATTGTGACATCTGGGCGTATGCTGCTCTTTCTATCAATTTGCCCAGGAAAGGTCCATTTGTGATAGGTCTGTAGTTGTTGGGGTCTTGCGGGTCTAGATTTGTTTTCTTTAATAATGGTCGTATGTATGCCTTTTTCAGGTCTGTAGGAAAAGTTCCTGAAGTTAAAGAGTTGTTGATGATTCTTCTTACAGGTGTGGCAGCAGAAGTAGATAGCAGGATGTTCTTGAAGATCTGTGGTGGGCAAGGGTCAGAAGGGCAACCAGAAGGTCTGCTTGCTTTGACCAAATCCATAAATTCATCCTGGGATATTTGTTTGAAGGACTGTAGAGGTTGGGATGGTTTATTCTTAAAGGGTATTTTAGTAAAGGGGTTGGTGCTGATGGTTTTCTTCTGTTTTAAATAGGAGTCCAATGTGTCTGCCTTGGTTGTGTAGTGAGTTGCCAATTTGTTTGTGAAATCTTGAGTGGTGGGATGACTTCCTTCCATGCATGTGGGTTTTCGAAATTCATTGAGAATTTTGTAAAATTCCTTGGTTGTAGATTGAGCATTTAGAATTCTGTCTGAGTAGTATCTTTTTTTAGCTTTTTTGATTGATGATTTGTATATCCTGTTAAGTTTGTGTAGCTGCAGTTTGTCTTGACTGTTGTTTGTTTTGAGCCAGGTCCGCTGTAACTTTCTGATTTGTTTTTTAATCTTTTTAAGTTCTGTGTTTCTCCAAGGTGTTGGTTTTCTTTTGTCATGTTTAGTTTTTCTGAGTGGTATTAGGACATCAAAAGCTTCCTGTAGCCACTCATAAAGTTTAGGTACAGAATTGATTGTATCTAGATCTGTGTTTGCTGTTAGTTGTGTTTCTAAGTGATCCAAATTGAGTTTTCTCCATGGTCGATAGGTGTATGTATGTAAGTGGTTGTGGGGTGTGTTGATTTGTGGAGTTGTCTGTCGGAAAGTTATCAGATGGTGGTCTGACCAGGTGGTTGGTGTGATGCTATGAATAGTAACAAGTTCAGGCTTGGCAAAAATTACATCTAGGATGTGACCAGCGATGTGTGTGGGATTGTGTACAATCTGATGTAGATTCAATGCGAGTAGGCCAGTGGTGATAGCTTTTGGATGGGGCATATTGGTTTTGTCAAACCAAATGTTTAGATCCCCAAGAATGCATAGATTGGAGTATAGTGTAATAAGGTTTGAGACTATGTCAAGAAAGGCATCTGGGAAAGTGGAGTTGTTAGGTGGAGGTCTGTAAAGGAGGAGAAAGTTACAGGTGGAAGTTGGAGTAGGGTGGCATCTGGTAAGGAGGGCTTCACAACCTTGTATGGAGATGTTGTCTGTTTTACTGAGGTTTATTGCCTGTTTGAATATAATAGCTAGTCCACCTCCTCTCTTGCCTATACGGTTTTGTGTGATGGTTTGATAGCCTGGAGGAAGGGCTTTGTGCAATACTGGTGCCATGTCATCTCCCAACCAGGTTTCTGTAATGAATAGTAAGTCAGGTTGTGTGTCTGTGAGAAGGTCGTAGATGTGGTGCTTGTTTTTTGAGAGTGATCGAGCATTTATGAGCTGGCAGTTTAGATAGGGTGTGTTAGTGGTAGTGTTGTTTTGTTTAGTAGAAGGGTAAGTAGTATAATGTGAGCTTGAAGCAGGAGTGTTGCTAGTTGTGTTAACTGTTTGTGGCTCACAATAGTCTTGCTTTTCAACATAGTGTTCCTCTTCCAGCAGGTTAAGGAGGCATTTTGTTGGGTCTGTGTGTGTGGGTGGTGAACTTGGTGGCTGAGAGAGCCATGAGGAGTGTAGTGTTTTTTGTAGGGTAGTTTTATTATGAAACAAACAAGGGGATGCGAGGTTGCTATGAGTGGCATGTTTTTTATTTTGTTTGCGTTTGTTTAGTGTGGATGGAGTATGGGTTACGGGTGGTGGAGGAGCATGTGGATCATGATGTAAGGCTCTAAATTGTGCAATGGAGGAGAGGCGACTGAATGAAGGTTGCTGGGATGGGGTGCTTGTGGTAGGTGTTTGTGAAGAGTGGGGGGTAGGGGTGGAGATAGGGTGGAATTTGTATCCTTTGTGTAGTCTTGGGGGTGAGAGTGGGTATGATGATGAGTGTAATGTACGTTTGTGTTGCTTTGATGTGCTGATGTTTGCGGTTGGTATTGTTTTTGTGGAATAATGAGAGGGGCTATTGGTGTAGTTGTTTTTGGTGAGGGACTTGTATGTGAGTTAGTGCTGTTAAGTGGAATTTGAGTGTTAGATGGGGTGTTGATGTGTTTTGGAGATGAATGTATGAGGTGTATATGAGGTGATGGATGTGTGTCAGGGAGAAAAGTATTAGTTGAGATGACTGGAAGAGGTAATATGTGTGGTGGAGTGAAATATGGGGATTGTATGGTTGTGTGTAATTGGTGAGCAGAGGGGAAGAGTGTGTGTAGATGATGTGTTTGAAGGCAGGGTTTTGGCATTGTTATGAGTTCAGGCGGTCTGTGTGAAGCGAACAGCGGATAGTGTTTTTGGTTAGTATGTGTAGAGAGTGTGTATCTGGGAGACTGAAAGTGAGAGAATTGTATGTTGTAGTTTTGTATTGTGTGGGCGGTGGCAGGTAGTGTTAGTGGGAGGGGATAGAGTAGTGTTTGCTGTGAGTATGAAGGTGTTTAACTGTAGTAGTTATGGGGTGTATGTGTATATGTGTTGTATGTAGGGTATTGTGTTGGGTGGTGGGGCAATGCAATATGTCTATGGTCAGTTTGTGATGCATGAGTTGGATATCTTAGTAGATAATGCGTTTGCATGTTGAGGGATGTGTTGGGGCAGAAGCCATTTCTGGTGGAATGGGAATTGGGCAGCATTTCTGGCCCTAGTCCCTAGTCCCTACCTGTCCCGAACAGACCCAAACAGACAGCTGCCCTTGTCCTCTCCGCCCTTTGCCTCGACGCCCGGGCTCAGACGCCCTGAATCCTAGCCTTTTATAGCCCTACTGGCCAATAAGAAGCTGGTCCTAACCCTAGCCAATCCGATTTTAAACCCTGATTTAGCCAATTAATGGGAGACCCAGCCCTAATCACCAGTCACAGCCCTATTTCCTGACCCCCAATCACAGCCCCAGCCCTAGAACCAACAGCCAATCAGAATCCTGGCCCTATCCACCAATCACAGCCCTAGAACCAACAGCCTATCAGAATCCCAGCCCTATCCACCAATCACAGCCCTAGAAACCAACAGCCAATCAGAATCCTGGCCCTATCCACCAATCACAGCCCTAGAACCAACAGCCTATCAGAATCCCAGCCCTATCCACCAATCACAGCCCTAGAACCAACAGCCTATCAGAATCCCAGCCCTATCCACCAATCACAGCCCTAGAACCAACAGCCAATCAGAATCCTGGCCCTATCCACCAATCACAGCCCTAGAACCAACAGCCTATCAGAATCCCAGCCCTATCCACCAATCATAAATGCATCCCTGGAGCTAGCAACCAATGAAACACCATCTCCCAAAAAACCTATCATAACAGCATATGCAACAACCACGAGGAACCTATATAAGGAGCAAGTTAACTAAAGTCCAGTCCCTGTGGCCTGGGGGGAGGCTACTGGGGCTCTATTCAGTATCTCCTTGGATACAGACAGGCTGAATCCACACTTTCAAGCTAGCAGAGTCTACTTTTCAGGTAAGGGGAAGATTGTTTAAGAGACAAACACTGCAATAGTTCTGGGCGCACACTCTAAAATCGGGCTTTTTTAAGGCAAAAAAACAGGGGGGCAGACAGCTTTTAAGCACAATTTAAATCACACAAACAGATTAAAAAACAGTCTCCTAAAAACCACACTCTGAAAGATCTATGTAGTCTTTTTACTAAGAATAGGGGTGAAAAAAAAGGGGGGCAGAGGAGGGGAAAAGGGGGGGAGGGGGAGCCACAAACTAGCAAGGGAATTCACACAGTCACAGCAAAAACGATTTTGAAACAAACACCACTTTAAAAGAGGCCAGGCTGCCTGATTTGTCAAGAAGGAGTCCTGCCACCCTCACACCCAGCCATTGGAAGTAGAAGAAGTACCAAAGAGTCAGAATGATAACAGCTATAGTAACAGGCTATTGAACTACCAAACAAATTAGTCTTTAACAATAATCCAGTTGATCTATCTGAGCCCCAGACCTATTCTTGCTTCGGACCTGGAGGTCCAAGCTTCTTATGTTTTCCAGTCCCAGCCTTCTTCTGCATCTCCTTCACTGCTAAACTGTGATAGGCCATCTTCTGTCATCACGATGACCAGGAGGGAGTTCAAGAGCTACTGGTGAAAGAGCGTGGTCCACTATGCTTTTTGGGGACCCAAGAATGGGAGGACATCCTAGTATTATATCCTCAAGCTGCACCCCCATGTGCCCGCACTGTAACTAACACAGGACTTAATGCATCGGTTCCCAGAGCAATTGGTGAAACAAAAGCCAATCAAGGTAACTCTGATCTGTCCAGCACTGACAGTGCCTGGGCATCATTGCTCAACACCATGCAACTCCTGGCGATGGGCTTATTACCAATCAGACATGATAGATGTTTATCTAACTCTACTTCACACCCAGGCTGTCTTTGTTGCGGGCATAGATGAGAAGTTAGGAAATTGGAACTCACTTATCAAGCTGGCTCATTCTGAGACAATTGATGTGCACCTTATTTGTGGGAACAGCCAAACTGTGGACAAGTTACCTTCACTGCCTGATATGTTAAGTACTCTCTGTAAGGAACTTAAAATGGAAGCCACAGGCATCCTGGCCACAGTGCCAAAGCAGCAGCCCCATACTCACCGAGTGGTCCGCATCAGTCACATTATTTAGCTGCCCGGAGAAATCCCTCGATAATCAGCCAGAGGACACAGGACATTGCCATTCAGAGGTGGGATGCCTTACATCCATAGTCTCTCCACAACTTGCAACTGTCTCTGTCTCCAGTCCTGCATGCAATGCCACTGTGGAGGGCACTGATGAAACAGAAATAAAAACAAAAACAAATGTGAAGCAATGAATACTCCAGAGGGGTAAAGGCCGGAACAAAAATACCTGCATTAAACCATGTTGATGTCTACCCTCTCTTCAAGCCATCAGAAGGTCAAAACAGGGAGTAACCGGAACTTGGGACACTAAGCCAATAAAACAGCCAACAAAACCCATAGTGGCTTGCGTTGTAAAACCAACTATTAGCACCTATCAGCATCAAGGCCCAGAAAATAACTCCCCAGTCCTAAGCCAACAGTAGGGCCCACACTGGGAGCCACTACATCATTACACCTTTGCACAAGACACCTCACAGCAGCGAGGTACTGAGAGGATTTATCTCGCGCACCCGTGGACATCAGTCAATACCCATGATACGCCTTCTTCCTCAAAGAGTCAATTTGCTGGTCCCTCAATGGATGGCACCATGCCAAAAGGCAAGGTTCTGGCAATTAGAGTCTTGGACCTGGGGACTGATTCCCCCAATGCTGACAGGTGCATCTAAAGACAGCCATATCATTTATCATCTGGCACATCAACTTAGGCACAACACTGTCGACAACCTGCCCGGAAATACAGGGCCTGCCGATGGGGATCAGGACCTTGGAAGCTCCACATCCTCTTGAGGAGACTGCTGCCCACCCATTAAATTACAACCATACAACAGGCACAATAACGTACTGGCCGAGGCTCACCCTAACAGTCCAAATATTATGCCTTGTACAGGCTGTACAGCCTCCGGATGCCCTGTTTCATCAGATGCAGGCCCCTTCCAATCTCAATCTCAACCTTAATTACATACCAGACAGTGGGCAGAGACAAGCAGATTGTGACCAATCTCTGCCCAAGGGCTATATATGTGAAGACAACAATTACTCAGGAGCTATGCTCTATCAACCTCAGGAGGACACTTGTTCCCAGTCCAACATAAACATCCTCATCTTTTGGCCTGAAAAAAATCTAGGGGAAACTGGGATGTATTAAACAGAGGCAACATTCTACTGTTTACATCATCTGTCTTTAGCAGATCTGCTCTCAACGAATCTCAACTACATAGACTTTATCCTCGCTAAGTCACTGTCAGTGGGTGAAGCGACCCAAACAACCTGGCCCTCACTGACAATTACATAGAAAATTCTAGCGAGTTCTCCACTTTTAGGAGTTGGGGAATAAGTATTACCCCCTTCTGCTAGCCAGGTTATCCAGCACCTTTATTACCATCATGGCGGAGAGCTCTGTACAACACAAATACCAGCTCTTTCCTGAGAGGAGCCTTAGGGCACTCACCAAGGGAAAAAGGCCAACTGCAAATGCACAGAAGGGTCAGTGGAATGTAACTACAACACACAGCCCTAATTACATTCGTAGGCAGCACCTAAGACCTATCAATAACCCACCAATTGGCCAATGACAAGACAAGGAATATGGGGCTGATACCAAACCATGTAACAAGTGTCTTAGTTTGTGTTCTTGGAATGTCAATGGCCTTGCCAAAAAAGACACAGACCGTGATTTCCTCAGTCATATCAAGACCTTTGATTACATTTTGATACAAGAAACCTGGTTAGAACCCCAGCATTTGCAGGGATATCTGTGCTTTTTAACATATGCATTTGGGAAAATATGGCCACCTACAGGGCGGTCTGGCAACCTTTGTGCCAATAGCCTGTACAACTTCAGCATGCTCTTTACATTCTGACTAACCAGCTATTAACTGTAGGAAAGTACCATCTTGCCTGGCATGTTACCCCCATATTTCACTGTATAGATGTTGTTTTAGTCTATGTGTCACTGGGACCCTGCCAGGCAGGGCCCCAGTGCTCATAAGTATGTGCCCTGTATGTGTTCCCTGTGTGATGTCTAACTGTCTCACTGAGGCTCTGCTAACCAGAACCTCAGTGGTTATGCTCTCTCTGCTTTCCAAATTTGTCACTAACAGGCTAGTGACTAAATTTACCAATTCACATTGGCATACTGGTACACCCATATAATTCCCTAGTATATGGTACTGAGGTACCCAGAGTACTGGGGTTTCAGGAGATCCCTATGGGCTGCAGCATTTCTTTTGCCACCCATAAGGAGCTCTGACAATTCTTACACAGGCCTGCCAGTGCAGCCTGAGTGAAATAACGTCCACGTTATTTCACAGCCATTTACCACTGCACTTAAGTAACTTATAAGTCACCTATATGTCTAACCTTCACCTGGTGAAGGTTGGGTGCAAAGTTACTTAGTGTGTGGGCACCCTGGCACTAGCCAAGGTGCCCCCACATCGTTCAGGGCAAAATCCCCGGACTTTGTGAGTGCGGGGACACCATTACACGTGTGCACTGTACATAGGTCACTACCTATGTACAGCTTCACAATGGTAACTCCGAACATGGCCATGTAACATGTCTAAGATCATGGAATTGTCAACCCAATGCCATTCTGTCATTGGGGGGACAATTCCATGATCCCCCGGGTCTCTAGCATAGAACCCGGGTACTGCCAAACTGCCTTTCCGGGGTCTCCACTGCAGCTGCTGCCAACCCCTCAGACAGGTTTCTGCCCTCCTGGGGTCCAGGCAGCCCTGGCCCAGGAAGGCAGAAAAAAGGATTTCCTCTGAGAGAGGGTGTAACACCCTCTCTCTATGGAAATAGGTGTGAAGGCTGGGGAGGAGTAGCCTCACCCAGCCTCTGGAAATGCTTTGATGGGCACAGATGGTGCCCATCTCTGCATAAGCCAGTCTACACCGGTTTAGGGATCCCCCAGCCCTGCTCTGGTGTGAAACTGGACAAAGGAAAGGGGAGGGACCACTCCCCTGACCTGCACCTCCCAGGGGAGGTGCCCAGAGCTCCTCCAGTGTGTCCCAGACCTCTGCCATCTTGGAAACAGAGGTGTCTGTGGCACACTGGGCTGCTCTGAGTGGCCAGTGCCAGCAGGTGACGTCAGAGGCTCCTTCTGATAGGCTCTTACCTCTCTTGGTAGCCAATCCTCCTTCCTAGGTAGCCAAACCTCCTTTTCTGGCTATTTAGGGTCTCTGCTTTGGGGAATTCTTCAGATAACGAATGCAAGAGCTCACCAGAGTTCCTCTGCATCTCCCTTTTCACCTTCTGCCAAAGGATCAACAGCTGACTGCTCAGGACCCCTGCAAAACCGCAACAAAGTAGCAAGACGACTACTAGCAACCTTGTATCGCTTCATCCTGCCGGCTTTCTTGACTGTTTCCAGGTGGTGCATGCTCTGGGGCTAGCCTGCCTCCTCTCTGCACCAGGAGCTCTGAAGAAATCTCCTGTGGATCGACGGAATCTTCCCCCTGCAACAGCAGGCAACAAAATACTGCATCACAGGTCCTCTGGGTCCCCTCTCAGCACGACAAGCATGGTCCCTGGAACTCAGCAACTCGGTCCCAGTGACTCCTACAGTCCAGTGACTCTTCAGTCCAAGTTTGATGGAGGTAAATCCTTGCCTCCCCACGCTAGACTGCATTGCTGGGTACCACATGATTTGCAGCTGCTCCGGCTCCTTTGCACTCTTCCAGGATTTCCTTCACGCACAGCCAAGCCTGGGTCCCCAACACTCTAACCTGCTGTGCACAACCTTCTGAGTTGTCCTCCGGCGTTGTGGGACTCCCTTTTGTGACTTTGGGTGGACTCCAGTTCACTTTTCTTCTAAGTGCCTGTTCAGGTACTTCTGAGGGTGCTGCCTGCTTCTGTGAGGATTCGCTACATTGCTGGGTGCCCCCTTTGTCTCCTCATCCAAGTGGCGACATCCTGGTCCCTCCTGGGCCACAGCAGCATCCAAAAACCCGAACCGCGACCCTTGCAGCTAGCAAGGCTTGTTTGCAGTCTTTCTGCGTGGGAACACCTCTGCAAGCTTCTTCACGACATGGGACATCCATCCTCCAAAGGGGAAGTTCCTAGTCCTCTTCTTTCTTGCAGAACTCCAAGCTTCTTCCAACAGGTGGCAGCTTCCTTGCACCCTCAGCTGGCATTTCCTGGGCTCCTGCCCACTCTCGACACTGTTGCGACTATTGGATTTGGTCCCCTTATCTTACAGGTACTCAGGTCCGGAAATCCACTGTTGTTCCATTGCTGGTGTTTGTTCTTCCTGCAGAATCCCCCTATCACGACTTCTGTGAACTCTGGGGGTAGTAGGTGCACTTTACACCTATCTTTCAGGGTCTTGGGGTGGGCTATTTTTCTAACCCTCACTGTTTTCTTACAGTCCAAGCGACCCTTTACAAGCTCACATAGGTTTGGGGTCCATTCGTGATTTGCATTCCACTTTTGGAGTGTATGGTTGGTGTTGCCCCTATACCTATGTGCTCGTATTGCAATCTACTGTAATTTTACACTGCTTGTGTTACTTTTCTTGCTATTACATGCATAACTTTGGTTTCTGTACATATATCTTGTGTATATATCTTATCCTCATACTGAGGGTACTCACTGAGATACTTTTGGCACATTGTCATAAAAATAAAGGACCTTTATTTTTAGTACTTCTGTGTATTGTGTTTTCTTATGATATTGTGCACATGACACCAGTGGTATAGTTGGAGCTTTACATGTCTCCTAGTTCAGCCTAAGCTGCTTTGCCATAGCTACCTTCTATCAGTCTAAGCTGCTAGAAACACCTCTTCTACACTAACAAGGGATAACTGAACCTGGCACAAGGTGTAAGTACCTCTGGTACCCACTACAAGCCAGGTCAGCCTCCTCCATTAACGCACTACCTCGTCCCAAAAAAGCATGTCCAACTAAGGATGGCATAGGTCTCTTGAACGACCTAGAGCACCTCAACCTTAGGGCACTCAATGGCAGGTTTGTAGATGATTATACACCAGCATCATCATTTTACTCCTCCATTGCCTACACAACTATAGACTACACCTTTGTATCGCTTCCTCTCTTCCACCAGTGGCTTCGTTTCAACTTGGTGACAAGGGGGAGATAGGGAGCACTGGCCACAAAGAGTAACATTGCTAATAATTATGCCCACATTCCCCTGGATGCCCTTGGCCCCTGTCACCGCCTATACAGTAAATTATAAAAGGATTCCTTTGCCAAGACAAAAATAGAACAACTGTTGCTGTCTGCAGTGGTGCTCCTGAAAGCCCAAAGAAACTTGACAGAAAGCGAATTAAGAAGGTGGATGTCATTCACTAATAGTTTGGCGGAAAACTTTGCTGCATCACATAAAACCAAGTCATGCCATACACTTGATGAAGTAGGGTACATCACTAAGGTACATCGGACCAACGTTAAGGTCACTTAAAAGAATCATAAGCAGCACCCTAAGATTCTTATGAATAAATCCTGATGCTACTCCTCTGCAAACTGCTCTATGCCAGCATAAAACGGCACTGAAGAAGCTGAAGTGGACTGCCAGTGGAGCACAAGAGGATGTGACTCGTGTCTGGAGAATGATAAACAATCGGACACATTCATCACACTCTGTGTCCTAAATGAGCACTTCTTGGGGGACTGGCCCCCAGCAGCCTCATTTCACAACACATCAGTCATCACTACAGTAGATTACACCTCCGCAACTCTTCCCATGGTCTGTAAAATGGTAGATTTTGGGTTTGGAACTAGCGGCCTCAGTGACCATCTACCACAAGAAACCATAACGAGTATACAAGGAGCTTTCTTAAACTGCCCAGCGGAGGATCCTAGCTTCACCTACTCAGTAAATAATAAAAGAATCAATTGCAAAACACGACACCCAGTCCCACTGCTGACTGCTGCAAAGCAGCTCTGGGAAGAACAGCATATGGGTGGTTCAAAAGCAACAACCAGCCGAGAAAACTTTATAGGATTATTGAGCGAAACTAACTCATTGATCAAAAGACCTTGAATAACTTCAAAAGGAAGAACTTACAATGAGAATTCTGTTGCAATTAAAACTATGCCACCTAGAGGGCTCCCTTATCTCACAGAACAGACACATTCAAGACCTTAAAAATCAATAAACAGAGCACTAAGGAGGCTTTATCTACCTGGCCCAAACAAGATTACCCTAAAGGAACTGAGGGTATTAAAAGCAAGTAAGAATAAAATAACATGGCAAGTAAAGAGGGAAGCCAAAGAGACATTGTGGGCCAAGATTATCCATGATATAAACAGTAACAACAGCACAAGATTTTATAGTAGAATAAACAACCTACTGAACTCTGCAGTTCACGGAGTAAACTCCCACTTGACAGAAGTGTGTTAATTTTATTACACCCCATTTCCAAGCGGTCTCTTCTGGATGCAAGCACAAAACAATGGAACTAAACTGCGTGGATGAAGGAGTTACACAAGATTTTAACTGCACTAAAACAATCATAATCTCTGCAGATCAGATTAAGAGCCAGATAGCCAAGGGTAGGAGAGATGGAGCATCGGGACCTAATAGGATTCCTGTGGTCTTACTGAAACTAGACCCAGATTACTGGGTGGAAGCACTGAAACCGGTATTGGAAGAAGCCCTCCAAGCAGGAATAATTCCAGCATCCTGGAGGAGGTCAATAATCTCCCCAATCTTTAAGAAAGGAAGCAAGAGGGACCCATAAAAACTACAGGCTGGTCACCTTCATAGTCAACAATAACAAATACTATGCTGGGCTCATCCTAGAAGAACTAAAGGTTTGGGCAACAGAAAATGCAATAATCCTCCTCAATCAAACTGGATTCAGCAAGGACATGGGGATTACTACAAACATACTAACTCTCTCCCTGCTGAATGACACCATCAAGGCGGCAAACCTCTCGCTATGCCTCTCCTTCATTGAGTATGCTTCAGCATTTGACCATACAGACAGGGAGATGCTGTGGGACAAACTAGCAAAAAAAGACATCCCGTCTGGACTCTTGAAGCATTGCATCCTGCTACACACAGACACCTGGGTTCAAGTGCAGCTAGGGACGGATGAATACCTGACAAAAAGGATCCCAACCACCAAGGGTTTAAACAAGGCTGCTTGCTAGCCCCATGCTGTTCAGTCTCATCGTGGTAGACAAATGCAACTCCTACACGCCAAAGTTGGATGGGCTCAACCTCTCGAACTTACTATACGCAGATGAGCTTGTGCTAATCAGCCGAACTCCAGTTGGTCTCCAACGTCTTCCTAACACAACCCATGACAACTCTGTAAAAAACAGGCTGAGGATAAACTTAGGTAAAACGAAAGTCATGCAGCTGTATCAAAGCAAAACAAATCAAATGCACTGCTGGCACCTGGTAGGTCAAAGGATGGAAACAGATACTTGGGGGTAATAGTAGACAGAAAAGGCATGTTCACTTCTCATAAAGAGACACTAAAAAGAAGAGGATTAGTTGCGGCTGATGCATTAAAAAACCTCAAGAACAAAAATGTTGGGGATACAAGCAAACTCATCCAACTATCACCTATGGGAGCAAAGGTATGAGGGGCAGGAATTCTAGCATTATAGCAAAAGTCCTAAGGGTGATCTGCAGCCTACTAAGTTACACTTCACCCGCACAAATAAGATTAGAATTTGGTTTACAGTCGCTAAAATTCGTGCACAGAGGTGCCTATGTAAAAAGCTGGTATAAGATCAAAAGTGAAGAGCCAGGGTCCCTAAATGCTCACCTGTGGAACGAACTAATAACCAAAGATGCAGGTGGAGAAAAAAATACCTACAAGAGTCAATAGAGCTATTGGGACTTAATGACCTCTGGGATACTCCGGGACCATATATTAACTTTAAAAAACTTGTAACTAAAGCTGTCAAAAGTGTCTCGCTGCTGGAAGATAAAGCGGAAATTTCAGGTACAGCCCATGACTGGCTCACTCTGCAGAGCTACCTCTGCGGCTCACCGCAATCCTACTTAAGTGTACCATTCATGAAATATCTCCAGTTTCGGCTTGGCATCCTCCCTGCTCTGCTGCACCTACTCCCATGAAAACGACCTCAGGCATACAACAGTTGTCGACTGTGCAAGGCAGCAAAAGAGGACGTGCTGCACCTAATATGTATATGCAAAGGTCTCAGACACAAACGTAAATTGCTGCTAAAGACACGTTTTAATGTGAAAGTAATAAGAAAACGCAGATAGGAAGTGAAAGCATGTTTGCCTGGTGAAGACATTCAACTGGCCTGCTGACTTGTCTGTTTTTTAACCGTATTGGACCAGAAAATACAGTCATTAAGCACATTGTCTGCTGCTAATTAAACCACATAAGGCGCCTGCTCTTATTTAATAACCATATTCAACGTAACAGGAATATCAAAGTACTGAGAACTCTGCAGGAGGGTTCCCTCTGCCACACAGCGCTGTAAGACTGAGGGGGTAACTAACAAGGGCAATCATCGAACTATCTGATCTGATGCTGGCACCTGACAACTGTAATTCTCATGCCCCAAGGCTGGAGAGCTTGTCATTGTCGATTATATCGTTTTTGTCAGCCACACTTCAGTGGGCCTGCAAGACCTCCTCCACACATTACAGAAATACTCTGACAAAAATGGACACAGCATCAATTTCGACAAGACACGCACCATGTCCATTAATTACAACTGGAAAAAGTTACCAGCCTGTCACTGGGGAAATACCGCTTTCATGTCAACAACAGAATAGAAATATGTATTGGGGTAATAGTGGATAAGGGAGGAAACTTTACACACCAAAGGGACGCAATAAAATGGAAAGGGCTATCATTGGCAGTGTTGTTAAAGAATCTAAAAGCGAAGCTGAAAGGACCAACACTGTCAGCTCTAGTCTATGTACTGCAAGCCAAACTCATACTGATGTTAACATATGGCAGGGAACTCCAGAGGGGCAGGGGAGCAAATATCATGGGCGGCACCCTAGTGAAAGCATATAGAGTAATAGAGCAAACACCTACACCATCCTGGTCACCAATGCAGGGGTGCTGGGTGACATGGCCAAGACCATGAGGAGGCAGTGGCACAAAAACTGGCCCCTGACACTAGCCACACAGATGAGCAGCCTTCCACTGCTGCCGGCGCTAGTGGACAGGAGGCACCGCCACAGGCCCAACAGGCCACCAGCACCCCACCGCCTGCAGAAGGAGAACCACCCTGCAAACGGTCCCTGCGATCCAGGCAGAAGACAGAGAACATTGCCCAGATCCCCACCAGGACATAAGACTCTCCTGATTGTCACCCTTCTGTTCCACTATGTCACCCTGTCCACCTTGAACTGCCATTACTCCCCTTCCTATGCCCCCTTGGACAATACACCTATGATACCAAGAGACTGGACTCTAACTGGACTTTCCTCCACCATCACCCCTGCCCATTGCACATTCCCCTCTACTTATGAGCACTGAAATAAACACCGTTGGATCAAATACAAATACGGAGTCTGTCAATTGATTGCAATATGTATTAGGTTAACAAGCTGTAAACATTTCAATCCATATGTCCAGTTATATATACATTGGTGTGACCTGTAGTGGACAGCAGTACACATGGCAGGAGCCAGAGTGGGGCACAGGGATCTGAAAATAGAGATGGCAAAGGGTAAGGTCAGTGGCCAGAGACATAGGGTAAGAGGCTGTCTTGTACAATGTCCAACAGTTAACTGAAATGTAATATGAACGTACAATGTCTTACCTGTGTGTCACTGGAAGTATTGCTGAATAATGTTGCTCCTGTTGTCAACATCTTCTTCCTCTGCCTCCTCTTCCTCACTGTCCACAGGCTCCACCGCTGCCACAAGACCATCTCCAGGCTCATCCTCCTGCAGAAAAGGAACCTGGAGTCTCAAGTCCAGGTTGTGCAACATGCAACAGGTAACGATGATCTGGCACACCTTCTTGGGTGAGTAGTACAGGGATCCACCAGTCAGATGGAGGCACCTGAATCTGGCCTTCAGGAGGCCAAAGGTCCATTCTATAAACCTCCTTGTATGCCCATGTGCCTCATTGTAACGTTCCTCTGCCCTTGTCCTGGCATTCCTCACTGGGGTTAATAGCCATGAGAGGTTGGGGTAACCAGAGTCTCCTGCAAATATCGAGGGATACCTGTTAGACACACACTCACCCTTAGGGACAAACCCATAATCACACACCAATATATACTGGGTGGGGACCATGGGCTCACCTATTAGCCACACCGGTGCCTCTGGAGTTGGCCCATCACATATGGTTTGCTGCTATTCCTCAAGATAAAGGCATCATGCACAGAGCCAGGGTATTTGGCATTCACATGGGAGATGTACTGGTCTGCCAAACACACCATCTGCACATTCATAGAGTGATAGCTTTTTCTATTCCTGAAAACGTGCTCATTTCTCCGAGGGGGGACAAATGCCACATGTGTACCATCAATGGCACCTATGATGTTGGGGATATGTCCCAGGGCATAAAAGTCAGCTTTCACTGTGGCCGAATCCTCCACCTGGGGAAACACAATGTAGCTGCCCATGTGTTTCAGCAGGTCTGACAAAACTCTGGTCAACACGTTAGAGAACATTGGCTGAGACATCCCTGATGCCATGGCCACTGTTGTTTGAAGGAACCACTTGCCAGGAAATGGAGCACTGACAGGACTTGCACTAGAGGTATGGCTCCAATTGGGCACACAGATCCTGGATTGTGGCACGATCAAGTCTGTAGGTAATGATAATGTGTCTGTCCTCCATTGTTGCAAAGTCTGCCAGGGTTCTGTACACTGGAGGATGCCGCCATCTCATGTGCAGCCTCAGTGGATGGAACCTATGGAAGAGAACAGTGAGCAGAGGATCACATTCCCACATCTATTGCACTAATGCTGTTTTTTTACTTTACAGAAACCAAATGTGAATCCTAAAATCAGTTGCTGTGCCATTGTCTGCTGTGACGCAGGTAGGTGCCATGCCCTGTGGCCCCCTGAAATTATGGATGCCTGACCTGTGAGGAGTGACAAGTGGAAATGAGGTAATTGCGCTGGTGTTGTGCACCGTCGCGGTAGGCGGTTGATGACCATTGCGCCACTTCGCATTGGTTATCATTGGGCCCTACGGGTTCCAGGAGCCAATGGTGATGTACGCCGGCGGAGACGGTACGCACCGCCGTGGTCGTCACCGCCATTTTCTTTCTATCCACTCACTTGCTACCTGGCCATCAACAGGAGAGGACCTATACTGCAAGTGCTGCTGTGACCTGTGTCTGGAGGTGACAATGGCTCAAGTGTCTGGGGAAAGAGCCCCAGCCTTCAATGTGGAGGAGTTGGAGGAACTAGTGGATGGGGTCCTACCCCAGTACACATTACTCTACGGTCCTCCAGACAAACAGGTGAGTACACTGTGAGCATGATGCGTGGGCCATGAATGTCTGGAGTGCTGTGTGTGTAAGCCACATGTTGGGGGGGGCTGAAGGGTCCGGGCCAGAGTGCAGCATGTAAGGTGGTCAATGTATGTGCGTCAGGGGATAGGTGAGATTTGGTGGGCAATGAGTATGACGGTCTGGACGGGTGACCAATTCCCTTTTCTGCTGGATTTTCCCTGCAGGTCAGCGCCCACCAGAAAAAAGGTATTTGGCATGCCATCGCCAGGAGGTGCGGACCCTGGGGGTCTTTGACAGGCAAGACACCCACTGCCGCAAGAGGTGGGCGGACCTGCGCCGCAGGGCAAAGAAGACGGCGGAGGCCCAGCTGGGGCTGGCCTCCCAACGAGGAAGGGGTGCCCGTTGCGCCATGACCCCACTGATGTTCCGCATCCTGGCGGTGGCCTATCCGGAGTTGGATGGGTGCTTGAAGGCATCACATCAGCCACAAGGGGGTGAGTACTGAATCTGACTCCTGCTGAGGGCGCGTTAAGAGTTACCTGGGTGGGGTGTAGGGGCTATGGGTGCCCCTAGGTCAGGGCAAAGATGGCAGGGTAGGTCCCTTGTTGGGCATGCTCTGAGGCACCTACACCAATAGTGTTAGTGGGCATCTACTACTGGGATGGGTCCTTTGGGTTTCTGGAGTGCAGCTGATGGCATTAGGCATTGTACCCCATGGGCTGGTGACTATCTTAGGAACTGGTTGGGCATGGCTTAGTGCATAGGGCTGCTCCTTGTGTGTTGTGTACGCCAACGGTAGTGGTGTTGCTGGCATTGACCAAGTGTATCCTCTCTCTTTCTTCTCCACCATTTTTGTTTTGTCACCCTGTCCTTATGTGCATTAGCATCATCTGGCAGAGGAGCAGAGGCACCGGTGACAGAGGGAGCTGCATCCCACATGGGCCGGGAGGCCGAATCCACAGAGGGTGAGGGCACAAGTGGGACGGAGGGCGAGGGGAGCACCACGATGGGGACAGGAGGGGAGACCACAGACAGCGACTCCTCCTCCGATGGAACCTCCCTGGCAGTGGCGGACACCTCTGTGCCCACCCCAACTACAGGTACAGCCACCACCCCCTACCAGAACCACCCTCCCAGCATCCCCTCAGCGTGTCTCCTGTGCCCACTCACCCAGGAGGGTGGACATCTTCTTCACCCCACCCACCTCAGGCCCTGCCCCAGTCAGCCCTGCTGCCCTCAGTGAGGAGGCTATTGACCTCCTGAGATCCCTCACTGTTGGGCAGTAAACCATTCTGAATGCCATCCAGGGTGTTGAGAGGCATTTGCAACAAACAAATCATACCTGGAGGGCATTCACTCTGGCGTGGCAGCCCAACAGAGAGCATTTTAGACTCTGGCCTCAGCACTGATGGCAGTCATTGTCCCTGTGTCTAGCCTCCCCCCTCCAACTTCCATCAATCTAGTCCCAATCCCCTCTACCCCAGCCTATCCTAAGCACATCTTCAGACCAGCATACACACAGGACAACACACAGGAGTGGTTCAGGCAAACACAAGCACCACACATCATCCCACAGGCACTCACACAAGCACCATCCCCATGCAGACACACCAACATCCACTGCCTCCACTGTGTCCCCCTCCTCCTCGTCGTCCACCTCCCTCCCAGTATCGTCTCCACTCACACCTGCATGCACTATATCCTCATCCACAACCTCCATCACCAGCATGCCTATCACAACACACCCCTCACGAGCAGTCACCACCTCCACAACCATACACACGTCCCCTGTGTCCTCTCCCACTGTGTCTGTGACCCCTCCTTCCAAGGTACACAAACGCAAGCACACACCCACCCAACAGACATCGACCTCAAAACAGCATCCAGGACATCCACGTTCACCTAAACTCAGTAGACAGACACCTCCTACAACCACTTCCTCTTTCTCCACTCCCAAACCCTCTCTCTCATCCCGCCCCAGTGTGTCTAAAAAACGCTTCATAGCTAACATTGACCTGTTCCCTCCCCCTTCCCCCGTCATTCCCCTCGGGTAGGGTGTCCAGAACCCAGCCCAGCACCTCAGCCACCAAGTCGCCTTCCAATGTGGACCCTGCACCTCCCAGAGGCTCAAAGTGGACACCCGTCAGGAAAGCCAGTGTACCACCAACCCCTGCAAAGGACCAAACCATACCGCCAACTGCCAAGGTGAAGAAGGGGCCAGCATGCAGCAGGGGCAAGGATGACGACCCACCAAGCAAGGCCTCCTCCAAGCCTCCAGCTGACAGAGCCAAGGACAAAAGAGCATCAGCCAAGGTGAGGAAGGGGTAGATAACCGAAGGCAAGGCACTTCAGCCGACGGAGGATGCAGGTGAAGCCCTGGTGCCCACCAGCAGAACCGCCACCCCCGCCACCTGCACTGCGTGCAGCACTGCCAAAAGCCCTGCTGCAAGCACCACCACCTGCACCGCCACCTGCACCGCCGCTGCCACCACTACTGTCAGCAGCAGCATCCCCAGTGGGCAGCCGTCCAAGGCTGAAGGAAAAGGGCTGGACCCTCCCTCCACCACTGGCAGCACCTGCACCATGGCCAGCACCGCCAGCAGCCCCGCCGCAAGCACCTCTCAAGCACCTCCGCAAGCACCGCCATCTGCACCGCTGACAGTAGCACCACTACCAGCACCAGCAGACCCAGTGGGCGGCCGTCCAAGGCTGCAGAAGACGGGTTGGAGACCCGCACCACCACTGGCAGCACCCCCACCTGCACTGGAACTACCACCACTTAGCAGCCTTAGCCGCCGCAGGATGGAGTCTAGCCCTGCCTCCATGAACTATCCGCTACCTGTTCCTTGCAAATCTCGTGCCTCAGACACCCAGGTGGACGTATGTATACTGGCACACCCCAAGTACTGCATCACTGAGCACCAAGCCCCCTCCAGAACCAGTGGAGAGATGCATCCACCAATCCTTGGCAGGATGAAGCACTCTGGGCACAAAGACCCATCCAGAACCAGTGGCAAGATGCATCCACCCACTCTATTCTTGGCAGGATGAAGCACACAGGGTACAAAGCCCCCTCCAGAACCAGTGAAGAGATGCATCCACTCACTCTATCCTTGGCAGGATGAAGCAGTCTGGGCACCAAGCCCCTTCCAGAACCAGTGGAGAAAGGCATCCACTCACCCTATCCTTGGCAGGATGAAGCACACGGCACAAAGCCCCCTCCAGAACCAGTGGAGATATGCATCCACTCACTCTATTCTTGACAGGATGAAGCGCAGCAGGCACAAAGCTTCCTCCACAATCAGTGGAGAAGCCACCCACTTGAGAGACTGTGGCTTTGCACTCACCCAGGACCAAGCAGTGGGCAAACCACCCACTTAAGAGACTGTGGCTTTGCACTCCCCAGGACCAAGAGGTGGGCAGACCACCCACTTGAGAGACTGTGGCTTTGCACTCCCCAGGACCAAGCAGTGGGCACACCGCCCACTTGAGAGACTGTGGCCTTGCACTCCTCAGGACATCGTTGTGGGCATGGAGCCCCCTCGAGGAGCAGTGGTGTTGTCCCATCTTCCGTCTGAGGTGTCCCCCCTTCCCCATCCCCCTGAGGTGCCTGTGTGTTTACGACCTGATGCCCCTGCAGTGTTCTCTCCGTATTGAGGCAGGAGTCAAGTGTGGGCTTGGCCCATGAATTTGTGAATGGACAATGAACAAACTTCTGTACATATTATATATTTGTGTAAATGCTGTTTTTCAAACTCTATAGAAAATCTTCCTATTTCTAAAATATCACTGATTTGATTCAATTCCTTTTGTCCTCGTGTTCTTCCTGGGGGTCACGCAGTGTATCTGTAATGTAGTTAAATCTGTTTGTGTGTATGGTGTTGGAAGTGGGGGCTGGGGGTGTTGCGTGTGTGTGTCACTCTTTTTTTCCTTCCCTCTCCCCTGCGTACTAGGTGCAGTACTAACCATCGTCGTCGCCGCTGTCTTTGATGTTCCTCGTAGATGAAGAGGTAGACCAGCATCGGCAGGGCCTGTAACTTGGGCTCCATCGCGTCCTGGTTGTTCGTTGAGTGTCGAGAGGTGAGTGGTTTCCCTTCCAATTCCTGTTTCCTCTGTGCTTTTGATGACGTTGGTACCGCCCCGGAAAAGATGGTGGATAGGCAGATTGTGATGTGGTGGGCGGTACATTGTCTTCCGCCTGTCTGATGGCGTTACCGCCACGGTGTTTGTTTCTACCGCCGTTGCAGTCGGTGTGTTAAAGTGGCTGTCTGTGTTGGCGGTTTCCGCCGTGGTCATGATCCCATTTTTTTTTACCGCCGGCCTGTTGGCGGTTTACCGCTGCTTTAATACCGACCACCAGGGTTGTAATGAGTGCCTATGTGTTTACCTATTTACCGTCAAAATTGAAGCGACAGCCATGTGGATGCCCCTGGCAACACCTGCACATGGGCCCTGGGATAACGGGCGTACCCTGGGGCTTTTTTATTGAATGGTGCCAAGCAATACACACAGCACTTTTAACTTAGTTACTGAAACACTTGGCACTTTTGTACCTAGTTAATGTATTTGGATTGCTTAGGGCAGGGTTCCCTGCAAATTAATTAGAAAGGATGCTGTCCCATGCTTCAAAATCTGAAGCAACAGCCATGTAGAAGCTTGGCATCACCTGTACATGCGCCCCAATGCAGCCCTTGGCTTCTTTTAATTTAAACGGCTCTAAGGAATGCACAAGACACTTTTGGCCTTTATTTATTTTTGCACTGGCACTTTGGAACCTGGACTTTGTACTTGGTCTCTCAGAGAGGGGCTGTTCTATGAGGCATTCTACTACTTAATAGCACTCCTGGTCTCAAAAATGTAGTTTGAGTCTAGGCGGGGTTTTAACAAATGTTGTCATTCTATACACGCTTGGAACCCAACGTTTTGTATGAAACTAAATTTTTAACTTTTTATTATTTGTATTTTATTGTTTTTATGATTGTTTTTTGCAATTGTTTTAAGTAACTATGCAAATAGCAATAAACCTGTAACTTGTAACTGTGCACTGTGTGACATAACTGGAGTACTCTGGACATTCAGAACATTCAATGTGTGGAGATTATTCCCTGTCATATAAAGGAATAACTGGAGCAATAGTCACAGGAACTGTTAATGCACCTGGATTCATGTAATTAATCGGGTTCTGTGGAACTGCCATTTCTACACTCTGTCCTGTTCACACAATACATATACCTTGTCCTGGTTGAATCGGGGTAAAATTTTGTACTGGTTGCTGTGAACTGAAATTGGACACAGGCTGATTAACCTCAAACTCTGTACAGGCTGATTTATGTTAGGGCTCTCCACTGCCTGCTCTGTAGGGATACTTTGAACTGGTTGATTTATGCTACGTCAGTCCTACTGAATTTACATTCAAAACTGTCTAAATCGGGGTGTGTTCAACCTGTGCAGAGGGCACATCAAAAGCTACATTTTCTCGGGGCTTCACTTGACGCTCCTATCTGCTCAGAATGGTATGGAGGCGGATAATTTAAAAATAATCATTTATAAAATCATTATCCAAATCACTATTATAAGCCTCTGCTTACATTTCAGTGTCTGATTTAGGACCTACATTTTCTGTCATCGTTTTAGTCTTTGGTTTGGTGCTTTCACCTTCTTCATTAGTGAGGGTTGGAAACATCCGTACTCCCTCAATAATGTCTGTTTTCAAATTTTTTTACTCACTATCCCCTCTAGCTTCCACTACTGTTCTTATTGCCTTTTTCATTCTACTCTAATATTTTTCTCTCGGCTTCTAGTGTGCTATATGCTCACAAATATTTAGTGCTTCAAATTTTGAAGATCTTGGCAGTGGTTTCATGTCATACATCATTTGTCTCAATTGTACAATAATTCTCAAATTAAATGTTCCATAGTGAGGAAATGCTAATGCACCTTCTTTATTGTCATTTTATGCCATTGTTCAAGCCACAAAACTGCATGAAAACCTTCTACGGATGCAACATAATGACCTGGAGTAGCTTCAGGTGGATTCTCCACTCCTTTTCTAACCGGAATAAGTACTTAGCCCCTCAAAACACTTTTTAATGCCTTAAAACCCTTAGGCCCTCATTACAACTCTGGCTGTCGGTGATAAAGCGGCGGTAATACCGCAAACAGGCTGGTGGTAAATGCCACCGAATTATGACCATGGCGGTGAGAACTCAGACAGACAGACACTTTACCACACTGACCACCAGGGCGGAATCAACAGGCACCACGGCGGTAGCCGCCAACAGTCAAGTGGAAGTCAATGTTCCGCCCACTGTATTATGACAGCCCAATCTGCCACCTTTTCTGGGGAGGTACCAACAACATCAAAAGCTTGGCGGAAACACTGCGCAGAAGGGAAATGGCTCACCATTGGAAACTCAAGGAAGAACCACGCCGCCATGGAGCCCGAACTGCAGATCTTCCCAATGCTTTTCTACGTTGTGCTCCACCATAAACACCAACGATGGCGAAGACGACCACGGTGAGTACAGACGCCTAGCACACAGCAGAGAGGGGGAGGAAAATGACAGTGACACACAAATGCAACAGGCAACACCCCCAACACCATACACACAAGCAGATGCAATAACATGACATATTTACCGCATACCCCTCAGGAATATTGCAAGGACCACAGGAATAGATGAGAGTGAGTGCAATAAAATTAAACAGTAGAAGTATGAAAATTCAATCTAAAAGTACATACATATGTACAAACAAGGGACAATGCTCAGTACTCAATGTGCGTGGGCCACAGGGCCACATTACAAAGTCCAAGGTCCCACTTGACTCCTGCAACAACACAGAGAGAACACTGCAGGGCCATCAGTTCAAAATAAGGCAGGCCCCACAGGGGGATGGCGAATGGGAGGCACCTCAGCCAGCAGATGGAACAACACCACTGGTCCTAGAGGGGGCAACATGCCCTGTGCTTGGTCCTGGGGAGTGCAAGGCCACAGTCTCTCAAGTCGGCAACTTGCCCACTGGCTCTGGAGGGGGCAACATGCCATGTGCTTGTCCTGGAGAGTGCAAGGCCACAGACTCACAAGTGGGTGACTTGCCCACATGCTCTGGAGGGCGCATCATGCCCTGTGCTTGGTCCTGGGGAGTGCAAGGCCACAGTCTCTCAAGTGGGTGATTTGCCCAGTGACTTGTCCTGGGGAGTGCAAGGCCACAGTCTCTCAAGTGGGTGATTTGCCCAGTGACTTGTCCTGGGGAGTGCAAGGCCGCAGTCTCTCAAGTGGGTGATTTGCACACTGGCTCTGGAGAGGGCAACATGCCCTGTGCTTGGTCCTGGGGAGTGCAAGGCCACAGTCTCTCAAGTGGGTGTCTTCGCCACTGGTTTTGTGTGGGCATCGTGCCTCCTCCTGCAACAGAGCACAATGTCAGCGGAATTACCTCACTTCCACCTGTCCTTCCATACAGGACAGGTGGACGCTGTTTCAGGGGGAGGGAAGTGCATGGAACATAACTGCATCACAGATTTGTACATTTAGGACATATGCCACTAATACATTTAAATTCACATCATGCATTGAACTGTAGTGGCTACAATGTACATTTTATGACTGTCTCCTCACTCTTTTGCCCCATAGATTGCAACAGCTGCAGATGAATAGGAGATGGAGACATCCCCCGTGTTTGGACTCCTGGTGAACTTGGCAACAATGGAGGACAGGAACATTATCCTCACCTACAGACTTGACAGGGCTACTATCGCGGAGTTGTGTGCCCAATTGGAGCCTGACCTGATATCTGCTATTCGTCACCCCACTGGGATCCCCCCTCTTGTGCAAGTCCTATCTGTGCTCCATTTCTTGGCAACTGGTTCTTTCCAAGTGACAGTGGGCTTGGCAGCAGGAATGTCACAGCCAATGTTCTCAATTGTGCTGACAAGAGTGTTGGGTGCCCTGATTAAACACATGTGCAACTACATTTTTTCCCCCAGGTGGAGGATTTGCCCACGGTGAAGGCTGACTTCTATGCAATGGGGCGTATCCCCAACATAATTGGGGTGATTGATGGAACACATATTGCATTTGTCCCCCCGCCGGCAAAATGAAAAGGTCTTCAGAAATCAAAAAAGTTTTCACTCGATGAATGTGCAGATGGTGTGTTTGGCGGACCAGTACATCTCCCACGTCAATGCTAAGTATCCTGGGTCTGTGCATGATGCCTTTATCCTGAAGAATAGCAGCCTCCCAAATGTGATGGCCCAACTACAGAGCCCTGGTTCCCACTCAGTGGACGTTGGTATATTGGTATGGTGTGGGCCATAAGGGATAGTGTGTGGCTAACAGTTGTCCAGCAATATTTGCAGGTGACTCAGGTTACCCCAACCTATCATGGCTACTGACCCCTGTGAGGAATCCCAGGACAAGGGCTGAGGAACGTTACAATGAGACACATGGGCGAACAAGAAGGCTCACTGAACGTACATTTGGCCTCCTGAAGGCCAGGTTCCGGTGCCTCTATCTGAATGGTGAATCCTTGTGCTACTCACCCAAGAAGATCAGGCAGATAATCGTGGCATGCTGCATGTTGTATAACCTTGCCTAGAGATGCCATGTGCCTTTTCTGCGGGAGAAGGAGGCTGGAGATGGCCATGTGCCAGCAGTGGACTCTGTTGACAGTGAAGACGAGGAGGCAGAGAACGAGGATGAGGACAACAGATCTGCAGTGATTAGACAATACTTCCAATGACACACAGGTAAGACAGTGTTACTTCACATTTAATTGTCAGCTTTTTGCTTCCCATTGTCAATGGCAGGCTGTGATTTCCAACTTCTATGGCCACTCACTGTACCTTTTGGCAACTCTTTTTGAAGATGTTGGTGCCCCACTATCGCTCCTGGTGTTGTCACTTCAGTCAACTACAGGTCTTTCCTATGTTAACATTACTGTACAGTTGAATTGCAATGTTTAAACCTTGTTAAACTAATACATACTTCAATCATTTGACATACTCCATACTTTTATTTTTTAAAAGTGTGTTTATTGCAGGGTTATTAAGAAAAGAGAGAAGATCAATGGGCTGGGGTGATGATGGAGGAACTCCAGGGTATAGTTACAGTCTATTTGTAGCACAGGTGCATTATCCGAGGGGGCATAGGAAGGGGAGCAATGGCAGTTCGAGGTGGACAGGGTGACAGAGTGGGACACAAGGGTGACAATAAGGAGAATCTCATTTCCTGGTGGGGGTCTTGGCAATAGTCTCTGGCTTCTGCCTGGATCGCAGGGAACATTTGCGAGGTGGTTCTCCCTCTGCAGGGGGAGGGGTGCTGGTGGCCTGTTGGTCCTGTGGTGGGGCCTCACGTGCACTAGCGGCAGCGTAGGTGGAGGGCTGTAGCAGGGGCCAGCTGGTGTCACACTGCCTCCCTCATAATGTTGGCCATGTCTGCCAGCTGCCCTGCATGGTGACCATGGTGGTGTTAATGGCCTTCAAGTCCTCCCTGATTCCATGGTACTGTCCCTCCTGCAGAGGCCTGTTATCCTGCACGTTGTCCAGGATCTGGCCCAGCGTATCCTAGGAATATTGGTATGCTCCCAGGATCTCGGTGAGTGCCTCCGGGAGAGTTGGTTCACTGGGCCTGTCCTCCCCCAGGTGCACAGCAGTCCTCCCAGCTTCCCTGTTGTCCTGTGCCTCTGTCCCTTGAACTGTGTACCCACCGCCACTGACCCCAGGTCCCTGATTTTCTTGGGTTTGTGGTGTGTCCTGGGGTCCCTGTAGTGGTGGACAGACTGCTGGTTGGCGTGTCCTGGGGACAGAGGTATGGGCACGCTGGGTGGATGCTGTGGTGGTGTTTCCTGAGGGGGGAGGCTCTGTGGTGGTGTGTGACTTTCGCTGGGTAACTGACTGTCCGGAGGTCCCTGGTGGGCCAGGTTGGACATCCAGATCCAGGCGAGCAGAGTCACTGTCATCACTGTGGGCCTCTTCTGTGGGGGGACTGGATGTTGCTGGTACCTCTTCTCCGGTGACATTGGCTGGGATACCTGTGAGGATGTAAATGCAGTGTTATTGTTTCTGTGAGTGACATATTGTGTATGGATGGGTTGCCCTCTATTGTTGTTTTTGCCCTGGCAGCTTTCACTTGTGTATGTTAGTGTATGGTGGGATGATTAGTTCTCTCTAACGTGCATGCTTTAGTGACAGGTGTCCATGCAGGTCTGTGCCTCTGTCTGTGAGTGGTGTCCATTCATTAGTGGTACATGCAGGGCTTGGCACTGGATGAGAGAGATGTGATGGTGGGGGATGTGTGAGGTGGTGGAGTGATGGGAGTAATGGTAAGGGTGGGGGTATGTGATGACATGCAGGTAGGGGGTGATAGTAGTGTAGAGTTGACTTACCAGAGCCCATGCCTCCTGCTACTCCTGCCAGTCCCTCAGGATGCATGATTGCCAAGACTTGCTCCTCCCATGTTGTTAGTTGTGGGGAAGGAGGTGGGGGGCCACCACCATTCCTCTGTATAGTGAGTTGGTGTCTTGCTGCAATGGAAAGCACCTTCCCCCGTAGGTCGTTCCACCTCTTCCTGGTGTCATCCCTTGTTCTGGGGTACTGTACCACGGCGTTGACCCTGTCCACGATCCTCCGCCATAGCTCCATCTTCCTAGCAATGGATATTTGCTGCACCTGTGCTACAAATAGCTGTGGCTCTACCCAGATGATTTCCTCCACCATGACCCTTAGCTCCTCCTCAGAAACTCTGGGGTGTTGTTGTGATGCCATGGGTGTTGTGTTAGTATTGTGGGTGAGGGTGTGTAGGGTGATGTGTTAGGGTGTGTGTTGTGAGGTGTGTGGGTGGTGTATAGGTGATGGTGGTATGTGGCTCTGGTTGTGTGAGTGGTCTTGCTGTCTCTCTCTGGTGGCAATTGTTTGTATTCATAAAGGGTTGTGGGTAGTGTGGGTGTCCGCCTTATAGTGGTATGGGTGTGGTGTGTGTATGGGTGACAGGTGTTTGTAGTTTGAATTGTCCAATGTGGTGTTGTTTTGTTTGAGTGTGTGTATCTTGAGCGCAGTGGTATGTACCGCCAAAGGTTTACCGCCATTGAATGTCCTCCATGGTGACTCATGGGTTATAATGTGGTGGGCGTAGTTCTGTTGGTGTAACAGTGTGGGTTTAGATACCGCCAGTTTATCACTGACCTTTGGTGTGGCGGATTTGTGTGTATGGCTGAATAGTGACGGATTGGTGTGTGTGTGTCAAAATATGGTGAACGAGTATCCGCGGCGACGGTGGTATGTTGGCGGCAGTCAGTATGGTGGTAAGTGGGATTTACCGCCAATGTCATAATGAGGGCCTTAATTTTTAAATCAACAAATTTCACAAATTCAGAAATCAAACTTTTCAATCACAAATCAGAAGTAAATACATTCCCACTGTTCTCCTCTTCAATGTTCTCAAACAATAAAAGTGCAACCCTCTGTGACATTGTCCACCAGAACTAGCACAGATTCACACCAACCAACTCATACTAACACGGACAATGTGACGTCAAACTCACTCCTTTGCAACACTCTCCCACCTATCCAATTGTCTCTCACACAATCACACATGCATACAACTCATTCTCTTTCACAACTATCTCTCACACAATTGCTCAGACACACCTATATGCATATATTGCAAGCCAAAAATCAACAACAACTGTCTGCTCTAAAGGAAGGGATTCATACACTCCAAGTAGTACGGATTTACTCTTCCACCGACTACTGTTTTCACGATTACTCACGTGAAGGAGACTTGACCAGCCAGCTCTTGATGATACAGATCCTCCATGTGCACTCAGGATTCACCAATACCATCTAAACACATTCACTCGAGGAATACTATTGATACTGTTGATAGTACCTGATGGCAAAAAGCCCACTGCAGACAAAAAAATTGTCAAGTGTCTTCTACACTTGTGTGTTATCCCGGGATCCTAAGCCATGACAGACCCGTCAACAACAACAGCAACATCGGATATGTTTTAGGAATAAGTGCCACAATCACACGAGTACAACTCTGCAAAACACTTCCCTCATTTCACTTCACCTCAATCTTGAACCAAAGCATTGCAAGAGCAATCCCTTGGAATACTCACACATTTGCTGCAAGGAACGACATTGGAACTCCTTCAATCCGCACAAACCATGAGAACAAATATTTGGGTTTGAGTAGAAAAATTCCCTATCATCACCTTTCCTATCTCCCCCCCTTTTGTAGGGATGAAACGTCCTCTACTACCAGATTTCCTCCAGCATCTAAAATCACCCTTGTGGGTAATAACACTGTACATGAGGTCGACAAACCTTTTCACTCCCCCTGAGGTTAGCAATAGATTAGCACAACTTTTCACAGGACAACAAACAACATTACTCAATACAGTATGACAAATGTGGCCACACAAGGAAAACTATGGGCCTCATTCTGATTTCGGCGGGCGGCGGGTGCCGCCCGCCGGGCAGGAACCACCACTTGGCTGCTCCGCGGTCAAAAGACCGCGGAGGCCATTCTGGCTTTCCCGCTGGGCCGGCGGGCGCCCGCCAAAGGAGCGCCCGCCGGCCCAGCGGGAAAGGCCCTGCAACAATGAAGCCAGCTCGGAATGGAGCCGGCGGAGTTGCAGGGGTGCGATGGGTGCAGTTGCACCCGTCGCGATTTTCACTGTCTGCTAAGCAGACAGTGAAAATCATGGTGGGGCCCTGTTAGGGGGCGTCTGCACTGCCTATGCCAGTGGCACGGGCAGTGCAGGGGCCCCCAGGGGCCCCACGACACCCGTTCCCGCCATCCTGTTCCTGGAGGCAAAAACCGCCAGAAACAGGATGACAGGAAGGGGGTCGGAATCTCCATGGCAGCGCTGGAGATTCAGCCCAGCCAGGGGTAATCCGGCGGGAAACCGCTGGATCCCCTTTTCTGACCGCGGCGGTCAGAATGGGCACTGAAGCACCGCCAGCCTGTTGGCGGTGCTTCCGTGGCCCTCCACCCTGGCGGTCATTGACCGCCAGGGTTGGAATGAGGCCCTAAGTCTGAAATAAAAGTTCCATGTGCTTTATTACAAACTAATGCACAGATTAATGTAGACAATCCTCAAAAACAGAATATAAAGATAAAGGTCCAGCATAGGGGACCTAAGCGATGAAAAAACACAGTTTTATCAACACAAAACATACCAAACGCTCAATTCCAGCAACACAAAACAGTAACATAATAACCAGGTGGTTGCTAAATATGCGACAACCAGCACCCAACATGGAAACAAATAATATAGATCGTTAGTTACAAGCTAGGGAAATCCCCACAGCTATTTCACTAGCTGACATTTACTGGGCAAGTCAGATTTGGGGACAAAAAGTGAAAAAGCAAAAATAGGACACAAATCATTTGGAAGAATGTCATAAAGGCCAACTGCTGACTAACTATAACAGGCAAAATGTAAGTAAACAGAGACAATGTCAGCATTTGAAGCTCTGCCGAGACTCTTCACACAGGGTCAGAAAATTCCTAAATCTAAGCTGCAGCACCAGGGTCAAACAAATAACTTTCAAATCTATACCTAGAGAAATCCATAGGGAAATTTAGCCCATGTAGAAAAGGTCACCAGTTATAGTGACAAAAGAACAAAATCAGCAAAATCTTTGGTCATCAGTGTTAGAAATGGGGTCTTTGGTTGGCAGTCAGGTTATCCCCTGTCCAAGCAAGGACCCTCACTCTAGTCAGGGTAAGTCACACACAATCCAAATTATCCTGTGCCCACCCTCTGGTAGCTTGACACTGAGCTTAACTTAGAAGACAATGTGTAAAGTATTTGTGTAATAAATCATGCAATAAAACAGTATAACACCACAAAAATACACCACACAGTGATTAGAAAGAAATTGAATATTTATCTGGTTAAATGCAGGTCAAAACAATCAAGATTTGATAAGTACACATTGAAATATCACTTTAGAAAATGCTAAAAAGAGTCTTCAGTCTTTTAATGCAACAAGTGTCTCTTGCAAGCACAAAGTACCTGGTTTGGACTGCAGAGGAGGTGATGCATGGAAAACGGGGAGGTGTGCGTCAGTTTCTCCTGCCGCACAGGTACAACACGTCGATAATTTGCCACACAGGGAAGCCTTAGCGTCGATTTCCAGTGCGCTGACTTGGATGCTCTTTGGGTTGCGGGGTATTCGGACGCCCTGGAGACGATGTGGAGCAATCCTGGGCGTGCAGGACGAAGTCAGAGGAGCTGTGTCGATCTGGTAGGCAATGCAGGGAAATTTCTGTCACACGGCAAGTGCTGCGTTGATTCTTCTCGCAGGAAGTTGGACTGTGTCATTCCGGCTCGGCTATGCGTCGGTCCAGTGGGCCGTGCATTGAAGTTCCTGTCGCAACGCTGGCGCTGCTTCGATTTCCTCTCGGGGAGCCAGGCTGCATTGTTACGGTTCAGCATGCAGTGATTTTCCCACTGTGATGCAGGCTGTGCATCGCTTCTGGCAGGCTGTGCGCCGAATTTTCGCTGCACAAGGAGTTCTTTGCAGGAGGAAGTCTTTTTGGCCCTGAGACTTCAAGGAACAGGAGGCATGCTCTATCCAAGCCCTTGGAGAGCACTTCTCAGAAGAGCCAGAGGAAGCAAGGCAGCAGAGCAACAGTCCTTTGCAGAAGAGCAGTCAGGTGTGTCCTGTCACCAGTGGTATCTTATCAGAGGCCCTGTTTAAATACCCAAATGTGCCTTTGAAGTGGGGGAGACTTCAAACAGTGGCTTAGCAGTGCACCAGGTCCCCTTTCAGTTCAATTATGTCTGCCAGGATCCCAATGGGTGGTTTGGCAGTCCACTGTGTGAGGGCAGGCCACAGTCCTTTCAAATGTGTCAGGACCTCCACCCTCCCAGCCCAGGAAGGCCCATTCAGCATGCAGATGTGTGCAGGGATGACTGAGCATCCTGTGTTTGGGGTTGACTGAGTGAAATGCACAAGGGAGCTGTCAAGTAACCTAGCCAGATGTGGAGTGTAAGGCTCAGAAGGATTTAAGTGCGGAGAAATGCTCACTTTCTAAAAGTGGCATTTCTAAAATAGTAATATTAGATCCAACTTCACCAGTCAGCAGGATTTTGTATTACCATTCTTGCCATACTAAATATGACCTTGTTACTCCTTTCAGATCAGAATCTACCACTCAAACAGTATATGAGGGTAGCCCGAATGTTAGCCTATGAAAGGAGCAGGCCTCACAGCAGTGCAAAACGAATTTAGGAGTTCTACACAACCGGGACATATAAACTACACAGGTATATGTCCTGCCTTTTACCTACATAGCACTCTGCCCTATGGGTTACCTAGGACCTACCTTAGGGGCAATTTAAATGTAGAAAAAGGGGAGTTTAAGGCTTGGCAAGTACTTTTAAATGCATAGTCGAAGTGGCAGTGAAACTGCACACAGGCCTTGCAATGGCAGGCCTGAGGCATGGGAAAGGGGCTACTTATGTGGGTGGCACAATCAGTGCTGCAGGCCCACTAATAACATTTAATCTGCAGGCCCTGGGCACATGTAGTCCACTTTACTGGGGACTTACAAGTAGATTAAATAAGCCAATTGGGTATGAACCAATGTCACCATGTTTTAAGGGAGAGAGCATTTGTACTTTAGCTCTGGTTAGCAGTGGTAAAGTGCACAGAGTCCTAAAACCAGCAAAAACAGTGTCCAAAAAGTGGAGGGAGACAGGCAAAAAGTTAGGGGTGACCACTCTAAGGCTGCAAGGTCTAACAATCAGCATTAAAGAAAAGTGACAATGGGCTTCATTATGACCTTGGCTGAGGGGATTACTTTGTCACAAACGTGATGGATATCCCATCCACCATAGTATAAGTTCCATTATATCCTATGGAACTTGTAAAATTGCGGGCGGGATATCCATCATGTTTTTGATGGAATAATCCCCTCTGCCAAGGTCGCAATCAGGCCCAGAGTATCCATGTAGCTGGGTCAATACCCTGAAGATTCAATAATAAAAAAAGGGGTCTTCTCTGCTGTAAATCCAAGCAGAGAGGGCTGAAATTTCATCAGGGACCAAAGAAGCCCTTTAATTTGAGCTTTCTGGTAAATTTGAACAGACCACTATGAACACCAATGAAATGTATGCTTTTGAATAGGAGAAATGCCCAAACCTATACTCAAAACACTCATTCATCCTAATTAAATTCTCTACATGACCAATTAAAAAATACCAGGTTAATGCATTGTTTAAGCCCAAATTAACCTCAATATTTTCATACGCCTTAACAGACAACTCTGCCTATCTATCAATGTTATTGTACCTTCTTTGCCTGAAATCGGATTTAGACACGTGTTTTCCTACTTGTCTTTAAAGTTTCTGTTGACATTCCTGATTTTATTTCGGTGGGGCTTTCTTCCCTTCCCGTTATTTGTTTGCCATTCGGTACCCAAATTTCTTCTAAAAAAGACAAAGAAGATTCTTGTTTTAGTGTGACAGTGGACATGCTTAGTCTCTCTGGGGATTACACGATCCTCCGGAAATGATCATGTCATGCTATCTCCTCACAGATGTAAATGTGTGGCCTTCTTTATGGTTACTCATATTCCTGTTTATCTTTCTAAGCTATTTATCTTTCAAATAAATCTGCTAATCACCTATTACCTTTTTTAGGACATCACAATTATTCCTACCTGCTGTTTGAGGTAAATTCATATTTTTTCTCTCTTCTAATTTATCTGTCTCAGTGTTCAGCTTATTAGCTTTTATTTCAGCATGTTTAATTAAAATGTGCATCATTGTAAACAGGGGACAACACAGACAATCCTTCCACTTCTCCAGTAAATCACCCACTATATCCTCAAAGTTGGTGGATAATAATATTCGTAAAACACTGGTGCCTTTTTGTTTGCAATATATGTCTTTAGGGTAATAATGTCCCACCATTTGGACAGATGCTTTTTTTAAAACTATTTTAATATGGACAAAGTGTTTTTCAATCCTACATTACTGCCATTGTTTATTCTTAAGTCTTTGGTATTAGCACGCTTGGTATAAAAAGATCACCAGCTAATTCCACTCTTCATAAAGGATAAAAGTTCATCCTCGTATCAATTTGCAGTATTGTGTACAAAAATGAAACAGAGGTGCAGATAAGGCCATGCATATAGAACATAAAGCAACAAAGAGCAGGGACTAATTTATCGTATTCTCTAATTGGTGTTTTTCGGTAAAACAAACGCTTTGGTGCACCCACCTACCAGAATTAGCTGCAATACTTGTTTCTACCTATGGACTGTCAGAAACTTCTATGTGGGCAGAAATTCAAAACAATTGCTTTGTAATTAGAAATGACATAGAGGTAGTTTTTAATATAAGTCCTTTCCAACAGATTAGCACTTTATGTTTTTCAAGTTTTTTTCATTGTTCTCTCAAAATACTGATGAGCCAGGTCTCCCAACAGGCGATGGGCAATTCTTGTTCACATTTCGTTCTACTCATTAATGTCTTCTTTCGTATGTTAATAATGGATGTAATAATCCAATTCTTTTAAATCAACAATCTCATTTTATTCCATTTCATGGGTTTGCCACCAGGTATGAAAAAAGCAACGGTCCCTACTAATATTCTTTTTATTAACACTTTTATATGTATTTGTTGTATTGCTATATATATAGTTAGCATATAATACATTTATAGAACAATTGTTTTCGAGTATATATTTGGTATATAATGATAACAACAACCTACCTTCTTTGCAAATCTTGAAAAACTAATTTTGATCCTCAAATATCATTTCTCATGATCTCATTGTGTAAAAATCTGTATCTCCAATCGTAATAAAGAAGGGAGAGAGAGCTGTGATAGATTGACATTTCGATAGAGTTATAAAAGCTATTCCAAATCTATCTGAGAAAATCATGGATTCTCACCAATAGCAGTCACAAATGAATTGCAATTGTTCAGTATCTCTTGAGCCTCACAGTTAAGTACGTATTGTGGTACAAGTATTGCATATAATGTCTGAAAAGGAAAAGGAGAGACAACGTGACATACATTTAGGGAGATTATACTGACTTCCTGTTTTATAATCATAACTATCAGGAACACTGACTTTCAATTTACTTTTACTTCTGAGTGTATTTCCTTTATTAAGCAGCTGCTTTGTATTTCAGGAATTCACACCTGTGGCGGTAGAGTGCTGGCTCAGAGTTTATTAAACTCTGTAGAATATTTTACAGTTGTTTATGATGTTCATTTAGAGTAATGCGAAGATGAGAATGTCATCACTTATGTTTATGCCACCAGTCAGGCCAGACATTGCCTTAAGGATAGTGTTTAATAACACTATGGTGATGGATAACATCCCAAAGCTCAATCTTTTGTATCGCCCTTGGCCCCAGGGATCGAGTATGTTGTTAAGTGAAACTCAGTTCTTCTGCAATAGCAGGTTGACAGACTTTGTGGATAATTTGGTCCTTGATATGTCATAGATGATATTCTTGCCTAGATATCATGGTGGAATGCTATATGAAATAACATGCCACACTGATTGTACACTCTAGGAAACTGGGCTAGTGCTTTCCAGCTCCACTATATATTAACTCTATCATGACAAGCATGTTGTACATTTATCACTACTGCACAAACAGATGCTCAGTGACACACAACTGGGATCATGACAATAAATTGTCACAAGCTACCCATCGTTTATGTATTTGCCCCCCTGGAACTGCAGAAGGGTCTTGATTCTTGTAGGTTCTGCCTTGACCAAGGTAAGGGTGGCCCTTTCTGGTAGCCATGGTGCTGCTGACGAAGTAACGCCAAAAAGCAGTCCGTGCTCTCCAGGAGGAGTCCCAGAGTTAAAATCCCCAAAGGGAAAAACCTCTAAAGCAGGAACTCCGTAGAACAAAAAGAAGCAAAAGGTTGAGTCATCCAAACAGGAAAAAACTATTCTGGAAGAAGCTGGTACAGGTGAGGTAAATAACTGGAGAAAATAGGCAGAAGCGAAGGTCACCACCAAAGGAAGTGTTGCAGTGCAAGGAAAACAAGAATCACTCACCTTATATAACCAAGAACAGGAAATAGAAAATCACCATATTGGATTGGGAAAGAAACATAGGAACATATAGAGAAAAGATGTAATTTTGAAAAAGGATTCTAAGGCATGCAGGGAAAAAGAAGGCATGCTGGGAAAAAGAAAGAACGTGGCTGCTGAATGCACACATAACAACACGAGGAAAAGAAGAAAAAGAAGAGAAAAGAAGAAAAATGGTCAAGCTCACCAGGTAAGTGAGGGTGCCCAAGTTAATATTGAGGGTGCGCCGCGCCCAAGACTCGCCGAGGCCCCATGCCCAATTTGGGGCCTCGAGCGAGAAAGTAAAGCACAGAAGGGGCGTGGCACGCCTTTCCACCATGAACTGCGGTTGCGCCCCGTGCAGAATGCTCGGCTCGTGCAGCGGTCCGCCACAGCACGACAGTAGGTCGCCCCCCAAAGAGCCCCAGGTTTGTGCGCATAGAGATGAAAAAAACGACTGATCAAAAGTGGGGCCTGAACAGAAAAAGCATTTTCCCAAGAACATTCACTAAGAGGTTAGTCTTTCCAATGAATGAGATATTAGAGACGGTTTTGGAATATGCGAGAGTCACATATTTCTTGAACTTCATATTCAGGTTCGTCATTCACCAACAAAGGGGGAGGACATGTGAATTGTCTAAGAAAAGGGTCAGGTTTATAGGGTTTCAATTGAGAGACATGAAAAACTGGATGGATTTTCCATGTTTGAGGTAAACGTAGACGGAAGGATACTGGATTAATCTTCTGAAGAATACAAAAGGGTCTGTAATAATAGGGTTTAAACTTATTTTAGGGGAGACGTAGAGGCAAAAATCTGGAAGAAAGCCAAACTTTATCTTGGACTTGATAAGATGGAGCCTCACATTGTTTCTTATCTGCCATTCTTTTCATGTGTCTTTTAGTTAGCAAAAGATTAGACCGAATAAGACGTTGAATTCTATAAAACCTTTGGGAAAAAGAGATGATTGCAGGAAGTGTAGAAGAGGTCTTAAGAGTGGCAGTAAAAGATTTGGGATGAAATCCACATGAGCAGAAGAAAGGAGTGGCTTTTGAGGCACTATGGGGGTCATTCTGACCTCGGCGGTAAAAGGCGCTTACCGCCGGTCAGAAGACCGCCATAACACCGCCGCGGCCGCGGAAAGCCGCCACGGTCATTCTGAACCGCAACGGCCAAACCTCCAAAAATCCGACCTCCACTGCAGGCCGCCACATCAGCGGGCAGCGATAAACTGGAGATGACCAAACCTCCACCGTCACGCCAACAGAAATACGCCCATGCCATTTCGACCCACGAATCAACGCGGCGGGCTTTCCAACGCGGTATTCCATTGGCGGTACACACCGCCGCGGTCAAAATACACACACAGCACCAAAACACAGGCACATTGGACAATTACAAATACACACACCTGATACACATACACAACCCACTCCCACACAATCAATCAACTATAAAACACACCCCCACATCACCCACAAACCCCTATGACCACAATTACTGAGAGAAGGAGAGAGAGACACAGCAGTCAATCCATAGCAATACACACTGAGGCACACTACACCATCACACACACCACATAGTAGCACAAAGGACCACACACCAACATACTCATCATCACATACACCACCCCACACCTCACCCACACCACCCCATGGCACCCCAAAGGCACCCACGCTTTTCGGACCAAGAACTCCGGGTCATGGTGGAGGAAATCCTAAGAGTGGAACCCCAGCTCTTCAGCTCACAGGTGCAGCACACCAGTATAGCTAGGAAGGCGGAGCTATGGCAGCGGATCGTGGACAGGGTCAACGCGGTGGGACAGCATCCCAGGAATAGGGAGGACATCCGCAAATGATGGAACGACCTACGGGGGAAGGTCCGATCGATGGTCTCCAGACACAACATCGCGGTCCAGAAGACTGGCGGCGGACCCCCACCCACCCCTCCCGAATTTACATCATGGGAGCAAGAGGTCTTCAACATCCTGCATCCTCAGGGCCTCGCAGGAGTAGCCGGAGGAATGGACTCTGGTAAGTCCAATCTCAACTACTATATCCCCCCCACCCCACCAGCATGCCAACCCACACCCCCACCCTCACCCCCAACCCCCCAGCACACATCCTCCCTGACAATGTCTCACCAGCACAACCCACCCATCCCAACACCAACTCCTGCATGCCAACACAATCCATGGACACCCATCACCCAAGCATGACCACTGCACTTACCCCCCCCCACTAACTACCCTCACAACACCTCCCTCAAGGGAATGCCTGCACTGGGGGACGAGGGCACCCATAACACGCACGCCATTGCACACACAGAAACAATAACCAAACTCTCTTACCCCATGCAGGACCCGAACGCCAACACACCAGCCAGGAGGGTCCAGAAATGTCCATCCCACCCCCGGAACAGGCCCACAGTGAGGACAGCAGCTCTGTCGACACTGAACCTGATGACCAGCCCGGACCATCGGGGACCTCTGGGCAGTCGGTTCCCCTCAGGCAGCCACAGGCCACACCGGACCCGACCCCCTCTGCCAACCCCAGCACAGCTCCCACCCAGCGGGCCCATGCCTCTGTCTCTAGGACACGTCAATCAGCGGTGTGTCTGCCACTACAGGGCACCCAGGCTAACCCAACACCCCAACAACAACAGGGACCTGGGGGCAGTGGGAGCGGGCACACCGTCCAGGAGACAGAGGCCGGGGGAAACCGGGCAGCTCGGAGGGCTGCTGTGCGACAGGGGGGGGAGGAGAGGCCCAGGGAACCCACTCTCCAAGAGGCCCTCACCACCATCATGGGGGCCTACCACCACTCCCAAGAGACGATGGAGACGGTACTGTCCAGGTTCACGGAGATCCAGGCACAGCAGGAGGAACGCTACATGGGGTTCAGGGAGGAGCTGAGAATCATCGGGACCGCAATGGGGACCATCGTCCTGGCCCTCAACAGGATAGAAGACGCGTTGCGGGACCATGTGGCACCACACAGGGCCCCTGTCACTAGCCCGGACCAGGAACAGCCTACCACCTCCGCCGGCGCTAGTGGACAGGAGGCCCCAACACCACGACAGGCCACCAGAACCCCACCTCCTGCTGAAGAACAAGAGGAGCCTGAGATCCAAAAAAAAGACAGAGTAGGATGTCAAGACCCCCGCCAGCAGGACATACCCCCTGAACTCTTCCCACTGTCCCACATTGCCACCCTGTCCAACCATGAACTGCCTCTGCTCCATCCTTCCACAGGCAAAAGGACAATGCACCTGTGAGACTGAGAACTGGACTCTGCCATGGACATTACTCCACCCCCACCCATCACCCTTATAATCACATGTACCAATATCTAGCACTGTAAATAAATCACATATTGCACACAAATCAGTTTGGAGTCATGCTGTATTATTAGCAAATGTATTACATATTACTGTTCAATATCTGTTCTGTCAATTAGTGATGACAACATACCAATGTCAATACGCTGTAGTTCATGGGCAAACCAAGCAGAAGTCAGGCACTGAGTCATACAGCACTGAGAAGGGAAGGGAAAAACAAAAATTACCCAAATAGATCTGGTGGGAACTACAGAAAGTACAGATGCAGGAGGCTATAAGCAATTGTGAAATGGCGTGGGTGATTCTTACCTGGGTGTTACTGGAAATACTGTTGTATCACTCTGTCCCTATTGTCTGTGTCGTCCTCTGAGTCTTCCTCCTCTTCACTCTCCACAGGCTCCACGGCTTCTACAACACCACCATCTGGACCATCCTCCTGCAGGAAAGGCACCTGGCGTCGCAAAGCCAGGTTGTGAAGCATACAGCACGCCACGATGATATGGCACACCTTCTTTGGTGAGTACATTAGGGATCCACCGGTCATATGCAGGCACCTAAACCTGGCCTTCAGGAGGCCAAAGGTTCGCTCAATCACCCTCCTAGTACGCCCATGGGCCTCATTGTAGCGTTCCTCTGCCCTTGTCCGGGGATTCCTCACTGGGGTCAGTAGCCACGGCAGGTTGGGGTAACCAGAGTCACCTATTAGCCACACACGTTGTCTCTGTAGCTGCTCCATCACATAGGGGATGCTGCTATTTCGCATCACATACGCGTCATGCACTGACCCTGGGAACTTGGCATTTACATGGGAGATGTACTGGTCAGCCAAACAGACCACCTGGACATTCATCGAATGATAACTTTTTCTGTTTCGGTACACCTGCTCATCGTCTTTTGGGGGTACCAAAGCCACATGGGTCCCATCTATGGCACCAATGATGTTGGGGATATGTCCAAGGGCATAGAAATCTCCCTTCACTGTAGGCAAGTCACCCTCCTCTGGGAAAATGATGTAGCTCCGCATGAGTTTCATCAGGGCAGACAACGCTCTGCTCAAAATCTTAGAAAACATAGGCTGAGACATTCCAGATGACATGGCCACTGTGGTCTGGAATGACCCACTTGCCAAAAAATGGAGGACTGACAAAACCTGCATCAGAGGGGGAATCCCTGTGGGTTGGCGGATGGGGGACATCAGGGCTGGCTCCAGCTGGGCACACAGTTCATGGATAGTGGCACGGTCAAGTCTGTATCGAAGTATTATATGGCGTTCTTCCATTGTCGACAGGTCCACCAGCGGTCGGTACACGCAAGGATTCCTCCTTCTCATCGCAAGTCCCAGCGGACGGTGCCTAGGAAGGACAACATGGAGCACAGAGTCAGCCAAACCACAGGTACGTACAGACAGCTTGCACAGTTAAAGAATGGCAATGGGTTGAAAGGCGTGTATGTGTGGCAATGCAAGGCCTAGGCCTGTGTGTCGCAGTCAAAATTAAGCCATGTAGGCCCTTGAAATGGCGGCTGCCTGACCTGTGAAGTGGGACAATGGGATGTGAGGTCAATGCGCTGGCGGGGCACACCGTGGCGGTAGGCGGTCGAAGACCGCGGCGCAAAGCCGCATTGGTTAACATTGAAGCCTATGGGTTTCAGGAGCCAATGACGAAATGCGCCGGCGGTCGCGGTACGCACCGCCACGGGCGTGACCGCCATTTTCTATCTGCTTAATCACTCGAGACCTGATCATCCACAGGAGAGGACCTATACTGCAAGTGCTGCTGTGACCTCGGTCTGGAAGATTCAATGGCTGCTGCGACTGGGGAAAGGGCCCCTGCCTTCACGTCTGAAGAGTTGGAGAAGCTCGTGGATGGGGTCCTCCCCCAGTATGCGCTACTCTACAGTCCTCCAGACCAACAAGTGAGTACACCGGGTGCACATGGAATGGGCTATGCCTGTGTGGATTGGGGTGGATGTAAGTTGGTGGGGTGGGGGGCGAATGAGGAGTGCAACGCCCGACAGATGAGAGCATGTGCCATATGGCAAAGTTGGTGGGGGGGCCAATTACATCTAACATGCAAGTCATTGATGATTTCCTCCTTTCCACCCTGTACATGTCAAATAGGTCAGCGCCCATCAGAAGATCGAGATTTGGCGTGCCATCGCCAAGGAAGTCCGGAACTTGGGGGTCCACAACAGACGGGGCACCCACTGCCGCAAGAGGTGGGAGGACATCCGCCGCGGAACAAGGAAGACCGCAGAAACACTGCTGGGGATGGCCTCCCAACCTAGGAGGGGTGCCAGTCGCACCATGACCCCCCTGATGTCCCGGATCCTGGCGGTGGCCTACCCTAAATTGGATGGGCGCTTTAAGACATCACAGCAGACACAAGGGGGTGAGTATCAGCACATTCTCCTATCTTTCTGCGCAGTGGAGGCGTCTGGGTGGGGGAGGAGGGCTGTGGGTGACATTAGGCCAGGGCGCTTTCTGTAGTGTAGTCCTCTCCCTTAGGCATGGCCCTGTGCCCCCGGCCCCCACCTCGGTAGGGTGACAAGTACAGCCATTGAAGGTCCAGCATCTCCCATGTGCGCGTTTGACGTCTCATGGCCTGTTGTCTTAGTCAGTAGTACTGAGTAGTGTACCCCGAATGCACGGCTTAGTGCATTAGGCACCTGTGTCTGTCCTCTCCGCCAACGGTGTTGACATTGCATGCACTCAACCTGGTCTTCTTTTTTCTCCCCCCACCCTTTCTCTTCATCTTCTTGTGTATGTGTGCATTAGCATCATCAGGCGGAGGAGATTTGGCATCGGAGCACGAGGGAGCTGCAGGACACAAGGCCCCGGTGGGCCCAGGAACAGACACCGAGGGCACCAGTGATCCGGAGGGCGAGGGGAGCACCACGACGGGGACCGCTGGTGAGAGCAGCGAAAGCGACACGTCCTCGGATGGGAGCTCCCTAGGGGTGGCGGCAACATCCGTGCCCCCCACCTCTACAGGTACAGCCGCCACCCAGCGCACCAGCCCCGCCCTCCCAGCAGCCCCTCAGTCTTCGCTCCGTGCCCGTTCGCCCAGGAAGGCGCGCGTCTCCTTCGCCCCAGGCACCTCAGCCCCTGCTGCCCCTGCTGCCCTCAGGGCGGAGCTCATTGACCTGGTAAGGACGCTCATTGTTGGGCAGACGACCCTTTTGAATGCCATCCAGGGTGTGCAAAGGGAGGTGCAACAGAGCAATGCGTACCTGGAGGGCATTCATTCGGGTCAGGCTGCCCATCAACGAGCGTTCACTGCTCTGGCCTCAGCACTGACGGCAGCCATTGTCCCTGTTTCCAGCCTCCCTCTTCTTACTGCCTCCAGCCTTTCTCTGTCTCCTGTTCCTCAGCCTATCCCATCCACACCATCAGACCAGCCTGCACACACCTCAACACCCAAGAGCAGCTCATCCAAACACAAGCACCACAGATCCCACAAACACTCACCCAAGCAACACCCAGATGCAGACATGCCAACAGCCACTGCCACCCCTGTGTCCCCCTCCTCCTCGTCTCCCTCCTCCCTCCCTGTGACGTCTACACTCACACCTGCATGCACCCCAACATCAGCCAGTGCTTCCATCACCACCTCACCCTCCAGTACAGTCCACACTCGTGCAGTCACCACCCCCACTGCCATTTACACGTCCCCTGTGTCCTCTCCCACTGTGTCTGTCACCCCCTCTTCCAAGACACACAAACGCAGGCAGCCACCCACCCAACAGCCATCCACCTCACGACAGCCTACAGCACCAGCACCTTCACCCAATGACAGCACACCTGACTCTCCTACAACCACCTCCTCTACCTCCACTTCCATCTCCACTTCTCCTACCCTTTACCTTGGACCTAAAAAACTTTTCATGGCTAACCTTGACCTCTTTCCCCCCGATGAGCTCCCCCATCCATCTTCAAAGAGTCCCAAGAGCACCGCAGCCACCACCAGCCCAGCTTCGGGTGTCACTGTTGTGCATGGGTACTGGAGCCCACCCTTTGCCAGCAGTGACACATCGATCAGCAGCAAGGACACGTCCAGCCCCCCCCCCCGGCAAGAGGACCCGCAAAAACAAGGGCCGCCGTGCGAGGACCGACAGGGCTGCCCCCAAGGAGCAATGTGCGGCCACTTCACCACCCACACCATCTAGGGGAGGCAAGGGCCCGAGAGCCCCATCAAAGGAGCGGAAGGGCAGCAGGAGCGCGGAGAAGGTGGACCCCACATGCCACGTCCAAGCTGGGAAGGAGGACACTAAGGAGGCCAGGAGTCCGTCCCCGAAGGGTCCAGAAACGTCACGGTCCGAGGGCGACTGAGCAGGGAGTCCAGGCCAGGTCTGGCTCCCTTGACCTGCTGGATGAGCACCGCTGAACAGGGCCCGCCGTGGAGAAGAGCACCGCTGAACAAGGCCCGCCGTGCAGAAGAGCACCGCTGAACATGGCCCGCCGTGCAGAAGAGCACCGCTGAACAGGGCCCGCCGTGGAGAAGAGCACCGCTGAACAGGGCCCGCGGTGAAGAAGAGCACCGCTGAACAGGGCCCGCCGTGGAGAAGAGCACTGCTGAACAGGGCCCGCCGTGGAGAAAAGCACCGCTGAACAGGGCCCGCGGTGAAGAAGAGCACCGCTGAACAGGGCCCGCCGTGCAGAAGAGCACCGCTGAACAGGGCCCGCCGTGGAGAAGAGCACCGCTGAACAGGGCCCGCTGTGCAGAAGAGCACCGCTGAACAGGGCCCGCCGTGGAGAAGAGCACCGCTGAACAGGGCCCGCCGTGCAGAAGAGCACCGCTGAACATGGCCCGCCGTGCAGAAGAGCACCGCTGAACAGGGCCCGCCGTGCAGAAGAGCACCGCTGAACAGGGCCTGCCGTGGAGAAGAGCACCGCTGAACAGGGCCCCGCCGTCTCAAGCACCGCTCCGCTGGGCCCTTCATCTCAAGCACCGCTCCGCTGGGCCCTTCATCTCAAGCACCGCTCCGCTGGTCCCTTCATCTCAAGCACCGCTCTGCTGGGCCCCGCCGTCTCAAGCACCGCTCCGCTGGGCCCCGCCGTCTCAAGCACCGCTCCGCTGGGCCCTTCATCTCAAGCACCGCTCCGCTGGGCCCTTCTTCTCAAGCACCGCTCCGCTGGGCCCTTCTTCTCAAGCACCGCTCCGCTGGGCCCTTCTTCTCAATCACCGCTCCGCTGGGCCCTTCTTCTCAAGCACCGCTCCGCTGGGCCCTTCATCTCAAGCACCGCTCCGCTGGGCCCCGCCGTCTCAAGCACCACTCCGCTGGGCCCTTCATCTCAAGCACCGCTCCGCTGGGCCCTTCATCTCAAGCACCGCTCCGCTGGGCCCTTCTTCTCAAGCACCGCTCCGCTGGGCCCTTCTTCTCAAGCACCGCTCCGCTGGGCCCTTCTTCTCAAGCACCGCTCCGCTGGGCCCTTCATCTCAAGCACCGCTCCGCTGGGCCCTTCGTCTCAAGCACCGCTCCGCTGGGCCCCGCCGTCTCAAGCACCGCTCCGCTGGGCCCCGCTGTCTCAAGCACCGCTCCGCTGGGCCCTTCTTCTCAAGCACCGCTCCGCTGGGCACCGCCGTCTCAATCACTGTTTATGGTTCACTGTGCCCACCATGCCTCCTCCTTGACCAGTGGAGACTGTCATCCACCTGATGGACTGTGGCTTTGCACTCCCCAGGATGGTCCAGTGGGCAGCCCACCCACTGTAGAGACATTGAGAGACTGTGGCTTTGCACTCCCCAGGATGGTCCAGTGGGCAGCCCACCCACTGTAGAGACATTGAGAGACTGTGGCTTTGCACTCCCCAGGATGGTCCAGTGGGCAGCCCACCCACTGTAGAGACATTGAGAGACTGTGGCGTTGCACTCCCCAGGATGGTCCAGTGGGCAGCCCACCCACTGTAGAGACATTGAGAGACTGTGGCTTTGCACTCCCAGGATGGTCCAGTGGGCATGGTGGCTCCTCGTGGATCTGGCGTCGTGGACTCATGTGGCTGTGGTGCCCCCCCCTTCCCTTCCCCCTGAGGTGCCTGTAGTTTTTACATCTGATGCCCCTGCAGTGTTCTCTCCAAAGGACTCAGGTCTCCTGTGTGGGCTTTGCCCTTGTTTCTCAAAACTTTGGCCCACGGACATGATGAATTCGTAGGATGTGCAGGACTTGTTACTTCAGTTATACACTGATGTGTATGTCATTTGTTTTCTTGTGAATATCTTTCATTGTTGTACGATATTTTTCAGGAGCTTTTTGGTACATAAATATTTATTCCAAATTTGATTATGTCCTAGCATTTTTCTGGGGTGTTTGGGTGGTGTCACTGTGACTTGTTGCTCTGCATTGGTGTGTACATAGTTGGGGGGGGGGGGGGTCGCATATGTGTGTGCCCGTAACCTTTCGTCCTCCCCCCTCCCGTGTGTCGTAGGTGCAGTACTCACCGTTGTCGTCTGCGCCGGACTTCGTACTCGTGGTAGATGAGAAGGTAGACGAGAGCAGGTAGGATGTTTAATTCGGGTTCCATGCTGTCCTCCTTCCTCCTGCAGTGCGTAGTGGTGAGCGTTTTCCCGTTCGTAGTCTGTTTCCGCCGTGTTTTTATCGGCGGTGCTCCCGCCCCGGAAAAGGTGGCGGATTGGTGAGTTGTGATAGTGTGGGCGGTACATTGTCTGCCGCCTGGCTGTTGGCGGTGACCGCCGCGCTGTTTGTTTGTACCGCCGTGGCGGGCGGAGTGTTAAAGTGGCTGTCTGTGTTGGCGGTTCCCGCCAGGGTCAGAATTCCATATTTTTTACCGCCAGCCTGTTGGCGGGTTGGCCGCCGCTTTAACACCGACTGCCAGGGTTAGAATCACCCCCTATGTATGGTATTATTAGTAAGAAAATTCAGCAATGGGTAAGTATGTGGTCCAGTTACTCTGAGTAGAATTACAAACACAGCAGAGATATTGTTTGAGTCCTTGATTCAGACGTTCTGTCTGCTCATTGGTTTGAGGATGAAATCCAGAAGATAAGGCTACATCGATATTTAGGGTTTTACAGAAGTACTTCCAAAACCGTGATGTGTATTGAGGGCCCAGATCCGACACAATAACTTGAGGAAGATCATGGAGATGAAAGATTTCTCGGATAAAGATCTGGCTCAATTATTTAGATGTGGGTAACATCTTCAAGGCAGTTAAATGAGCCATTTTTGTAAATGAATCTACAGTCACCATTATAACTCGGTTTCCCGCGGAGGGGGGTAATGAACACATAAAATCGGTTGATATTGTATGCCAGGGGGCTGGTGGAACCAGTAATGGTTGAAGTAATCCTGCAGGCCTTGTACGGGGTACTTTTGCTTGGGCGCAGATGGAACAAGATACCATGTAGCTAACTGCATCTTGCTTAAGATTAGGCCATCAAAAAGAGCGAAGGAGCAATTCCTGCGTGGCTTTAATATCACGATGACCGGCCACAGGAGAGTCATGACACATTTGGAGTGCCTTTCTTTGCACTTTCTTAGAAGGTAGGAATAACTTGTTTTTATGATAGTAGTACCCTTTACTCTTGTGTACTTTTGGACGCAGTTCCTTCAATTCTTGTTCTGAGAGAGTTGAGTTCTCAGACTGTACTTCATCGCGTAAAGACTGGACTAAACAGATTTTTTTGTCTGGTTCAATTAGCTGCTGTGAGGGGGTGTTAGTACTTTCAGGGTAGCATTGAGATAGAGCATCTGCCAAAATATTTTGAGAACCTGGAATGTAGGTAATGTAAAAATCAAATTGGCTAAAGAAAAAAGCCCAACGGGCTGACGACTGTTCGGGCACTGAAAGTTTCATAGTCATTGTAAATTGCGATAGTCTGTTCTTACTTCAAATGGTTCTTTAGAACCCATGAGGAACTGTCTCCACTCTTGGCAAGCTGTTTTTAGAGCTAGGAGTTCTCTTTCCAATACCGAATAATTTGCTCAGAATCAGAGAGCACATGAGATAGATAAAATATCGGATGTTCATATCTGTCGTTGTCCTGTATTTGTAATAATGCTGCACCCAATAGCTCTTTTCGAAGCATCAGTAACAACTATGAATTGTTTGTTGGTGTCCAGATGCCATAGTATAAGTGCTTGGGTGAAGGCTTGTTTTAGGTTTTGGAAAGCATTTTCAGCCATGTCTGTACAGAGGAAACGTTTTCACAAACTCTCTTTTTTAAGAGTCTGTGTGATTTGACTAGTTTGTTGAGCAAATTCCTAAATAAATTGACGCTAAAAGTTGGCCAGACCTAAGAAACACTGAGTTTCTTTGATTGATGAGGGGCATGGCCAATCTAGTATGGCATGAACCTTTCTGGATCCATGGAGATACCGATCTGACTAATGTAATAACCTAAATATTTCACCTCAGTCTTATCAAATTCACATTTCTCAGGCTTACAGTAGAGCTGATGTTGCCTAAGTCTGTTTAATACTTGCTTTACGTGTTCCGTATGGAGTTTAGGGTGTCTGGAATATATGAGGATATCATCTAAATAAATCAGTACAGTGTGATTCAACAGGTCAGAAAATAACAAATCCACTAATCTTTGAAAAACAGAGGGGACGTTAGTTAAACCAAAAGGCATTACCCTAAATTCGTAATGACCAAAAGGTGTATGAAAAGCAGTCTTCCACTCATCACCTTCCTTAATTCTCAAGAGATGGAATGCTCCCCGAAGATCTAATTTTGTAAAGATCTGTGCCATCCTAACTGGCTCTAATATGTCTTTGATGAGAGGTAGTGGATATCGGTCTTTTATAGTAATCTTATTTAATCCAGGAAAGTCTATACAGGGACGTAGATCCTTCGTCTTCTTGGGTACAAAGAAGAGGGGAGCCCCAGCAGGAGAGGAAGAGGGTGCAATAAGAGCACTCTGTAGATTTTCTTGCAGATAGTTCTTGAGTATGTGTTTTTCAGGTTACGTAAGAGAATACATTCTACCAAAGAGAACAACAGCTCCAGGTTCCAGGAGAATGGTACAATCATAGTTTCTATGTGGGGGTAGTACTGGTTTTGATGGTTTTTGGAACACGTCTATATAATCCAGATAGTGACTAGGTACCCCTTGAATAGAGTTTATGGAACACTCTAATTCAGGTTCTGTGGATAACATCTTCTTTGGGGACCAATAGGTTTCGGATGCATAGCAATGGTCTTGACAGAATTTGGAAGACAGAGAAATAGTTCTGGTTTCCCAATTGATATACAGATTGTGTTGCATGCACCAGGGCATTCCTAAGATTATTGTATGATTTGGGGAGGAGATTAAATCAAAAGAGACATGTTCCTGATGCTTTCCAAAGTGTAGACATAGAGTAGAAGTGGTACTGACGACAGGCCCGGATGCTATTAGGGATCCATCTACAGTATGCACTTGTTCAGGAACTTCCTTTGGTAGTCGTGGAATTTGTTGTTTCTTGGCGCAGGTCTCATCCATATAAATTCCACTGGCCCCACAGTCTAACAATGCCAAAGCTCTTTCTTCCCGACCGTCAGGTAATTGCAGGGTAACAGGTAACAAAAACAGGACAGTGGCATCTTCTTTGAAAGAACTCATTGAAGGTATCGTAGAAAATCCTGTCCCCTCCCCCCCCTTCTCACAGAGGACGGGAATTGGTGTTTCCCGAGGACTTCATACGATTGGACTGGGCAAGTACAGAGCAACTGGCCGGCAGCTCCACAATATACTGTAGACATAATCCTGTTCTCTGTCTATTTTCATATCACTAGTAGAGAGAGGACCACGGGCGGTGTCTATTTGCATTGGTTCCCCTTCTGTTGCCTCCCTTAATTTAGGTCGAAGCTCTTCAGAACGATGGACAAATGTTGTGTGGGTTTCCTGCATGAGAAGTTCCACAATTCTTTCTCTTTTCCTGATGACGTTCTTGTAGACGATACTCTATGGAGAGTGCTAAATCCATCAAGCCTCAGAAATCTTCCACTTTAGTGGAATGTACTAGTTCATCTTTTATTTTGTCTCGTAGATCTCTACGAAAAAGAGTCACCAGAGTACGTTCTACCCATATTGTCTCGGCCGCCAATTGTCTAAAACGTGTTATATATTGGAGAACATCTTGGGTACCTTGCTGAATGTCACATAAAGCTTCCTCTATTGATGCCTCCAATCACAGGCATTCAAACATTTGTTTAAATGCAGTGACGAAAGTTGAATAGTCAGACAGCACATGGTCATTGGAGGCTACCAGCGGAGTCGCCCAGGTCAAGGCAGGAACAGACAAGGCACTGATGAGATAACCCACTTTTGTTTTATTTTGCTCAAATTGTGCTGGTCAAAAGGCAAACTAGACAGTCAGAGCATCTAGAAATCTTTGTAGCTTATGTGGTTCTCCTGAGAAACGAGGCATTGTAGCAGAGACTGTTGGAACATCTGTGGTTCGGGATGCCAGGCTTGTCGTAAAGCCGCATTTTCATTTCGTAATTGTTGCAGTTCCTGGGCTTGCTGTTGAATGGTTAAGAGTAGCAACTGGTTGGGTTCTGCAGCAGCCTTTGCGGTATTCTTCATTCTGCTCGACGAAGACTGATTCGTTTGGCGCTGCAATCTGTCACAAGCTACTCGTCGTTTATGTCTTTGGCCCACTGGAACTACAGAAGGGTCTTGATTCTTGTGTGTTGTGCCTTGACCAAGGTAAGGGCGCACCTTTCTGGTAGCCACTGTGCTGCTGACAAAGGAATGCCAAAAAGCAGTCTGTGCCCTCAAGAAGGAGTCCCAGAGGAAAAATCCCCAAAGGGAAATACCTCTAAAGCAGGAACTCCCTGGAACAAAAGAAGCAAAAAGGTGATTCTTCCGAACAGGAAAAAACAATTCTGGAAGCTGGTACAGGCGAGGTAAATAACTGGAGAAAATAGGCAGGAGCGAAGATCACCACCAAAGGAAGTGTTGCAGCGCAAGGAGAACAAGAATCACTCACCTTATACACCCAAGAACAGGAAATAGAAAGTCACCATATTGGATTGGGAAAGAAACATAGGAACATATAGAGAAAAGACGCCATTTTGAAAAAGGGTTATAAGGCATGCAGGTAACAAGAAGGCATGCTGGGAAAAAGAAAGAACATGGCTGCTGAATGTACACATAAAAACACAAGGAAAAGAAGAAAAAGAAAAGAAAGAAGAAAAAAGGACAGGCTCACCAGGTAAGTGAGGGGCAGGGGGGAAGGTGCCCAAGTTAATATTGAGGGTGTGCCGTGCACCAAGACTCGCTGAGGCCCCATGCCCAATTTGGGGCCTCGAGCGAGAAAGTAAAGCACAGAAGGGGCGCAGCATGCCAGGCCACCATGAACCGCGGCCACACCCAAGCCGAATACTCAGCTCGCGCCGCGGTCCGCTGCGGCACCACATAAATATATATTCTGATTTTTGGCCAGTTTTCTGAAAAGAAGAATTGCAAGTGGCCTGGGCGTTTGTGCCAAAAATGCAGAATCCCAATTTTTTGAGGTATTTCCTGCAGTTGATTATACAGACTAAGGAATCATTAGGAGCTGTATGATGTAAACCTTGCCCATCTGGAGTCTAAAAGTCATTTAGTGATCACTGTTGTGTGCTTGATCAGTCTCATTTGACTAGTTTCACCATCACCTATAATTGTGAGATGATATATTTTTATCTTTTTTTTAAGTTTGAGAAATAAAACAGAGGATAAGGCAGTCTTTGAAACATCTTACACTCTGACGTTTCTGTTAAATACAATTATAGAACGGTCCATTAGTTATGTCTTGAAACTTGTACATGTTGAATTACTGCTATCAGGGGAATGGGTCACAGAAAGTTTTGTGAGTATGCACATGCTCTCAACTTGTGGATGTTCTCAAAGTTTCAAGGACGTCCCTGCCGTGGAACACCAACTCTAGGGCTTATCCCACTTTCTTGCCCTGGGGTATTAATTACTCATGCTCAAAATTACTCAGTCATTGGATAATATTGTTCCTAATAAAAGGATTTACAAGTTCAAGGTCACCAGTTGCGAACACCATGCATCATGTGTCAAGCCATTTGCATGTGTAAATTGAACATTCATGTGCAAATGACCTGAGTCAGGCCTGCTAATTTTATCTCCATCTTTCTCTTTTTCCCACCACTGTGTGTCAGTAATTCTGTGGCCTGTAGGTTGTTATAAAATAAAAAAGTGAAAATACTCTTAACATCTTCTGGAAATAGCCAACATCACTGTTGGCAGAAAAGATCATCACAGTTTACGGTTCAATTCAAAAGCATTATGTCAGCTATCACCGGAGCACATCTATGCACAGCAAACAATCCATACAAGGTTTCACCTTTTCTATAATATGTTTCATTGTCATCCAGCAGTCTTAATCATGGTCTACACGTCAGAAAATCAGTAAGTTAGTAAAAAGATCATGACAAAGGCTAGACCTCATATTCTCTGTGAGTAACTTTTAATATATTACCACAACCTCTTGTCACATTACATGTTCTATATATTCTCTAGCCATGAATCTAGCAGACCATGTGCACAGTATTTTGGCTGTGTCCGGGTTGCTCTGGAACAACCCACCAATACTCCATGTGACTGCCTAAATGATCTCCAATGCTCACGGTAATGTTCAAGAACATATTTTAATATGTCCTAAGCCAAGCACATCTTTATCTATAGAACTTCTTTTTCCAGGACAACTAGTTACACAATTAGTTACATTACAAACCTGAGTCCCACTCTCTTCTAAACATAGCACTTTGCCATGTCCAAATATCAGACTAGGCCTTTGACTACACAATGTAACTATCTCTTCTTTCAAAACATCTCCCTAAGATAGAGTTTGCCACTGCCATTAAAAGACATTACTATGTTAGCACCATACTGTTCCCTTTCCAACTCTTGCTCTATTACATTAAGAAAACCAACAGCAAGCAGGCATGATGGCCATTTTATCAAATAAAACCACAGATATACACAAAAACACCTATAGATATTAATGACTACCATACTTTATGTGCTATTGACAATGATAATTACAGATCTGATTCAAATTATCATTCCTCAATGGAACAAAACTGTACTGCTATATTATTACCTATATAGTCTGTTTTATTCCATATGATACCCTACATTCTTTCAACTGATGCCAGTCAACAGTTGCCCCTCTCAGTAGATTTTCAGTGGCTACTGAACTCCTGGAAGTAGCCTGTGGGACCATGCTTCTGGGAAAAACAGACTGGCATCGCACTCTCCTACCCAGTGACTAATTTCACTGGTATGGTATGCTCTGTACACTAAGACGGGAAAGACTGCCGACCGCCGTGTCAGCGCTGAACAAAATCCCGCTGTTGGCGGTGAATGGAAACCCACCATATAATGAATGAAAAACCCAACCTGCCAAAAATCACCAGTCCACCACTCCCCGCCATGACTCTGTTGGTGGGAATCCGGGACCTCCCCATCCCGCCAAGCACACCCACATCCCACCCTCCAAATATTGATGCACAAATCACCTCGGCGGACAGTGGAGGCAGGACAACCATTGGCGGCTGAGACCGGCACGGGCGTTAAGTGGATTCAACAGCACGAAGTGCACACATTGGATAGGCGTATGACCCACACACCTGACACACATCCAGAACCCCATAAGACACCCTCCGACACACCTCACAATCCCATGCAACGAAAGCAGGACAAAAGAAGACGGAAAGCACCAGAGCCAGACAGCGAACGCCAGCAGACAGGACACGCACACCGACCCACAGAAAAGCACCCCTACCTCCTTCCCAGGGCTGACACCATTCCCCACACTCACCATGTCCCCCCCAAACATCCATGCTTCACCAAAAAGGAGTTAAGGACCATGGTGGATGAGATCTTGAAGGTGGAGCCACAAATATTTGGGGCCAAGGTGCAGCACACACCCATTGCAAGGAAAATGGAGCTGTGGCAGTCCATTGTGAACAAGGTCAATGCAGTGGGGCACCATCCACGCACCAGGGATGACATCCAGAAGAGATGGAACGACCGGCGGGGGAAGGTCCGGAGCATGGCATCAAGGGACCACATTGCAGTGCAGAAGACTGGGGTAGGACCGCCACCAACACCACCCGACTACACTGACTGGGAGGAAAAGGTACCGGCTTCCTGCACTCAGAGGGACTCACTGGACTCACTGGAGGAATGGACTCGGGTAAGTGATCTACAATTACCCCATATCCACCACACCTGTAATGCATGCACCACCACACCCCATCCACACCCACCAGGACCTACACCCCACTAAGGCATAGGCCACTACATCTAGCCCCTTGCATGACCACACATCCACTAACAGGCCCACATCCCTCCCCCTGTGCACAGTCACCCACCCCTGCACGCACCCACAATGGAACGCCACCCCCCGCCACAATGCAACCTCACACTAGCACAAATGCAATGTCAACCTCACAAAGGCACCCTGGCAGGCCACTGAAAGTAACAACAGCACAAAATAGCCCAGTCCTGTACACCTCAAACATTCATGCAGATGTAACAGACATGTCTATGTTCCCCAACAGGCACCACCACCCATGCAACCCTCACGGACGGGACAAGGAGTGCCAGTGCCCCCCCTGGAGACAGAGGCACCCCACAGGACACTGGTGAAGGATCCCTGGACACCGATGAGCAGGCAGGCCCCTCACACAGTCCTGGACTCTCACCATGCAGCAGTCCCACCCAGGAAACAACTGTCACCCCTACCAACCAGTCAAGACCAGCAGCCCAGAGCAAGCGTACCCACACCAGTTTACCCAGGGCACAGACTGGTGGAACACAGATACAGAGGCCACAGTCTCTCACTCCCAACATGCAGGAAGGCAAGGGTCCCAGTACAAGTGGTACTGCCAGACCTGTGCAGGGGACACAGGCACAGGGGGCTAGGGCAAGTGCAAGGGTCGCATTGGGCCAGGGTGGAGGCCACAGGATGGATGCAGCAGCCCATGACGTGATCTCTGAGGTAATGGGGGCCTACCAACATATCCATGATAGGTTGGCACAGATTGTGTCCACCCTGGAGCACAGTCAGAGGATGCAGCAGGAACAACACCAACAGGCAATGGAGCAATTGAAAGAGCACAATGCCACAATGGCCACCATAGCAGGAGCACTGCTGCAGCTGGTAAAAACCAGTCTGACACCCACACAGGGCAAGAGGCCCCCACAACAGCACCGGACAACCAGCATCAGGTCACCCCAGCAGCAGCAACATTCCAGGAACTACCCACACAGGAAACACAAGGTCCCACCATGTCATCCCATGAAGCTTAACAGCAGGCGCCCAAACTGACCCTCAGGCCACGTTATGGCACTGGAACCCCAGCTAAGAACAAGGCCCCCTCCAACAATTAACTCTGCAACAACTGCAAAGCAACCATCCCACCCAATCACCAACCACACATTGCTGAGAGGCAAGATAAAATATTGTTAGACAAGATGGACCCCTCAATACTACCAACAAGGCTGCCACCATGTTGGTCTTGAGGACACCCCATTCTTACGACTTCACATCACTGTAAATAGCACAATTCACTCACCTCAACCAATAAAACACATTTCACACCTGTAACACTGTCATCTGTGTTAAATTGTGAACCAAGTGGAGTATGGATGCAACTGGCAGAGAACAACTTTATTGCCGAATCTGTGCTTGATGGGAGTCCTTTGTGCCCATATGGTGGCAAGGAGGAAATGTGTGTATTTTTAGTCAGTACCATGCAGAAGTGGGCCATGTTTCGCCTATCATTACCAACCCCCCCCCCATATGACTGATCACACTGACAGTAGTAGTCACTAACCCCAATGACAAGCCTAAGTCCCACACAGTTACTGGAAGTAGAGTTGTATCAGTTGGTTCCTGGAATTGACATCTTCCCCTTCCTCATCATCACCATCACTCTCCTCACCTCTATGAGGTAGCTGATCAGGACCTACAGCACCCTCTACCCCCAGGAGGGGGATAGAATGTCTCACTGCCACATTGTGCAGCATGCAGCAGGCCACCACTATTCTACACACCCTATTAGGCCCATAGGCCAGGGAACCCCCAGAGATATGCAGGCACCTGAATCTAGCCTTCAGGAGACCTATAGTTTGCTCTATTACCCTCCTAGTACGTCCATGGTCCTCATTGTAATTCCTCTCTCCATCCGTCCTGGGATTCCTCACTGGTGTCAGGAGCCAAGGCAAGTTTGGATAGCCAGAATCACCTAGAAAATGGTGCAATACAGAGTAGTCATTGGTATGACTCTTAGTCGGACAGGCTGTTTTTCTACAATGTGTCAGTTACTGACAGGCACACTTACCTATGATCCACCCTCTATCCTCTTGTAGTTGTTCCATCTTCTGTGGCACACTAATGTTCCTCAACACAAAGGAATCATGGACTGAGCCTGGGAACATGGCATTCACATGTGAAATGTACTGGTCTGCAGTACATACCAATTGGATGTTCATAGAGTGAAAGTTCTTCCTGTTTCTGTACACCTGTTTCACTCACTCTTGGGGGGGATGATTGGTATGTGGATGCCATCTATGGCACCTATCACATGGGGTATGTTGGCAAAGGCATAGAATTCAGACTTGATGGCAGGTAGGTCAGCACTTTGGGGAAACTTCACATAGGACTGCAGATGTTGGACAAATGCATTCATAAATCTTGTCAGTACCATGCTGAACATTGGCTGTGAAAAACCAGCACCCATGCCCGCTGTCACTTGAAATGAGCCCGTGGCCAGGAAATGGAGTGCGGAGAGCACCTGCACTTCGGTTGGAATGGCATGCTGATCACGATTTCCCGGAGTTAGTGCAGGATCCAGTAATGCACAAAGGTCCTGAATAGTTGCACGTGTGAATCTGTAAGTGATTATGATCTGAAGCTCCACCATGGTCCCCATATCCTCAAGTGGTCTGTACACCGATGGTGCCCTTCCTCGCCACAAGGGTCGATACCTATGAGGGACTACAAAAAGGAGTGATGAACACACATTCATAGGCACACTTGTCATCATTACAGAGTAATTCATGTGTGCTACTATACTGAATGGACAGAGGCCTAGATGCTTCATGTGGTTAGTAGGGCCTGCATTGTGAGTAGTAATTAATTATAGATATGTAGGTGATGGCAAAATGTCTGCCCACTGTCGATCGGCCCTTTAGTTGTGGAAGTGACCTCAGACCGCTGGCGGTTGACGTCACAGCGTAAGGCGGTGTTTACCGCTGTTCGCACCCTCATTGGCTAACATGGATGCCAATGGGGAATCCTGGCGTATCATGATTGCCGCCAGCATTGACGATGCATACCGCCACAGAACGTATGCGCGTTCATCATCGTTTGATCACTTGACTCCCTGATCTCTTGCGGACAGGTACTCCACTCTGTGTACTGCTGTGGCCTGCCTCTGGCTCTGGATGTGCCTCGTGTTACAGGGGAAAGGGCCCTGGCCTCCACCCAGGAGGAACTGGAGAAGCTAGTTGACGAGATCCTGCCCCTGTACGTGAAACTGTACGGACAGCCAGAGGTACAGGTGAGTCTTGGTTGGAACTGTGTGTGTGTAATGGATGGTGTTGATTGGACATATGTGTGCACCTCTGAGCCTGCATGGCCCATGGTACATGGCATGCTGCGTGCGAATGTACTGTGAGTCTGTCCCATAGTGGACGAATAGCCAGCTGTTCCTATCGTGCAAGTGCCTGACCTCTGTGTTCCATTACTGTGTCGCTCTTTTAGGTCAGCGCCCACCAGAAGAGGGCACATTGGCATGCCATCGCCAAGGAGGTGCGGACATTGGGGGTCTCCACCGGCGGAGCACCCACTGTAGAAAGAGGTGGGAGGACCTGCGGCGCTGGGTGCGAAAGATCAGTGAAGCCCAGCTGGGGAAGTCCTCCCAAAGTGGAAGGGGGGCCCGTTGGGCACTGACCACCTTCATGCAATGGATCCTGGCAGTGGCGTACCCAGACCTGGATGGGCGCTTGAAGGCTGCACAGCAGTCACAAGGGGGTGAGTACTCATTTCACATACTTCAGTCTGGAAGGATGTCTTCGTGTGCATTAGGGTTCATGCTGCTTAGTGGCAGGGACTTTCACTGGTGTCCATCTACTTTATGCTCCCTAAGGGGTGTAGGGGTGTCTTTGTCAGGTCTCCCATACGTCGCCTCCTTAGGTAGCCCAGGGGATGGGTGTAGAGCAGTATTCTGATCAGTAGTGAGGGGCATGGCCATGGGCATAGTAAACGGTGCTGCCTGTTCGGTGTGTCTTCTGGGTGGGTGTAAGACTGGCCATTATGTACCTGCATTCAGCTATTTACAAGTGTCTCTCCTGTTTTGTCTCCCCATCCCTGTTCTCTTATGTTGGTTTGGTACAGCATCAACATCAGGCGAGGGAGCGGAGGCAGCGGCAAGTGGGGAGGCAGCGGCCCATGGATTCTCCGAGGCGGAGACAACGGACACCCAGGGGATGAGTTGGTGGGAGGGTGAGGGGAGTTCCACGGGAGAGGCTACTACCACAGGAGGTAGTGACTCCGATACCTCCTCCGATGGGGGCTCCCTGGCGGTGGCGGACCCTAGTGCACACACCACTACCGTGACATCTTCCACCACCCTCCCATTCCATCAGCGCCCTCCTTTCTGCTCCCCACCGAGTTGCCCATGCTCGCCCACCCAGAAAGGTGGGTGTCTCCTTCGCCCCAGACACCTCCTCCCCTGCCCTAGTCAGCCCTGCTGCCCTCACAGAGGAGGCTATTGACCTCCTGAGAACCATCTCTGTAGGGCAGACAACCATCGTCAATGCCATCCAGGGGCTAGCATCAGAGGTGCAGCAGACTGATGCCTATCTGGATGGCATTCACGGTGCCGTGTCAGCCCTACAGAGATCTTTTCAGGCACTGGCCTCCTCTCGGACGGCAGACAGTTTCCCTGGCCATTCCGTTCCCCCCTCCAACTTCCTCTACCCCTTCCAGCACCCCATTCCCGTCACCCTTCCAAGGCACACATGCCGACACCCATTCAAGCACATCAACAAACAAGAAGCACACTTCTAAACATAAGCACCACACCTCCCACCACAAGCATTCACACAGCCAACAGACACCTGCACACACAACAACGTCCACTTCCCTTAGTGTGCCCACTTCTTCCATCTCCCTGTCTGTCCCCTCTACATGCACACCCTCATGCACCGAGCCTTCACTCACTATTGCTGCTCCTCTTCCTGCACTCACCACAATAGCAGACAGCCATACATGCATCCAATACACCACACCTGCACTCACCACCACTACTGTAGTGAACACATGCAGCACACTCACCAGACTTGCAGACACCCACACAACATACATCCACACTAGCTGTTTGTCTTCTCCCACTGTGGCCACCCCATCCAAAAACACACAAACGCACCAAGACACCCACCCATCAGACATCCACCACACGACAGCATACTGAGCAGTCACCTGCACCCACTACACGACGCACCCCTACACCACATACATCCACTCCCTCAGCCTCCACTCCCATGCCCTCATCCATGCCCACCCCAATTGCTCCAAAGAAACTATTCCTCTCCCGTGCTGACCTCTTCCAACCCACTGGCCCACCCCATCTTGTCCTCAAACGTGCCCACCTCCTTGCCCTTTCCGCTCCTTCCACATCACAGCCCACCCCTGTCCGCCCTTCACATTCCCGTGCCCCTTCCCCAGATAGTAAAAAGGCCCGGACTGAGCCTAGGCCATCTGGCTCCACCCGTTCCAAAGAGTCCCCACCCCCTTCAAAGGACAAGCCCACCCCCCTCTACCTTCTAAACGAAAGTCCAAGGCCCACCCCTGTCGAAAATCCCCACTCCCACCACCCCCTGCCCCGCTTCCGTGAGGTGCCTGGATGCCCATATGATGCCTCATGAGGTGGAGTACCATGCACTTGTAGGAGTCAGGTTAGGCCTGTTGCGGCCCATTTCAGTTGGCGACGTACGGACTGGCCATTGGCCCTGTTTAGACTGTTTGGCTCGCTGAGCTTCATATTAAAGTTTCTGTGTGGCCTGGGTTTGGGCTGCATGCCGTTGAACCCTGGTCTTTTGTTTCATTTGTTATGGGTGTGTGGCATTTGTATGTACTATGGTCATGTTGGATTGGCCTTGTGTCGGGTAGGTACCTCTTGCTGTAGGGTGTATAACTTGTGTTGCAGTGAAGGGTTGGGCGCGTTGCAGGGTGGGTGGCGTGGATGGGTATGTAACTGTGCCCTTTCCTCCCTTGTTTCGTAGGTTGCAGTACTTACCGTCGTCGTCTTTGTCGGCGGTCTCGGTCGTGGAGGTATATGGCAAGGAGCAGGGCTGGCATGATCTGCAGCTCTCTATCCATGGCTGCCGTAGGGCGTTCTGTGGGACTCCGGTGCACAGTTCTTTATATTTGGTTCATTTCAGCCTGGCTTCGTGTGGCAGTGGAAGGTTGGTCCATAATTTGATGGGCGGGTTGGGCCTTTCTGACAGCCTGTCAGCGGACTCTGCCATCGTCGGCGGCACTCCTCTCCTGGCGGTGGGTCGTTCGCGGGATGCCTGTGTTTCGTTTTGGTTCATTATTTGGCGGTCCAGCACGCTTCTCTGTTGGCGGTTTCTACCGCCACCGCCGGCGGAGCAGAACGGACCGCCATGTTAATAATGAAGGCCTAAGTCAGTCTGCTAGAGGCCGTAGCAGGGGTTTTTCAGGGGTGGCCCGCCTACTTGTTTGTTAGAAGTCACTAAGTACAACTATGGTGGATCTATAAATCTTTATTATATGCTAAACTTGGCTATAAAAATATCATGTAATTATTGCAATGATTTTCAAGCTTTAGCAATGGAGAACAATACACGCCTGAGCTAAAAAAAGGTAACTAACTTTAACTTATAAAACAATCCTACATTAATGTCTGCCATTCTGAGGAGATGTGCCCAATTCTCGCTCCCTCAGGCCATGTCTGTGGGCATATCTCACATGTGCCTTTCATCAAAAAATACATATGAATAGACAGCTCTTGGTTGTCAGGTTGTTTGTGAGAATGAGCATGAACCAGGATAATCAGAGACGCATAAACAACTCTAACAATGAGAATTATTTTCCCTGAGGTTGCATACATACAGCCGAAACACTTTACTGCCAAAAAAGTCTTAACAATAAAGAAAAGATACAAACAATCAAATTCTTCTAACCTAACAAGCCTCCAATTATCATGAGTCAAACCAAATGGTATCTCCTGATGGGATATCTCTCAAGCAAAGTCTGACCCTTGCCTTATCACCTTCTACAGACGAGGGATCACAAATTGCTCACCCCTGAATAGCTCAGCCTTCCTTGCTTCCTGATTCCCACTCCAATCCCACCTCTGTTTGTACCACCCCTGCAGTGAACCCATTATTTTCATTTACTGTATACCCTTAGGAAGTGATTAATTGGAGCAGATTTGTCCCTGGATTGGGGACTCCTTCCGATTTGGAGCCTGTCTTGGCGCTTTTGACTCAAAGGGCCTACAAGAAGGATGGAGGCCATGTGAGTCCCAAAGGACATAAGCCATAGGTTTAGGCATAGATTCAAAGTCCGAAACATGAAGGTTTATTTAAAATTAAGAATCATTACAGAAAGAAAAAAGGCAACTGGTTAGTCAATAATGCATAGAATTCAAAAGGAAGCCACCCTCGAACATAGCCTAAATATAGACTCAAAGAGCAAACTGTCGTAGGGACTGCTCATATTAAAAGCTAGGAAAAGCCTGTAAAAACTCTAAGTACAAAGTCGATAAGAGGACCTACATGGAGTCTGTCTTCAAAGAATAAGCAAAAGTACAGAATTTAGTAACAGTCAGCCATAGAGGCTGCTTGGTATGAAAGTAAGGAAAGGTCTGACACACATTCCAAATAAGGCACTTTTTATCTTCTCATAGCAGTAGATAATTATGTCCTCCACATAAAGTCAAATGGTAAGATGGGCTATACTAACAAAATTGGCATGACTGAAAACAATCATCTTTGCAGAAATGATATTACAAAACGAGCTCTAGAAACCCACCCAAAATTAATTGGCTATGAGGACCTCTCACTTACATACAAGGAGAAATGACATTAGATGATTGAACTATTAAAAAAGGATAAAAGCACAGTTGACCCAGCAGGCAGTATAAATCTAGAACATTTGCAACATTAAATGGAGGCTTCCTTCAAAGCACAATAGTTGATACAACACAAATATACAGCATCATTGAATAGATCGCATTTATGTCCATTTTATGACAAGGCAAAAAACACAGCATGAGAGCTAGAAATCGTGAATGCTGTGTAACGTTTTGAAAGCCACGTTTATAAGGTTGGTGTGCCACCAGACCAGCAAGCCCAGTAAATTAAGCTTTGCAGCCTACGTCTGCTCATTTAAACATATGAAAATGAACATTAATCTTTGTTAATAAATCTTCACTAACACTGACTACCGGGAGCGCATTTTATTTGAGGCTAACCAGGAACAAAACACATGATAGCCAAATTTAGGTGTGGAAATAGTGACTGGAAACATGCATTTCAGCTACTCAGTATCCCCACACATAAATCCATATCACTCATAATCAAGGACCAAGTGACAACAATTGGAGGTCGCAAATCATAAACGCTTTCAACAGTTGGATCTGGTGTGTATTTTTCAAGTCTTCTTGTGATTTTCTTTTCTAATTGCTCCTAGATAGATGATTTCTGCCCAATAAGATAAAAATAATATATTATGTAAAATAGTTTTAATATAGTATTTATATTTTTCAATGCATATATAATACAGTAAAATACTTTCAGTCTATCTTGTTGCTCTTTATCTGTATCACCGTTTTTAAAAACTTTTTGTGTTTATAAGATGCCTATACTTTACAAAATACTCTATGTGGCTGAAGGGGACCTCAAGTCTGAACTCCAGTAAAATGGTTTTTCAAATTATTGAAACCATTTTCATATTTAAAATTGGTATTCGACCTCAACAGAAATTGACTTATATCCTGCGTTGTTACTTTGCCCATCAGGGTGGTAGTGGAGATTACTTCTGACACTCTGATGTCCAGAGGACTGCTGTATTTAGAGATCTCCACCAGTCCAGAGGTGATCCCTATCTGTTCATAGGAGCCACTGCAAAGGTAGCTCCTGTGAAGGCACTGAAAGTGTGGTGAGCAGCCACCATGTATTAGGCAGCCACTCACTAAACTTTTTGGGCCAGATGTATCAAAGATCTGTGTTGCATTTTTTAAATAGCGATTTTTAAGAAATCACTATTAAAGAAATGCAAAATGGATATATGAAATTTGCGATTTGGTAATAGCGATTTCTTAAAATTCATAATCGATATTACTGAATCGCAATTAGAGAAGGCAACTCCATTCATCCCTATGGGACTGTAGGCCCAAAGGTGCGAATGGTTTTGCATTTCCCAATTTGCGAATTCCAGTTAGGAATTCGCAAATTAGGTAATGCAAACCCCAGGGTGCTAAGGGCCTAATGCCCCCTCTGATGCACCCCAAAAAAATATTTGCAGCCATGTGAAGCACACACATGCCCTAGGGGCATGTATGTGCTACATGTCATTTTTAAAAATGCATTTTTAATGCATTTTTAAAAATTGCACATGCTTACCACCAAATTGGATTTGGTGGTTATTGCATTTCCTAAATGCCCAATTCGCATTTAGGAAATGCTTGATACATGTGCTTTGGAAATCGCAAATAGGAATTCCCTATTTGTGGTTTCCTATTTAGAGAATCATAATTTGCGATTCTCTAAATGGGGCCGCAATTTTAAGGAATCACTATGTTAGTGATTCCTTAAAATTGCAAAGCGAATGCCTTTCATACATCTTGAAAGGCATTTTTACATTCGCAAAGGGGTGAATTTTGCGATCCGCACCGTTTGCGAATGCAAAATTGCTTGATACATCTGGCCCGTTGTTTTTTTTAAAAAAGGACTCTCAACTTTGTATTTGAAAACAAATGGAGATGGAGCAGGCTCTGCTGCTTCATATTGATGACATTATCTCATTCTTTCTGTTTCTCTAAATATAGGAAAGTAGCCACTTTCTAGCATGGTTACCCCCACTTTTGGCCTGTTTGTGAGTGTGTTTCAGTGTGTTTTTACTGTGTCACTGGTATCCTGCTAGCCAGCACACCAGTGCTCATAGATAAAAACCTATATGTCAGTATGTTTTTGTACGTCTCTCTGGGACCCCAGTGCTCATAGTTTGTGGCCTAATGTGTATGCCTGTGTAGTGCCTAACTGTGTCACTGTGGCTCTGCTAACCAGAACCTCAGTGCTTATGCTCTCTCTGCTTTTACATTTGTCACAGTAGGCCAGTGACTTAATTTACCAATTTCAATTGGCATACTGGACCCCCTTATAAGTCCCTAGTATATGGTACCTAGGTACCCAGGGCATTGGGGATCCAGGAGATCCATATGGGCTGAAGCATTTCTTTTGCCACCCTTAGGGAGCTCAGACAAACCCTTACACAGGACTGCCATTGCAGCCTGCGTGAAATAGCGCACACCTTATTTCACAGCCATTTTCACTGCACTTAAGTAACTTATGAGTCACCTATATGTCTAATCTTCACTTGCTGAAGGTTAGGTGCCAAGTTACTAAGTGTGAGGGCACCCTTGCACTATCAAAGGTGCCCCCACATAGTTCATGGCCATTTCCCCAGACTTTGTGAGTGCGGGGACGCCATTACACATGTGCACTACATATAGGTCAATACCTATATGTGGCTTCATAATAGTAACTTCGAATATGGCCATGTAACATGTCTAAGATCATGGAATTTTCATCCCATTCCAAATCTGGTATTAGGGAGCCAATTCCATGCATCCTGGGGTCTCCCCCATGGACCCCCAGTATTGCCTGTTGAGATGGGGTACTCACCTGAAAAGCAGGATGTCTGCAGGGGCAATGGTATGCCACCTGACCTCCTGGAACACCTCTCGGCACTTCCTGGTGAACACAGAAACCCCAGCGGGTGTCCCAAAAGGAAAGGGGGAGTGGAAGAAAAAGAGGCAAAACACTGCCACGTCTTGCCGGTCCAGCCAGGCACCCTGTATCTTCGGGGGGCAGGTCGTTGTTGACAGAGTGATAGTAGAGTTAGTGCACTCAACTTCCTTGAAACTGAATCTCTCTTTTTGATATGGGCACGGGAGCGGTAGAAGAACACTGGGATGCTCCAGCAGTTTACTTGGATAATAATAACTGTTGGCACAATTACTAACACTGCACTACCAAAAACCCAAACTGAGTACCATAACAATAAGTACTGCGACACTAGGGCTAGCTTCACAGAGATTCACTGTTGCACACTACAATTAGAACAGTGGTTGCACTTATCATGCACAAGAAAGATAAACACGGGTATTAATTATATTGCATATAACTTTCCTGCATGCATAGGGTTAAACTAAAAGGAACAAAAACAATCCGGAAATACAAATGTCCACTCTGGGTTTAAACAGTTAGGGTGGCACGGTTTGGATTGGTTTCACCGTGTGTGTGAAAAACCCTTCAAAAGCCAGTTCCTCCAACCTGAAACACAGACATGAATGACACAATTTAAATCCAAGAGTTATGCTATTAGAGAAATAAAAGTCACTTTTTGTAGTACTTGAGCTCAAGCAGATTTCCTGAAGCACATTTAGGCAAGTAACTACAATATTAATGGAGAATGTTCAGAAATGCATTTGTCTCTTCAAGATAAGCACTCTGCCAAAATACAAGGTCTGAAATGCACCAGCTGTTCTAGGAAAGAGCGGCGCTCAAAGAACAAAATCCCTGGAGAATACTAGTCACTTAGCTGCAGTCTTTTCCAGAGTGCTATTTATAGCCAATCAGGAAAGCAGTTGAGTTTCCACATGTGGATGAGTCACCACACCCAATTAGAAGCACATGTCTACACCACACCAAATTAGAAGCACATGTCTACACCTGCTCACATTAGCAAACAAGCATTGGTGAAAAGAAAAAAAAACATTGATAAAACCAATTGTGTAACACAGCACATTATGTTTACTTAGAAACAAGAACAGAGATATGATTTAACCCTAATCCCTGGGGATGCTGACAGATAACGCAGCAGGCACCTTGGGGATTCCTGACACTGCCAAACCAGCTCTCTGAGGCTTGCACTGCAGCTACAACTGCTGCCACCTCACGGACAGGGTTCTGCCCTCCTGGGGTCTGGGCAGCCCAGTCACAGGAAGGCAGTACAAAGCATTACTTCTGAGAACAGGGTGTTACACCCTCTCGCTTTGGAAATAGGTGTTACAGGCTGGGGAGGGGTAGCCTCCCCAAGCCTCTGGGAATGCTTTGAAGGGCACAGATGGTGCCCTCCTTGCATGAACCAGTCTACACCGGTTCAGGGACCCCTTCTCCCCTGCTCTTGCGGGAAACTGGAGAAAGGAAAGGGGAGTGACCACTCCCCTGTCCATCACCACCCCAGGGATGGTGCCCAGAGCTCCTCCAGTGTGTCCCAGACTTCAGCCATCTTGCTTTGCAAGGTGTGGGGGCACTCTGGAGGGCTCTGAGTGGCCAGTGCCAGCAGGTGACATCAGAGACCCCTCCTGATAGGTCCTTACCTGATAAGGTAGCCAATCCATCTCTCAGGGCTATTTAGGGTCTCTCTTGTGTGTTCTCTTCAGATTCTGCTTACATGTTTCCTTCAGGAATCCTGTGCAACAACTTCAGACTCTTCTGACCTCGGATCAACTGCAGCCTGCTCCAAGAAACGCTGTAACTGCAACAAAGTGTCTACAAGAGACACTTTTCTTCAGCAACCTCAGCTCCAAGTCACCAACTGCAACAGTTTCCAAGGTGTGCACGCTCTGGGGACTCCCTGTCTTTATCCTGCACCAGAAGAACTGAAGAAATCTCCAGTGGAGTGACAGAGTGACTCCCCTGATCCAAGCAGGCACCTTCCAAGACGACGACCGGTACCCTGGGACTCCTCTCACAATGACAAGAATGCTCCTAAGGACACAGAGGGTGGACATCATCGACATAGACTGTCCTGAGGTCCTGCTAACGACCTTGCTTTCCCTGAGAATGATGGTACCCCTATGTACTATGTCTTCTTCACCTCCTGAGGCCTCTGTGCACTCTTTGCAAAATTCCTTCATGCACAGCCTGCCCCAAGTCCCTAGCACTCCACCCTATGATGCTCAACTCGCTGAGTTGTTCTCCTGCGGCGTGGGACCTTCTTTTGTTGTGCTGCCTCACCTGCGTTTTGCACCTCCATTGAACCCAGATCCTGCGGCTTCAGGGGGTACTGGCTGGCATCCTGAGGGCTCTCTAAAGTGTTGGGAGCCCCCTCTTCCTTCTCACACAGAGTTGAGGTCCCCAGGTCCCTCCTGGGTCCACCCAGCACCATTTTGACCAAAAAATCACTTTTGTCGTAGCCAAGGCTTGTTGGCACCTTCCAACATGAAATCTCATCTGCATCGATCTTCACGCCGTGGGACATCTTTTGAATTATGCAGGAACCCGCTGGCATCATCTTAGGGTGCATTTCTGCAGGCTTCAACTAATGGGGGACTCTTCTTTTGCACCCTCTTCTGGGTTGGCAGGGGCTCCTCTCCTTCCTGGAAGTTCTTTCAACTTCTGGACTTGGTCCCCTTCCTTTGCAGGTCTTCAGGTCCAATAATCCAGCAATTGTTCTTTGCAGACTTGGTTGGCTGCTGCAAAATCCCCAAAACGAGGTGTAGTGTGTCCTAAGGAAACTTGCAGTACTTTACTCCTGCTTTTCTGGGCTCTGGGGTAGGGTAATTTACTTACCTTGTTGGGGTCTCCAAGCCCTTAGAAGCATATGGAAGAGGACCCGAAACATGTCCTCTCCCAGCCTCCCCTTTCCTTTGGCCCACAATCTCTTCCAAGTGCTCAAATTAAACATACATGGGCACAAACATACATGGGCACGGAGGGAAGTGCTCTGAGCACTCCCCTCAATGCTCGTGACCCCCATGGCCCACCCCTTTAAAAATAAAATGATAATAAACATTGTTTATTATTATTTTTCTTTTTAAAGGTTTGTAGCTGCTGCTACTGCTGGAGGGAGCTAGGAGGGTAATGCTCCTCCACCATAGTGGCGGAGCTGACCCTGCTGTTTTGACACCTGCATCTCATGTTCAGACTGCAAATCCTGGGCCAGGTTTACAAACACTTTGGCCCAGATTTACAAGATTCTGGTGCATCAGTGCTAATTCACCAGATACTTGCGCCACCCCCCCAACACCTACCCACACCATGGGATCACTGTATTTACAATACCATGGTGCATGTTTTGGCCAATAGCGTCAAAATGTTTAGCTCCACTAGCATCAAAAAGGTTGACGCCAGTGGAACAAAGTGCAAGGAGGCCCATTGATTCCAATAGGTACGTCCTTTTAACGCCTGCTTTGAGAAGGCATTAAAAATTATGCCAAAAATGGCACAATGAAATCTTGGCGATTTCATTGCACCATTTTTGCGGACCTCTTCATGACGGAACAACCCCTTTGCATACATTATGCCTGGCGCAGGCATAATGTGGCGCAAGGGGTCGCAAACTGGCGCAATGCATGCATTGTGCCAATTTGTAAATATGACCTGTTGATTTTTGCTTCATTGAGCAACATTAGTGTAAAAAAGAAATACGGTAATGTGGTGCAAGGAGGCGCTAGGGCCCTGTAAATCTGGATCTTTGTGCCAGATGTGCTTTAGTTTTTTTATCACAAACCTGATGTAAAATGTTGTAGTAGGATTTACAAGCCTGCGCAAATTCTCATTTGCATTGGACTCTAACCAAAGGTAACACAAACCTGTGCAACGTACTGCCTTCTGTTACTTTGCATCAAGGAGTTGTTTCATGGACGTTCTCCTACAGCCAACCAAGGGGTTTGGCACAAATCCCTCTCTACAAAGAACTGCAGACATAGATTTGTACCGAAATCCTGCACCTCCTCGTGTCAGGCATAACAGGGAGACTTTTTTACCTACTTTCATACAAAGTGAGAACTGTCTTAAAGCATAGTTTTTTAACTTTAATGGACCTCTTACAGCACAGAACCTATTGTTCCCACAACGCAGACACACTTGCACTATAGGGCAACGGTATTTGTGTTGGAGCATGGCAGACAAAGGTACTCCAGAGCAGAGAGAGAGCAAAACAATGGCATTTTAGCATATATGTGCTGTTGTACTATCACCCATTCAAGCAATGCAGCGCAGCAACTCGACTTGCTGTCCAGTGTGGCATGTATTTATCTAAGTCTGGGCCCTTCTGTTTAGTGCCCCACATGGCTATGGGCTTGTTGAATTCTTTACCCTAACCACCTGACCCCACAGTTCACTGGACAAAATATTTGGCTGCAGCCAAAAGCTGTAGACGCAGGGTGTCACATTCTGCCACACTGTGTGCCTTTCTGCCAAGCAATTAAGTCTGTTAGACACAGCCTTTGACTATACCAAGTAGTTTCTGAGCACAGAAATTATTTTTAACCTCACTCTTTGAAGCCTATTTCTAACTCAAGATGCACTTAATCTGTGTGGACAAACAAAATGCTCAATAAGACCAAAGGCTGTAACCTAGGTCCAGAATTCACTAGCCTTGGTTGAACGCTGTGCCTAAAGTCTTGGTGGAAAACAAAAAGGAGGCAAATACCATGGCAATGTGCTAAATCCCATGCTCAAACTGAACAACGTGCAGCCATCAGCACTGCTTTAGGGAACTCCTATGGCCAGTGAAATGAGCACAGACCTTGACCATACACTGTGCTCAATCTCCATGTATCACAGCCTAGGCAACTTTATAGAGAGGATACAATGCTTGGACATACTGTGTCCCTACTCAAGAAATCAATTAGAACATTTGTAGCACACACACTACTTACCCTATCTGACCAGAGCCTACTGTGGCCAGTCTTCACTCAGACCCAGTTACTTTATAAGCAGGGCATGGGGTTTGCCGAATCCTGTGGCTACTCTTCTTAATTCCTAAACCCTGGCCCAGATCTGTGCCAAGTCATCATAGACAAATTGGAAAGGACTTTATTGAGACCCTGCACTCAAGTCCTCCTGCCCTGAGATCAGCTCCTTTGGTCTCCCCCTGCACCCAATATGCTTCCCTTTTATTTGTTTTTTCCTGGACGGCCATGAATGTGTTATTAGCACTCTTCACCCAAACCACCAACCTCAAAAGTATGGACTGCTACAGGACCATGCTTTCATCTATGCTCAACACGCAGTCCACTTTCCAGCCGAGTCTCAGGGCCAGGAAATTGGCCATGCCCAGGCAAGCAGTAAGTGCAGGATGTGGACTATTGCAAAGCTCATTAGGCATGGATTTTAGCAACGAGTGAGAGCCATTTGCCTGCCCGATAGACTGCTTGGTGGTAGGTTTTGGTGCTCCGTGGTCAGTCAACCTCTCCCTATGGTCTGCAGACTACATGCTATAAAATGTAGCCGTATCTTTTGCACAGTCCACCTGTCCCTACGTTTGGCCACAGCCAGTGGTTCTGGGTGAGATTGAATTGTTTTATGGCCATTCTTAACCTTGATCTGTGGCTTGCAGATCATAGCAAGACAGAAGAAGAAACTAATAAACACTGCAAGAATAGATTACCATAACATGCCTGTGTTGTGGGGTCAAAAGCTGCCAAAGAAGCCATAGCCGATGACAAAAGAAATACAAAATATTTCAATGGCAGAGAAAAATAGGGTTGAGGCAAATGAAGACCGAGCACATGAAAGGAAAGTAGAATAGAAATAAGGATAGAAAGAAGGAAAGAAAAAAGAAAGCAGGATAAAAAGTACAAAAGAAGGAAAGAATGATGAAAGGAAGAAAAAGAAAGGAAGAAGGAAGGAAAAAGAAAGAATTAATGAATGGCAAAAAGGAAAGAAGAAAGGAGAAAAGAAAGGAAATGAAAAGAGGAAAAGAGAAAAGCAAAGCAATAAAATAAAATAAAATATTTAGATGAAGAAATTAGAGTTGGAAGGAAGGCCGATGTGGACGGAAAGAAGAGAATGGAAGAGTTATCAAATGATGAGAGAATACAAAAAGGAAGAACAAAGAAAAGAAAGGGAGATACAAGGACCGGGGGAGGTTAAGAAGTAAGGAAGAAACAACAAAAGAGTGGAAGAACGGAAATAAGAAAAGTTTGGAAGAAGGAAACAATGAAGCAGGCATACACAGAAAAACAAAATACTTTAAAGAGAGACAAATTAAATGAAAGAAGAATTAATAGAAAAAAGAAAGATGGAGAAAAGAAATGGAATGAGAATGGAAAGAGGTAAAGAAGGAATGATAGAAATTAGGAAAACAACAGTAAAAGAAAAAGAAAAGAATGAAAGAAAAGAATGAAGGTGGACACAAAGTAGATGGAAACACTCAATGAATGAAAGAAGCCAGCACTAATAAATGCGCAGTTACTGGCTAAATGTATTCAAAATCGTGCTTTAAAATGTATTGGTTTGAAGCATTTTTTAAATATTTCCTCAGGGACCAATCCATGGTCCTACATTGGAAGGGTCAGGATTGCTCACTTTGCTCAGTGATTTATGGACATTTAAGAAACGTGGTGCTGCACACAGTGCAGCACCACTTTTCTTGCAGCCTTTAACGACCCCAACCGCCATCATCTATGTGCCGTATGGCGCAGGGTAGGGGACAGTAGCCTCATTTTTATTGACGCTACTGATGTACTCTGCAGGAGTAGCACCAAAATGTTGGCGCTACTCCTGCAGAGTACATAGGGCCCATTGTATTCAATGGCATGCCCCTTATTAACGCCTGCTCTGAGCAAGCCTTAAGAGTGCTGATAAAATGATGCAAGGAAATCTGTTAGATTTCCTTGCGCCATTTTGTCGGCCCCCATAAAAGGAAACGCCCCCTTTGGCATACATTATGTCTGGCGGAGACATAATGTAGCACAAAGGATTACAAAGTGGCACAATGCATGCATTACGCCACTTTTTATTTATGATCTGCATTTTTGGGCTTCTAGTGCCACATTAGCGTCACAAAATGAGGCAAATGTGGCATTAGAATGGTGCTAGGGGCTCTTAAATATGCCCCTTAGAGCCATAGAGCTCAAAGTGGCAGGCATTTTATTTTTCAGGCTTCTCCTGTGTTGAAGAGTAATGCTTTCAGCTGCGTGCTGGTTCCAGTCCTATGGACTTAGGAGCCCACTGAAAATGATAATCTACGTTCCTAACAGACTGATGACAAGGCACGGCTTTTGGTTTCACTCCACTGTCAGGCCTTTATACAACCTCAACTTGCATGGCTTTCAGCCATTGGCTGAGACTTACAAATAGTCCTAATAACCAGAGTGAACACTGAGAAGTTCCTTCTGCCATGCTCTAACGAATGGGCATGACCTTTGGTCACCCCTTGCACCCAATTTTTCTACCTCCTACGTTTTTGTATGTTTTCTCTTCTCACAGACCTCCATGTGTGTTTTCATTTACACACTAAGCCGAAGAATATCTTTTAAAACTTGCATCTCAGTTTGTGAGGTAGAAGAAGGTTTATGAGCTGATGCCAAAACCAATAAATCTTTTGGTAAAGTTGTTTTTTAGATTGTCAGTCTGAAAATGGCACTTTTAGAAAGTGTGCATTTTCTTGCTTAAACCATTCTGCGACTCTGCCTGTTTGTTGATTCCCTGTCTGGGTCAGACTGACAGTTGGGCTGATGTGAATTCCCTCTAGACAGTGAGACAAAGGGAGCTGGAGAGTAGCCTGCATATCCTGAGGAGCCATCTGAGCTAGAGTGGAGGGAGGAGTGGACACTTATACCTGAATGGGCTGTGCCTGCCCTCACACAATGCAGTCTCCAACCCCCTGGAAAGGTGAATCTGTTGGAAAAGGACTGCCATGCGGGGAAATTTCCGACACACCATCTGCTATCAGGGCTGATAAATGACGGGCCACAGGTCTCACTGCTGAAACTGACGCTCTGTCTGCATTGTAGCTGAAAGATCGATGCATTGCAGCTAGAGAAATGATACGCAACACACGCTAGCACCTGCTGATAACGGCACAAATCCTACGCAGCGCGGTTTCCTGACACTGTAACAGGATTTTGAAGCACCATCGCTTTGCGTGAAAAATGTATGCAAAGCCTGCCTGGACCGGAGGTGCTCGTCCGGAAATCAACTCATCGCTCTCTTGCAAGGGAAAAAAATGACATATTGCTGACCTGACCGGAGAAGGAAACCACTATTGGCCGCACTTGCGAGTAAGGAATCGACTCATCGCTGATTGTTCTGACGCACGTTCGCCTGTGCAGCTTTATTTTTTAAGCAAACCAGGTACTTTTGTGTAACAACAGCATTATCACTGTTTCCGAAGGATTTCGGGCCATATGTAGGAAAAAATGGCCTTGCGAATCACAAATCGCGATTTTTAAGAAATCGCTATTTCCGAGTCGCAATTGGCATGTAACAAAATAGCGATTCAGAATTAGCGATTTCTTAAAAATCGCTATTTGTGGTTTGCGAGGCCCATTTACCGAGTCGCAATTTGCATTATCGCAAATTGCGATTCGGTAAAAAAACGCAAATTGTGAGAAATTTCGAGAAAGCACACCTGGTGGAGCCTGATGACATCACAAGCAGGAAATTAGTCATCCCAGGCAGTTTCAGGTGCCACACCCAAACCAGCATCCTGAGAGAGAGCAGCCCAGCCACACAGAGCAGCACTCAGACAGAGCCAGCACACCTGAGCAAGGATGGACACCCCAGGCCAAGCACAGGAGAAGGGAGAAAGAAAGCGCAAGCTAAAATTCAGCGAGCAGGAGCTTGAGGTGCTGACTGAGGAGGTGGTCAGACGCCATGACCGCCTTTTGGGAAAAAGCTCACTCGAGGTGCCTGAGAGTGAGCAAAGGAGACTATGGGTGGATATACAATCAAAAATCTGCACAATTAGAGTGGCACAGCGCTCCAATGAAGAAATCAAGAAGAGGTGGTAGGACCTGCGGTCCCGTGCGAAGGAGAGGGTGGCAAGGAGACTGCAGGAGGCCAGGGGCACAGGAGGCGTTCCACGGACAGAGGCACCAACCACACAATTGGAGGACCAAGTCGAGTCCACACTCCTCCCTGAAGCTGTGACAGGGGTCACAGAGATCGACACCTTCGGCACACCAAGTACCAGCCAAGGTAAGTGCAATATTGATTTGTAACCCCATATGTGTATGCACAAAAGCCCCTTAAGAATTAGCAAGTAATGTAAAACATTGTGAGAAGTATTCCAGTCCACATCTTAGAAGCAGCACAACAATGCATTATGGGAGTGGCAGTCCACAATCCAGAGCTAAAAGCAGCACATACAATGCATTTAAGTATAGTGACACCCAGAGGAACACAACACACACAACACAGTGTAGAGAAGTACCTGTACCTTTACTACCATTGTCTGACCGTAAATGTAACATACATAACTGACATGCTGCATATTGTCGTTGCAGGTGGGCCAGGCCCAGCAGCCACAGCATCAGCACGGGTAGGCGGGACTGACACCCATCTGGCCTTCGATTCAAACACCAGTGGGTCCCTCAACATTGCGACTGTCCGATGCAGGCCCAGGGCACTGCCACTGCAGGAGCTCAGCAACGACTCAGATGAGCAGCAGGAAGGGCCAATTTCCCCATCAGCAACAGGCAGGCATAGCCAGATGCAGGAGGTCAAGTGTCATCAGACTACAGCACCACGCAGGATGGCAACAGATTCTGGGGCACAGCAGCATGAGGCAGGTGAGGGTCCCTCCTTCTTTGGTGGGCTGGAAGCTGCTATGTTGCAGCAGCAGCGTCTACAAAATAAGAGGATCCTCGGATTAGAAAAGAACTTGCGCAAACATAACCGCAAAATGGTGGGCCTGCATCGCCAACTTGACTCCCTCAATAACAACATAGTACAGCTGCGTGAGGGACAGGTGCAGGCATCACAGGACACCAGAGACCTCACAAGTGCTGTCCGTGAACTCTGCCAGGAGCTGCGCCATGAGAGGGAGAGCCAGCGCAGACAGGAGCGCAGATTTCGGAACATGTTTGGCAGCTTATGTCGTTCGCCAACATGGTGGCAAATTCAACTGCACTGATTGCCCGTCGTGCAGTGGCTGTGCAAGTGGAGGCAGCACACAGCAGCAGGGATGTTGTGAATGGACTGGTGCAGATCACCAATGTGATCGAACACATTATGGGACCAAGGTCAGCCACTCCGAGTGAGCTTGCACTGGGGGACACTGAGGACAGTTCCAGCCTCAGCAGTGTAGCTGTGCCAGCATTGGACACCAGACGGCGCAGTGCCAGGCACAGCACTGCCACTGAGGCTGACAATAGAGATGCCAGTGATGTAACTGGGCACCCGAGTGGTGTGCGTGGCCGCAAAAAATGACTTTAGCTGCCAGTGGACTTATGTTTTCACTATGAAGTAATAGTGCATTACTCAGGTCCTTCATTGTTTTGAGTTTCTAACTTAACCTTTTTTTGTTATTCCTCACACGAACATTACCTGACTTAAGGTAATACATTTATTTCACTACAGATACAGTTGTCAGAGGATTTGTGTCATTTACACTCACGTCTGAAATGGTTGTGTGTGATGTCGGCACGCCTTTGCCTTCCCTCTGCTGCACTGGTCCTGTCTGCTGGATGTAAG